>NC_140576.1:13782500-14382500 GCF_057381845.1 Rhamphochromis longiceps
CAGGCCTCCACGGGATTTTCTCCCTTCGAGCTGTTATACGGCAGGAAGCCGCGGGGGGTGCTCGACCTGATTAAGGAAAACTGGGAGGAAGGTCCGAGCCCTGCGAAAAGTGAAATTCAGTACGTGCTGGACCTGCGAGCAAAGCTGCACACACTGGGGAGGCTCTCGCGGGAGAATTTGCTCCAGGCCCAGCAGCGGCAGCGACGCCTGTATGACAGAGGGGCTAGACTCAGGCAATTTTCACCGGGAGATAAGGTGCTTGTGTTACTTCCTTCTTCCAGCTCTAAATTACTCGCCAAGTGGCAAGGACCCTTCGTGGTCACACAGCGAGTGGGGGACGTTGATTATGAAGTGGTACGGTCGGACAGGGGCGGGGCCACGCAGATTTACCACCTCAACCTCCTCAAAGCCTGGAGGGAGGCGGAGACCGCTTCTCTAGTGAGCTTGGTAAGAGGGAGAGATGAGTTGGGGCCGGAGGCGCCAAAGTCTAGCATCCCCGCCTCCCTCCATTGCAGTGACCATCTCACACAGGCCCAGAGGGCGGATGTTGCTGCATTGCAACAGCGCTTTGCCGACGTGTTCTCCCCCTTGCCCGGCCGTACTTCTCTCATAGAGCACCATTTTGAGACGCGGCCTGGCGTGACGGTGCGTTCACGGCCCTACAGGCTGCCGGAACATAGAAGGCAAATTGTTTTCCGGGAATTGAAGGAAATGCTGAGGCTGGGAGTAATAGAAGAATCACACAGTGCTTGGTGTAGCCCCATCGTCCTTGTAGCAAAGAAGGATGGGTCTATACGGTTCTGTGTCGATTATCGCAGAGTGAATGAGGTGTCACGTTTTGATGCTTATCCCATGCCCCGGGTCGACGAGCTCCTGGACCGGTTGGGCACCGCTCGCTTTTTTACGACTCTGGATTTAACCAAGGGCTACTGGCAGATTCCCTTGTCTACAGAGTCCCGGGAAAAGACGGCCTTCTCCACTCCGTATGGGTTATACCAATTCGTGACGCTTCCGTTCGGCTTGTTCGGCGCCCCTGCCACTTTTCAGCGCCTCATGGACCGGGTGCTGCGGCCCCACGCTGCCTATGCTGCCGCCTACCTAGACGACGTCATCATTTACAGTGACACGTGGGCGGGGCATGTGCGGTGTGTGGCCGCGGTGCTGGAGTCCCTGAGGCAGGCGGGGCTCACGGCCAACCCGAAGAAGTGTGCGGTTGGACGGAGGGAGGTACAGTATTTGGGGTACCACTTGGGGAGCGGGCAGGTGCGACCTCAAGTGGAGAAGACGGCGGCGATTGCATCCTGCCCGCGTCCCAAGACGAAAAAAGAGGTGAGACGGTTTCTGGGGCTGGCCGGCTATTACCGGCGGTTCGTCCCAGGGTTCGCGGACCTGACCAGCCCCCTGACTGATCTCACCCGCAAGGGTGCCCCAGATCTGGTCCAGTGGACGGAGCGGTGCCAGGCGGCGTTTGTGCAGGTGAAACGGGCTCTCTGTGGAGAGCCGCTGCTGTTCACACCTAACTTCTCCCTCCCTTTCTGTCTGCAGACTGACGCCTCGAGCAGAGGGCTGGGGGCCGTTTTGTCCCAGCAGGTGGGGGGAGTTGACCGGCCGGTCGCTTACATCAGCCGGAAGCTCACGGACCGCGAGTCACGGTACAGCACCGTAGAGAAGGAGTGCCTGGCGATCCGGTGGGCGGTCGACTCCCTTCGCTACTACCTCCTGGGCCGCCCGTTCACCCTCTGCTCGGACCACGCCCCGCTGCAGTGGCTCCACCGCATGAAGGATGCCAACGCCCGGATCACTCGGTGGTATCTGGCCATGCAGCCCTTTAAGTTCAAGGTGATCCATAGGCCGGGCGCGCAGATGGTCGTGGCCGATTTCCTCTCTCGCTCGCGGGGGGGGGGAGTAGGTTCGGCCGGATGGGCCCCGGCCTCAGTCGGGCGGTGGGGATGTGTGGCGTGGGTGTGGTCCTTGGCCAGCTGCAGAGGAGGCGTGACGCAGTGAGCTCCCGGGGCGGCGCAGGGGTGGGGTGAACAGGTGTGCTGGGATCTGACAGTGATTGTGTCTCTTTATGTGTTGGCAGTGACAGACGGAGAGGGAACGTGACAGCAGAGAAAGAGAGCGCGGAGTACATGTGTCCACTACAACCCGAGCTTAATAAAAAGTTCTGCACTGTCAAAAGTCGCTCCGGCTGGTATTTCTTGGGTCCACCGTTACAATTAAAATTTCATTTTCTCTGTTTTGTTGTTTGTGACAGGCGGCTACCGGAGAATAATTCAACTTATTTCTATTGTTGTGACTCCGGCGAGGAATATGACAGATTGTTTTTGGCAAGTTGCTAATAGAGTGCAGAGTGCAGTTTCAGCAGTGACAAGTGTCTCTATTTTCTGCTGCGAAGGGACACGCTTCCATTACAGATAGGACAGATCCAGATTGTCAAGGAGCCCAGGAAATATACACTTGCAATATGGAGCTATTCACATAAAAAGACTGTGAGAATACAAAAAAATAAAAGAAATCCAATAGTTTTTGTGGAAAAGAGTCCTAAGTGTGGGAAGTGGAGGAATCTTGCCACCTGGGTATTTCTCTCTCTTGTGACTTTTCAGAGATTTGACACATTATTGTCTGTAAATGGATGACACCATAACAATGCAGCGGTTAAGAACCCCCACCTGTCAAACCGTTTTTTCTCTCTGCTGCAGCTTGAATTGAATCACTCTGAAATAAAGGACACCCACAAGAGCGGGCTTCCCTTTCTGTGGAACGGTGGGCGTAGCGATGACTCGGCCACTGCACTGTGAGCAAACTTCTTCTCCTGGGCTTTCACTGCACTGTGTAGCTGAGGACTTTGTGGGTAGACAGCCTGCAGCTGGTGGGCACTAAAGCGATACTTTGTAGCTGTGGGTTCTACAGCAACATGTGGGGTTGACCTTGTTTGACCTTGAAGAAGAGCTCAGATGTTCAAATTTTAATGGAGTGTTAACATGAACCCACTCTACACCCTTACATGGTTTTTATCAGAATTCAATGACATACACAAATGCCACCAAAAACATGGCAGCTACATGCAAACCGAAGTGGAAAAAACACTGTGTAGCTATTTGGCTCACTAAGGACTTAACTTAGCAAGCCGATTGGGAACGTACTACTGCAAGTCAAAAAACAATTGAACATAGTGGAAAAAGTGATATATTTCAAGACTTTTTTTTTTTTTTTTTGCCTGTCCCGTTTGGGTTTTTTTGCCCTCAGAATTGTTGTCTAAAGGCAAAGAAAGATGCCCAACGGATTTACTTTACCAAATTGACCATCCCAGCCTTGCCGTAATGGTCCATTTGATTCACCTTTTATTGTTTATTTTATTTTCCCTTGCTGAATACGGGACAGACTTGACTGGGGAAAAGAAGGGGAGAAAGAAAGAGGGAAAGAGAAACAGCTGAGAAGAGGGACGGGGAAGAAGGGCAAAAAACAAAAACCAACAGAATGGGCAGAAAAAAAAATGCATATATCGATCACCTGGATCACCTGTTGAGAAAGAAAAAAGAAAACAAGCAGAAGAGAACAAGAGTAATAGAATAAACAACATCACAATGATATATGGGAATATGACAGTAAATACTAAATATTAAACATTATTGTGCAGCACATAAGATCAACAGAACACAGTGTGCTTTGAGGTAGGAGCCAAAAAGGGTGTAGTTTGTGGGTGTGATCACCCGTGTGTACACCTGTGAGCATGAGCACGCTTGTATTTAAAAGGTTCCTTCATGTAATGATCTGCTAGAGGGTGTGGGGGGGCCACTGCCCCGTCCTCCAGGGTATGAAGCAGGTATGGAGGAGATCAAAACTCCAGACATCCAGAGGCCCCCAGAACACAAGAGACCAAGGAAGACCAACAGAGGGGCAGCCGCGCCACTGTCCCAGAAAGAGCTGAGGAGAGTCCCAGATGAGGGGTCACTCAGCAGCCGCGGAGCAGAAGCCAGGGGGGGTTGCAGTGACGCGCCCGTGAGCTCCGCCGGCAGCCAGCCGTGCCTGAGTGACCGAGCCCCAGGCCGAGAGGCCGGGGGCACCCCACCTCCGAAGTGGCCCGAGCGAGCCCCAGGCTCCAGGCCCCGATAAGCGGCCGCCAAGGAGTGAGCTGGTGTGTACCTGGACGCCCATCCCCAGACACAAAGAACCACCAACGCACCGATGTCTGAGGGACATCGGTGTGCTGTACCAATGTACCTGCACATGTGATGTGACAATAAAAGTGATTTGATTTGATTTGATTTGACTTGATTTGATTTGATTTGGGAGTCCGCCACCGGCAGGGGAAGTGGTGGTAGGGGGAGATAGGCCTCCAAACCTTGGAGGGCCTGAGATGTCCCCAGAGAGGTGGCGTCTGATACCCAGCCTGACATATAGACACAGACATACAGGCAGATACAAACATCCATTCTCACCCTCATGCTCTCTTATGCACTTACTCCACACTCAACCAACGTGGAGACAGACATAAATAGACACTGTACACACGATCACACTCCCCAAGCGTACTCTACGAACCGGGTCTAGGTACCCTTGCCCCTGGAGGGGGGAACTGCACCCAGACCCAGGTGGTGTTACCCTTTTCCCTGCGGTGGGGGGAGGCAGACCGCCCCGACTCCGCAGCAGCAGGAAGGCTCCACACTCCAGACCGCAGCCGGACGGCCAACTCCTCCTCCTAGCCTCCCCGCTCCAGCAGGCCGCAGAGAATGGGGGTGAGAGAAGACTCCAAACCTCCCTCCACCCGCTCATTGTAGTGTTGATGCATGTGTGTTCTAAGGTGCATTTAAAACCCAGGAGGGCATGGAGCTACCTGCCAGAGAGCAGCAGGTAAGTGCAATATCCCTCCTGCTAGCCCTCAATGTCTACGTGTATTTAAAATTGAGAGGTGGGCAGCGACGCCAGGGGTGAGGTGTACACCCTGATGGTACTTTGGACTCCGTGTATCGTGCCCACCCCCAAGATCCTATATGTATGTGTAATGAGAGTGTGAGTAATGTGAATGTCTAAGTTGTGGGATAAAATTGAGGCAGAGGCAGCCAGAAGGGGACAGAGGGGGGGTAGCCTCCTCTGCACCCTGGTGACACACCCCTACTCCACGGCCCTGCATGTGTGGGTGGTTGTGGTGGAGCGGGAGGAGGGAGGCAGCTAGAGATGGGGAGGGAAGGAAGGGAGGGGCAAGTGACCCCTCCCTGGGGCCAGCTCCCCCGCTGACCCCAGTAGGCATTATTTTCATTTTCAAAATTTCACATTATTTGAACATTCCATTTAGTATTTGATTAAATTGCAATTCAAACAGTATGAACAGTGTATAATTCACAGGGTGGAAGTAATTTTAATAATTTATTCTATGTGTTTTATGGTTTACTTTTATTAGTGTGTGTGTTTTTATGTTTCGCATGTTTTCATTTGTGGTGAAGATTTCGGACTTCTGCCCAACCCTGGTGAGTACAGGCTCCCATCATTACTCAGACCACAGTGAAGTGGCTTGGGCTAGTCACTGCCACTAGTTCTCTCAGACAGGCAGCTTCATGAGGGGGGACACTTTCCGTCCACTAAAATTTTTTAATGGACTAATAAGGGGACTTTAATTCCTTCTTTTAAAGTATCGTTTTAGGAGGCTGTCAGGCCCTTGAATATTAAGACTTTTGGTTCAGTCACTGGCGTGAGCTCAACAGTTTTGGCTTTTGTAAAACTAGTCCTAGAGTGTGTTTTTGATATATCTGTTTTTTCCTGGCCTGGGCTGGTTTATGGCTTTATGGGTTTTATTGTTTAAATGTAAATAAATTACTTTTTAGAACTGCTGAGGACAATGGGTAAACTGCAGTTTCCATCCTTTCGTTTACCATCATGTGCATGCTGCTGCACCACAGAGGTAGTAAGCATCCTGGGCATTAGCCAAATGAATATCATCATCTCCATGTTGACAAAGTAAAGAATGTTAACAGCACCAATTCTGTCTAAATGAGACTGTAGTTTAACAGATTCAGTCCCTTGGGCTAACACCTATTTACTGTTTAAATGATCATTTCTATTTGTCCTAAAATTGCTGCTGTTTGTAGATATTTAATAATATTTGAATTCTGCATAGGGCCTGGAGAAAAAGTCAAGCCTGTAGTCTCACAGTTGTTTAAAATGAAAACTTCCCAGCTAACAGCTTGTTGTCTTTCCTACCTAGCTAATGAAGTTAGTTAACTGATCACTTTACAAAACATGCATTAAACTTGCGTTAAATCGCCCAAAAAGTAAGTCAGTCCCTCGGGTCCCTTAAGTTAGTTAGTCCAGTTTACTCCAGAGCACATTGCTCTTCAGTTTGCAGCACACGGTAGTGGTTATGAAAATGCTGGCTCTCCTCTTAGCATCCTGCTCCATCTGCAATCAATCAAGACACTATGGGCCAGTTTTATGGGAAATTAGTGAATAAAATCAAACTTATGAGAAAAGCTGCGCCCTTGAACCTAAAAAATGATTGCACAAAGAATCTTTAGGAAAGAATTTATGTGAGGTGAACTTGTTGTTTTACTTTGACCCCTAGTCCATCTGCTAACATGTACAGAGCTGAGTTAATGGTCTATACTTCAAACAGACAGCAGGGTTTTACTTCATAGTTGTCAGTTTTTGTTGGTTGGACTAAAAAACATCACCTTACATTGCACTGCAGGATACCAACTGTACATGGTCGTTTTCACTGATTTCTGATGGAAACAATATAATCAACTGGTGCCATCTGCTGGCTGACATAGAATGTGATGTTAAAACACATATATACTCTCTATACTCTACTCCGGCTGTTTTATTTATGCCAAAAGAGTCTCTTTTTTCTTTTCTTTTTTTTAACCCTGGTGGCTGTTTTCTTTATGATCAGCAGAGGTCATAGTTTACCAACATTTATGACTGCTGTTGTAAACTAATCTGAGACCAGTCCTATAAATTGAAGGATTTTCTGTGAGTGTAAACAGATTTTTCTGTATTCTGTTAATCCAAATAAATCCCCATACAGTATCCTTCGGATTTTCCCAACTCATTATTAGCTCTCTTTTCTAGTTTTCAGCTGTTTTCTCAGTTAAATGGCACATGTGCCCATGTGTGCCTTTGGGGGGGGAAAATGTTGAAATCTCATGTTTCCTGCCTTATAAATCAGATTTACTGTGATGATATATGTACTTCTCTGTACTTTTATAGTCAAAACACATCTTAAAACTTTTATGACAGCTTTTCAACCACTAAAGGCAAAATATTCTTAATATTAAAAACATGCTCACAGCAACAGATCCAATGTCTGCTTCTCTTCTATTTGTTCAGCAAAGTAAGCGGATTTAAAATGGCACCATGCAGGTAACATTAGATGCAGACTTTTGTATATTTTGAGCCGATGCCTTTGCTTGCCGAACACTTTTTCCATATGTGACACCATCTTTTTTGCGCCACAGAAACTAAAGGTGAAGGTTTTGTCAGATGCAAAATGAAAACAAAAAAAATGTCAGCAGGTGATTTTTTTTTCACTTATCTAAAAATATGCACGTTGTCAGAAGGACAGTTGCCAAAATGGTGCAGACAAAGCTGCATATGCAGAAAATCACATGTCAATGTTTAACTGTGCACTGCCCAGGAGGTGTGGAAGTCATGGCCCAATAACAGCTGTGCTGCCTCACGTTAAAAAGCGACTGCAGAGTCTTCTTAATGTGGGACAGATGTGCTCAGTGACACTGCTGTCTATTCAGGCAGGGAAAACAGTAAATCAAAATGTATTAAGAGCCAATTGATGTGAAGCAAAATGTGTGGATTCCTTGCTCCTCTTGGCTGTTGAAACACAAACCGGAGAGCTATTTAGAAGTGTGAGGAGATGGACTGAAGTGTGGACAGATCCCTCATGACTGATCACCAGCTTTCTGGAGGCCACATGGAGTCTGTGTTGTGGTCTGTAATGTGTTCTGACTTTGGCTACTCAGCTAAAGTGCAGCCCTGTATCTTCATTCTGTGTAATAGTGATGTGCGGATCGATACTGAAATATCGATTCGTCCGATACCAGTCATTTATGTTCTAGAATCGATTCTCATATTAAAATATCGATATTTTAGTAATGTAGGGTAAATTTGTAGTTTATCATTAAGAGGAACAGAGTGGAAAGAAACTATACCATTTGGATTGTCTACATTGGAAGGAACTACTTCCTCTTCCGCCTTTAATAGTCGTGTGCGAAATACGGCTGTATAAATGTGTTGCAGCCCCTTGGCGTGCGCACTCACAACAATGGCTGGGTGTAAATGGAGTAATGTGTGGACGTATTTTACCTCCACAAACAGCCAAGATGCGGTTTGTGATACATGTGGCAAGAAAGTGAGGTGTTCTGGCAACACCATTTACCTCGTCAAACACCTCAGAGTAAATCATATCACAGAATATGACGAGGCAAACTGAAGACGAGGAGAGGGACAGGTGCTGCTAGGGCGAGACAAACGTCTCTCGAGGAGTCCTTTAGTGCTGCAGGCAGGCAACATGCTCAAATGGCACACAACTTCAGTTTTCTGTATGATAATTCTGCATTATTAAGTGATAAGAACAAGTAATCTGAAGTCCTGTAATCATTATGAATCTATAATTTGAGATAAAATAAAGGATAAAGTTAAAAAAAAGTTTTTGTACAAAGTATCAGTATCAGATCAGTATCGCTGATACCACCCTGAATTTTACTTGGTATCGGATCGGAAAGCAAATCAGTGGTATCGCACATCACTGCTGTGTAATACTGTGTAATACTGACAGAGAGTGATCAGGGAAGCTACCAGCTAACCGCGTTTAGTTTAATGAGTACTGGAGCTTTTGCTGAGTAGTTGATGGTGTCTGTGTGGAACAGGAAATTGGCTGGTGCCTGTAATGCTCAGCTGGCACATGATAGGACAGTACTATCTGCAGATTCAGTTTGGAAAGCAATCTTACTTAAATCTCATCATCTCTGTAACAGAGTCTACCGGGATTGAGTGTTTAGGATGAGCAACAGTGCCTCCTGGTGGGGCAATCCGATTCCTGCATCCACTTTTAAAGGGAACCTGTTACTCCCATTTCCAGCTCCATGTTTTTCTTTAACTCTACTACAGCAGATTTGCATGATTCACAGTTCAAAATAATCTTTATTTGTCGAATATTGGCTGTCTGTGCATATAGCTAACACAGCTTTGTGCCTGAGGTCACCTGATCTCAATGTCAACATACAGAGCCAAGAGTACAAAAATCTATCTCAGAAAATGTTTAGATCTGAAGTTTGATCAGTGAGACTTACGATGACACTCATACAGAGGCTGACTTCATTATTTGAAATTTGGTAAAAGGACCTCATCTCTTCACTGAGCCTCACCGTGCACATGATGTGCCTGATATCATCGTGTTATTGATGGGCGCAGCTCTTCCTGTGGTAGTAGAAGTGCTGAGCGGCAAAGCTAAGATGATGCGAGATAGAAGGCTGAAACACAGAAAAGCATCCACATCTGAGTCTGGTGCTCTGTGAAACCACAAGTAGATGTGCTATTATTGTTTTTCCAGACTTAGCAGAATTTCTTTACCTTTTTTTTTTTTTTTTTTTTTAAACAACCATGATCAAGAGAACTCGATACAAACGTTCAAAAAAGCAACACGAGACAGCTTTCACAGTTGGTTAGGTTTAGGCACTAAACTAGCTTTTGTCAAATGTGTTAAAAAGACTGCAAAAATAAGGTGTCATGAGGGATTCAACAGTTAGTCGCTTTTACCTTTTTTTAGCTTACTTTACAGTTTGATGTTAATTTCAAGAGCCAACAGTGACAGCTGTCAAAGTTGATTCTGTGTCTTTTGCTAATTTAAATGTTTATATCTAGTTCTCTTGGTCTGGCTTGGAGTGTCTCGCAGTATTAATTAGACTCAGGGTGGCGCAGTGTGTCGAGCACTTTCTGTTACACCAGAGAACGACTCATCAGGTTTGCAGAGGTTATAAAATGGAGCACATTTGTGTGAGTTCTCTGCACGTTGTTGTTGCAGTAGAAGCTGCAGTGAGGCATTTCCTGTGGTTGGTTTGTGTTGTGTTAAAAACTATAGTTGCAACTTGTAAAACCATCAAGTTCCAGAAGTGTTCATTGGGGAGTAGTAAACCTGTTGACCACAGATCCACTCTTCAGTCTTTTCACATATGCACAAACTCCAGTACTTGAATGATGGCATGTTTTTTTAACCTAAATTTTATAACTATTTACTAACTAATACTTACACTTTCACATACAAAAATTTCAACAGGACTCTGAACTCCTTTCACAGATGAGAGTCCTGACATATCCTATGCAAGTCCACACTGTAATCCATCCATCCATATTCTTCCGCTTATCTGGGGGCAGCAGCCTAAGCAGAGAAGCCCAGACCTCTCACTCGCTCGCCACCTGCTTCAGCTTGTCCGGGGTCTGCCCCAGGGCCTCTTCCCAGTGGGACATGGCCAGAACACCTCGCCCAGAAGGAGCCCAAGAGGCATCCTGGTCAGATGCCCGAACCACCTCAACTGTAATCAAATCAATAGAAATAAAATCAACACCGTCCAGCACTGAAGGTTACAAAATTTGAAACAAGCATATGTCAGCATTCGCGATGTTATTTTGTTGGATACCACCATAGGGTATAAATAGCCGTCCTAGAAGACAAAATTAGTTTCACTCCCAGGTCCCCCAGGACTGTTAAATATTTAGTAAGCAGTGTCTTGATGCATGCTCAACCAATCAGGTAAGGAAATCACAAAAAGGTGATTCTGTTCATCTGGACACGATGTTTTCAGTGAGAGAAACGTTTCATCACTCATCCAAGTGACTTTCCAGTCTCCGTCCCAGAATCAACTTTTTGATATTTAGTAAGCAGCAGGCAGGTACCTTAGTTCTCTATACAGACTGGGAGCCGGTGACCTGAATCCATACTGGAGTTTTTTGTATGGCCATGATGCCAAAAGTGTGGGTTGCTGCACCCCGGTGGACCACGAGAATTCATTTAACAAACAGGAAAATGTGATTTAAAAACTTTGAGAACATTTTATTTTATTGGAAAACAGGACTTACGTAGAGAAAATCTTTACAAAAGTAACATGGTGTAATTAATACAATTCTCTATCATTTTTCCATTAAGTACCTTTGGACTTAATTGTAGTTACTATTTGTTAAGGGTTATTAGTCCATGCCATAGCGTCCTCCTTCTCTCCTTATTAAGGTTCTCTGTTTATTCATTTCCTCTTTTATTTTGCTAATTCGTTTTCTCTTGTGTTTACTTTGACTTTAATTAGTCTCAGCTGATCCTTTTCCCCACCAGTTTCCACTTCTGTTGAGCGCACTCAGTGTGTCTTTGTGTATAAATAACCCGAGTTTCCTTTTGTCCCTTGCTGCAGTTTGTTATCCTTTGGCTTTTGCTGTTTACGTGCCACTGTGGATTTTGTGTCTTCTGTTCATCCACTTTTGACCTAGTTGGAGCTTTGTTCTTATTCACTTTGTTTTGTCTGCGAGTCCTGCTTTTGAGTTTTTTTGTCACACCCATGACACCTGCCTTTTATCTTATTGTTAGCAGGACAGAATTTAAAATGCAAAAAAGTGCTGTTGGAAGAGCTCAACAACAAGCATGAGATTAAAATGAATGAATGAAAATAGGAAGGAAATGTGTAATAATATATTTGTGTGAATAAAAGGTTGGGTGTGCCACAGAAGATTTCCTGAAGTTTGGAAAGAGCTGTTGAATGGAATAAACCAAGAAAATAATTCATATTTGTTAGTAATATTCAGACCTGCTGTTAGGTGGGTTTTGGTATTATTTTTTTAGTAACAATGCTTTCATGTTGCCTTCAGCGAGACAGTGAATATTAGACTTTAGAATATTAGAACGTTCCAGATTAATACTAATGCTGCTATGCATGCTGGATGTGAAGGCAACTGCTTTTTTTGTTTGGTTGTTGTTGTTTTTTAGTAATTAAAGAGGCATTTCATGCATTTCCCAAATGTGAAACTTCTTCTTTGACCAATGGTCAGACTTACACACTTTCACTGGATAAAGCAAGAGTCAAACTAGAAAGTTCTGCTTTTGTAATAGAAAGCAAAAGTCTGTTTGCGGCACTACAAAGAGGAAGAAGACTTTGAAGACAGAAATTGGCCAAATCAAGCTGATCCACGTAGCGTACCTGTGTCATGCCTCATTTGAATTTTTTTTTTCTCTACCCACAGTTCATGGTTTAATATTTGTCAGTTTCTTGTCTTAGGATATGGAAAGTAAACCCAGGAACAGAAGCAGCATCATGACCTCAGCTCTGTATCCTTATTTCATTTTTTTCTGCCTACCCTTCTGAGGTAGTTTTTCTCACATGAGAGTTTGGCAAGAAAAAACGTCTGTCTGTAATGATTGAGTTTTGTGGTCATTTTTTCCGCCTTGAATGTAAAAAGAAATCCACATTTCTCTGTTTTATTTGAGCTACCATGGTGCCCTAAATGCCTCAACCTCAGCAAAGGTGGACTGTTTGGGCCTGAGTGCCACATGAGTGGATTTTTATACTCTTGGAACATTTCAAGTGGTTTCCCTGTGGTTAGACAACTCATTTGCAATCAATTCTCTGTGGTTTTACCTTTAAACTAGACTGAAGCAGGAAAGCCAAAGCTTTAGGAAAGGAAATTCAGTAGCATTCCTCTGCCATGAGCTCCTCCAAATATTTGGAAACATACAAGTTCTACAATAATTTGCAGCGTCTGTGCCGATAAAGGACCAGGCATGCCTCGCTGCTCAGCTTCTCCTGCAGTGACCACGTGCAAAGAAATAATATATTACAACTTCTGCAAATTTGGTTGGATCAATTTAATTACAAACTCTGTGTCTTTTTGATGTGGTACTTTAGAAAGTACTCGGGACATGACTGCCAGGATTTGGGCTCTTATGTAGTCCTTCATGCATTTAACTAAGTGTGTGCTGCTGTAGCTAAAGACCAGCACAGATTCATTCTGTGTGACCTGCGTCTTGGTGTCGCTGTACACTTTGTTATTGAGGTGACAGATCAGCAATAGCACCAGTTTATAATGCTGCTTTGGGTACGGCATGGTGCACAGGCCATCCAGGGCATGCCACATACGAACCCAGTGTGTGCCCAGGCATTATAAAAACCCCACATCACACTGTTTAGATTCAATCTTATAATGTCTGCATGCATATGAACTGGCATTAGTAGATTTTACAGTGTTATCCACAGATATATGGTGTTATCAGCCAGTTGTAAGGTTTCTGACAATCAATGTTTTTTGCCCGATGTGGCTCAATAACATAAAATGGAACCACACTATTGCCGGGGAAAATAGAGAGCGAGGCTGGGGAATTTATTTTCCACTCCCAGCTGGAAAACAAAGAAAGTACCCTTGAAAGAGCCTTGTTTACATAATTGCCTGATAATTAGTGAATATAAGTGGAAAGATAAAGCTGTTAAGGAACATTTGCTTGTTCTTCTTTTTCCTTTTTTTTTCCCATTTAGGACTGCAAGATAATAGATGCTACATAAGAATAATGTTATATACATCAATGTCTGTGAAGGTTCTCAGTCATCCATTGCAGTCTAAGGAGCTAGGAAAGAAAAGCATCTGGACATCTTTAAGTTTCCTGAAGACGTTTCACTTCCTATCCGAGAAGCTCTACCTAATCCTCGAGCCACACTCCTTTTCACACTTGGACTCATGTGAATAAATAGGGGTCTATGACCACCTTGGGGACACACCCATAGGGCTTAAATCCAGGACTTGCCACCAATTACTCTTAGAACTGAAGAAGCTTCTCAGATAAGAGGTGAAACATCTTAAGAAACTTAAAGAAGTCCAGACGCTTTTGTTTTCCAAGCTCCTTAGAGTATATAGTTTGTAAATATTACTGTCGTTGAACTCATGTGAGGAAAAATCTCTTACATTTAGGTTTAATGCTTGCAACTGGTCCTGGCATAGAAGGCAAAGTTGTCCATGGCCAGTAATGTCTTCAAATACTTTAGCACAATGTTGTGTTCTGTGTTTGCTTCCTTACCGTACAAATGGTCCCACTTTGGGTGCATTTGTTTCATTAATGTGAGCAATATCTCTGAAGAAGTGTTTGTTTAATAGTTTCATCTAGCATCACCATCCCTTCTGAAGGCGCACATGGCTTGTAAAATGTTGAGCTCACATTTGGCACATACAAGTTCCCCAGTCGGAGAGCAACTGTTAAAAGTCACATGTTTGGCCAGTCAGTGTAATTGCATTTATTTTGTGCGGTAATGTTTTTTGAAGTGAGGTGGAGCAGATGCAGAGGATCTGTTGATTTAATCGTAAAATACATGAGTGCAATGGTTTGTGTACTCGTAGCCTCCAAATTACCCTGTATTCTTATTTTTAGTTTCACCTACCTTGTGTATCTAGCGTCTATAAAGCATTTTTCCACAAGTATTGCCAAAGGGAAATAAAAATTTCACAAGGAAATGCTATTCGTAGCTTTTAAAAGAAACACTGTAAAACGTGTCAAACCTATCCTTTCATTAAGGGTGAAATTTTCCTCCTGCACAACGCCAATCATCCAGATAGCAGATAATATACAGCGGCTTGCAAAAGTATTCGGCCCTCTTGAACTTTCCCACATTTTGTCACATTACAGCCACAAACATGAATCAATTGTATTGGAATTCCAAGTGAAAGACAAATACAAAGTGGTGTACACGTGAGAAGTGGAATGAAAATCATACATGATTCCAAACATTTTTTACAAATAAATAACTGAAAAGTAGGGTGTGCGTAATTACTCCGCCCCCTGAATCAATACTTTGTAGAACCACCTTTTACTGAAATTACAGCTGCCAGTCTTTTAGGGTATGTCTCTACCAGCTTTGCACATTGCCCATTCTTCTTTGCAAAACAGCTCCAGCTCAGTCAGATTAGATGGACAGCGTTTTTTGAGCAGCAGTTTTCAGATCTTGCCACAGATTCTGGAATTGTGGAAAAGTTCAAGGGGGCCGAATACTTTTGCAAGCCACTGTATATATATGGAGAAATCTCTGTGCGCAAAGCTGAAAATAAATTCTGGGTACTGATGATCTTTGGGCTCTCAGACAGCACTGCAGTACAAACAGGCGTGATTCTGTCATGCCTCTGCAACACTTACCCTCAGCTGTCTGTGAATACATTTTGCTGTGCCATCCACACATCCAGGTTTAGGTTCTTTTAAAAGTTCAATAAAACGCTTGAACTAAAAAAAACAAAACAAATACCATTACAAGAAAGAATAAAATTGCATGTACAGTCATTACAATCATAAAAGATATCAAGTGTAAAAGCAGTAGATTATTCATACATCCAGTTGTACAGTAGGGGGAGAGGGGGCTCAAGGGAAGCTTTTCAGTATGCACCTGACTGTATTATAAAAGCTTTTCCCCAGCAGAGCGGTGCAGTATTTTAAAGCCCTGTAGTTCCTTTCTGAGGGCAGCAAGTCAAACAGATGATAAAATGGGTGAGTGCTCAATGACCCTCTGGGCTCTGAAGTCGTAAGTGTAGAGGGCGTAGAAGATGGGGCTAAGCACACAGCCTTGTGGTGCTCCTGTGCTCAAAGTGAAGCCTGAGGAGATGTAATAACCAAGTCTTACAGTTTCCGTCCTACAGCTTAGAAAGTCCTTATCCATAGTGCTTTGTTATCCAGAGCAGTTATCCAGGCCAGACCGCATGAGTCAAACTAGTCATCAAGGCAGGACCTACAATGTAAATTTTAAGCTGTGGTTCAGCTTAAAAAGCTGAAGTCAGAGTAGACGCTCATTATGTAGGAAAAGTCTGACCTTTGGCTCTTTGATCGCAAATGGAGCAGATCTCGTGGGCTTGTAAGTTCCTTTTAGTGGCATCAGCGATGTTGATGAGTGGTAAACAAAGTCTGACTTGAAATAATTTTTGTCAAAAAACCTCACAGAAAACAGGCGTCTAAGAATACAAAATGTTCAGATTGTGAAAAAGAGTGGATGTTTAAAGCATGTGACGTGTTGTGACGTGTTACAGGAAAGGTATTTTCATGTGTTTCAGACAGGCCTTCTAAACACAAACTTAACAATGTGGTGTATGCTGTACAGTGCAGCGAGGAATGCTCAGACCTCTACATTGGAGAGACCAAACAGCCACTTCACAAGCGCATGGCACAACACAGAAGAGCCACCTCCACAGGACAAGACTCAGCAGTCCATCTGCATCTTAAGGATAAAGGACACTCTTTCGAGGATGCCAATGTTCACATTTTGGACAGAGAGGACAGATGGTTTGAAAGAGGAGTGAAAGAAGCCATCTATGTCCACTGTGAGCGACCATCTTTGAACAGAGGCGGGGGTTTACGACACCAACTCTCTGCCATCTATAAACCAGTTTTGAGATCCCTTCCCAGACGCCTTAACGCCCACTCACATCCTGGGCCATCTGACCTCAGGAATTCGCATGATAAGGTGGGGCCAGGTTTCACAATGAACACACCCGAAACTCTGGCTGATTGGGACCCACGCCCAGTTTCCCACCTTGGCTCAGGCGATTAGAGGATCATCAGGGGGTCCTTTTGTCCCTCTGTGGGGGGTTACTCCCACTAGGTTTAAATCTGGGACTCCCCACCATTTGACCTTAGAACTGAAGAAGCTTCTTGGATGAGAGATGAAACGTCTTCAAGCAACTTAAAGAAGTCCAGACGCTTTTCTTTGCAAGCTCCTTTGACTACGATGACCTGGATGACTGAGAACCTTCACAGACCTTCTAAACTTATTTCCTTACATCTCAAAACTGGCTTATTGTACCTGCCTCTGCTGCATGCTGGGCTCACATTCACAGGCTATTTAGCTAAGCAGAACTCAGAAAGAAAAATGTTTTTATTGATTAGGTACAATACAGTTGGACTTAAAAACTCCCTTTTTCGACAAGAAGAAACCTTCTGCATAACCAGGCCCATGGAGGGACAGCCATCTGGGGATGAGAAGATCTCCATCCAGGTTATCCTCAGTAGGTAGATGGGTCAGTAGGTAGAGTGGTGGTTCCTTGATCGGAAGGTCGGGGGTTCAAATCCACTTGAATGGCTACCCTGAGGTACCCCTGAGCAAGGTACCATCCCTACACACCGCTCCCTGTGCGCCTAATTGAAAATTGCTTGCATTTAAAACCGCAAAGGGAATTCAAAAAAAGAAAGAGCTTTATTCAAATGTAAATAACTACAGAAAAAAAGCCAATAAAGTGCCTCTTCACCACAGTCAAGGAAAAGAAATGTTTTGCCTTGGATCTCACAAAGTGCCATTGAATCAAACTTGTCAGCTGACACTGGGAAATAAAAAGGAACAGAAGAGAATTATCTTTACTTACGTAATTACCCCACTGAAATTTCTGAAGGCCCCTTTCTTCCACTGACATCTTCTTCCGTAACACAATCACATTACATATGCAGTCAGACTGTCAGGTTTAACTCACCAAAGAAACTATCCATAACAAACTACTGACCAACAGACATTCTCGCATGCATACTCAGTAGGTGCTATGGCTTGATGTGAGCTGACTCTTGCCCACTAACGTGCCCAGCGGGCAGCTTCATCAAATTGTTTGATGACCAAAACAGACTGACGCGGCTTGGCGCTTCAGAGAGAGTCTGGTGTGCGGTGTAAAAGCCGTTATTTTCCATCTTCCTCAAGAAACGTCACATGATGTCTTGGTTTGTGATGGATGCTTTGCACCTCTCCAGCTGAGTTTCAGAAAGTGTTTTGGCATCTTTTGCCAGTACCACACTCTATTAAGATCTTTAATGATGGTTCTTTTTCTTTTTTTTTGCTGAATTTCTGCAATTTTAAACATGTTTTTCAGAAAACTTTGAGAAAAGGCACCTAATAATTCTTACCAAAAGTATCCAGGGGAGTTGTTTGCTTACTTTCCTCTGCGTCTGTGTACAGCATGTACCATTACACCCATAATATCTATAAGGAAATGAGTGGGCACACATCCACAATGAATCATGATTTCCATGGTGCATAATGGTTCAATTAAAGTGTTTGAGCAGTCTAATATTCTCCTATAGGGTTACAAAACACTCTCATCAGACAAAACAGAGTGAGAAACAAGACACCCAGTGTCACAACAACCAGGGCGGGGGTTCTAAATTTGGGGGTTGGGAGGGACTTCACACCAACTCCACTGACTTTAAAAAAAAAAAAAAAAAAAAGATGTACTTTAACTAAATTTCATTGGTGCAGACTGAACCTGCATTACACTATTTTAAAACTTACTTTTATCATCAGCAGTTTGGAATTTTGCAAGAAGCTGCTTCATAATTAAAAATTCTGATGCTGCATTATTAACAGCTCAAAAGTATTCACTTCAACATCCCCCATCACCCCCAAAATGGAACTTTAACCAAAGCAAAAAGAAGAAAAAATGTTACAACTATACATATGTAAACTGCTATAGCATACAGTAGCATTAGTCCACACACACCATGAAGTCAAGCACTGATGCAATACAGGCAGATCAGCAGTTCCTGCTGCCAGCCAGTATCAGCTGATTCTCAGATCCTACATCCTTCCATACATCCAAATAGGAACCATGTCATGCAGGGAATCCAGTTTAAGGAGTTTTAGCCTACCCACATTAGCTGCACATCTGCAAGCTGCTTTGGAACCCACCTCCACTTGAACTCCTTCTTTAACAATGAAGATAACCAAATTGGACTAATTATATTTTTTGCCATTGATCCCTGCTATGTTCTGTACTGGGATCTTGCAGCTGCTCTTTCCACCTCATATTTCATGGGTGGGGTGGATCAGGAGGTACAGCATGTCATCCACTAATTGGCTGCTTCAATCTGCTCGCCAACGTATCCTTGAACTGAGCCCCAAGTTCCTCTCCAGTGTGTTCATCAGAGCATGAAGAATGTTAGACAGAAAGCACTGAATGTGTATGACTGGGAGTGAATGGGTTAAAGAGGCCTGTGCTTTAAGTGCTCCAGTAGAGTAGAAAAGCACTATATAAGAATCCATCCAATAGATAGATAATAGATGGATAACTCTTTAATGTCATTGCACAGTCATTCATAGTACAATGGTACAATGAAAATGGAAAACTGTCCCACGTCGGCACTACATACAACACAACACGACACAGTAACTTAACTTTGACACAGTAACTTAACTTTGACCATATACATGTGTGGAAGGGCAGAACAAAGCCTCCAAATACAAATGACTGCAGATGTAAAATAAAGACAAATTTTTATTATAGTGGTTCAGACTGAACTAATACTTTATTTAGACTGTTCATTTATCCTCATAGAATTATAAAACTTTACATATATAAATAATTTTCATAATACTGATCCACCAGGACCATCCATGTGACTGTAGTCAGTAGTGACTGATTGCTGTACTATTGCTAACACATTATTCTGCTTTAAACTTACCAAGTGTTTTGGGGTTTGGGTTTTTTATTTTGCTTTTTGTTTTGTTTTTTTACTTCAAGGCAGTAGATTTGATATAGATGGATTGGATGATGACCACCTTACTGAGCTAACTAGTCAACACAGTAAAGGATCACACTCCTGCAGTGGGGACAGGGGATTTACATGTAGATGTCCATAAATATCACAATGACAGAGTGATTTCTGGACTGGACCTTCTACATGGATACTGTGCCCGATGCATGTTTTGCCTCTCTACCATGACCGATTTTGACTGAGGAGATAACATAATAATAATGGTTTGCATTTATATAGCACTTTTCGAGACCCTTAAAGTGCTTTACAATTCCATTATTTACTCACTCTCACATTCACACACTGGTGGAGGCAAGGTACAGTTGTAGCCACAGCTGCCCTGGGGCAGACTGATGCGAGGCTGCCATATTGTGCCATCGGCCCCTCTGGCCATCATCCGGTAGGCAGTAGGTGAAGAGTCTTGCCCAAGGACACAATGACCAAGACAAACAGAGCTGGGGATCGAAACTTCCGGTTGCAAGATGAGCTTCCCAACCCCCTGAACCACGGTCACCCACACCATCAATGTTTCTGCCATATTTACTGGAAATCCCTTTCTTGGACCTCTTTTTTTAAGGTCCCATTACAAAGTATTTCTGAAACAAAACAGTATAGAAGGAAAATAAAATAGTAAAAACAACAATCTCATTTGGACTAAGTATCAACTAACATTTTACCAGAGATGCATGGACAGCAGACAGTATGTAGTGCTGTATGGCAGCTCTACAAAATGCTCTCTTTGCCTTTCTCACTAATGTGGTTTGCTGCAGTATATCTGCTGCTATGAAACAAGCTGATAATATGTATTTGGTATATTACAGGCTGAGTTTGAAACACTCACTCAAAATCATGTAGTGGAAAATGTACCTTCATGTTGTGCAGCGCCCTGTTATTGTCTTTCAGTTTTAGAGTGCATGGCTCTACACTAGGCCGAATCATCCCAGCCCATCCCTGCACCGCAAACAGAAAACCACACGGAGATCAAAGCAATGGTAATGATGCTAAGGGCATGTTAGAAAGACAACTGCAAACGTTTACTTTCCTCAAGTCCCATCAGTCACTAATTAAATCAATTTATTTTAGGACTGAGATTCCTTCCAGCCTGCATTCATTTACCTGCAATCAGTGCACCCCAAACACAAAATCACCAAAAATCCAGACTTTCATTTCAGCCTGCTTGTTATTGAGACATTCACAAAGCCAAATGTGTTCACAGAGAATTATATGATAAGGGGGGAGAATGGAAGGCTTTCCTCGACACAGACTGTACATATTAACACAGTCAGCCCTTCTATTCAGCAGTTTTGTTGCATGTTGAAAATATAATTGCTATTTGTTTAGATATGTGTAGCTTGTGGGCGATGCACACATGCACATGGAGGTTTATGTTGTTGTTTCTGAGTGTAGACAGGATTGGAGAACATCTTTCTGACCATCAGTGCTCACATGTTATGATACTATAACTGTCTCCTCCCTGGATGTGTCTTCTGTCACGTTTTCATTCTTTCCTGTGGGACAGTTGCCCCTCTCCCTCTCTTTTTCTATTTAACTTCCATGCTATCTCTCTCCCTTATTTCAGTTTTGGCTAACGTATGTAAAAGTTATATATTTGGCTGCTCAGATGGAGTGCAGGATTTACAGAAGAACGAAAAGCTGTTTATCATCAGATCCTGACAAATCACAGTTCTGAAGTTACACAGTAATCGTGTCACCTGATCGTGAGTCCCATTAGATTATTGCAAACAGATTATATATTACAGATCAGAGAGAAGAAGGAAAGAAACACATTCAAGAGATTTGCGCTGTTGCAGAGCTGTATGCCTGCACTTGTGTTCATAATGGATCGATTTCTGATTAAAAATGAATACTGCAAATCCATCATCTCACTTTGGTTTTTGCATTGTTGCTATCCTTTGATGATCTGAAAAGAAAACTCCTGCAGTTGTATGTCTAATGAGGTCAGCTGCAAAAATAAGCGTCCATGCGCCAGATTTACTGACCCCATCCTGGCTTTAAAGACCTATGTTTGGGATTTCAAGAAGGGGCGCAGCATCAGTTTTTCTACAGAAAGTGGTGGGAACAGGTTTGACTGCATGTGTGTTTGTTTGTTTCCCCTTCATGGCACCAGATTTTGGGGGAGAATATTTAAACGAATCACATAAAGATTTGAAGCTTGCAATTTAATGTTAAATTTAACACACAAATAAAGCACAGAAAAGCTGAGAGTGCAGCGCCAAATCTTTGACTCAGTGACTCCTCATGCTGAGTGCGCACATACACACGAACCATTCAGCTGCTCCCTTATTTACAAGGGCTCGACACAGCTGGTAGCTCCGCATCTTTTGATTTGGCTGACTTTTACACCAGACGCCCTTCCTGCAATCCCCAAAGGATTTGTGTCAACTTCCAACCGGGTATCAACCCGGGAATCTGTCACTTTTCCTGTAAATGTGCAAACCTTTACAGTTGATTTGTGTTTGATTCTTGAAATATAACATTTGACTTTAATAAGTATCTCCAAATCATGCAGACCATAAAAAACCCCAGAGCGATTGATGCCAGTGACTCTGTAACAGTATCTTCATTAGCTCACGTTCATCTTTAGTTCTGACAGTAAATCATGTTTTCTGTTCTGCACGTCGTCCAGGTCCACTGTTATAGACAGAGTTCAGGCTTATATGGTGGGATAGTTTTCAATAATCTGGCTGTCCTCTGAATAAATCTTACACTCCACCTCAGTCTCAGTCCTCAGGACCTCACACATAGTGTCCAGCAGCTTCTGTCAAAAGACTTCCTCCATCCATCTAACCAATCCAAGGTAGTTCACCCTTAAATAAACCTCATATTGATTCTTCTTCAGCCACTTCCTGTTTGTTTCTTAACTGGTGCACTCCAGAGTACCTAGAGAAACCCACTCCAGGAATCTTCTTGCTCTGTGCATGCTAACTACCCCACTACCATGTCATCCTATTACAGATCTCTTGCCTGTCTCAGTGCAAGGGGTTACACAGTGTGAGAAATGGATCTGAACAGATTTGGGTTAAATTTGACCGAGAATAGCATTAATTTATAGTTTTCAGTTACGTGACCAACTTGCTGCCCTTGCAGGCAAAACACTTACTCCTTCAAATCAGCAAATAGTAGATAGTGGGCGGTACTGCAGAACAAAAGTGTTGTTTCTTTCGCCCGTCTGCAGCCAAGAGTATTTGGATCATTTGTCCATGGAGGAAAAATGAAGATATGAAGAGAAACTGGGAATTTTGTGGCTTTGGGATCAAAATTCTACCCCAGCAGCTTTATTTAAATTCCTAAAAGTGCCAGCTTCTCTCCCAGAACAGATGTTGGTGCGATACTCTACGCCCATCTGGCAGCAATAAATGAACATAAGTTGGTTAGTGCATCTGAGAGGTCAGCAACTATCTGGCATTATTGCTAAATTTAAACTCAAAGACATGCAAAGTATGGCTGGAGGGCAAAGGACCCTGCTACTGTTTTTGCCCTCCAGCTGGGCGTGTCCCACGAACTCTGACTTCATGTGAAAACTATGGACTGTAGTATCTCTAGAACAGCATAGATGGTTGTGTGTGTGTGTGTGTGTGTGTGTGTGTGTGTGTGTGTGTGTGTGTGTGTGTGTGTGTGTGTGTGTGTGTGTGTGTGTGTGTGTGTGTGTGTGTGTGTAATTTGAATCCCTTTAGGACAAGTAATCAAATTTCAGGTTTACAAATTGCATTTAGGGTATTTTTGCTGGTGTCAAATGTCAAAACAAAATTTTGCATGAACACAAGGTTTGGTAAATATTGCTCTAAATATCATGATGACAGCTTTGACTGCTCTTTTTGGAATCAATTCCAGCAATAAATGCAGTGTGAAATTACATATCATTAGTCAAACCTGTGTTTGACAAGTCAAAATATCTCCAGTGAAAGTAATTTTTTGCTCTTCATAAAGGAAAAGTTTTGGAACCTAAGCTAATTTGGTTTTCAATAGTTAAATGAATACACTGACATAACTCCCATACTGCAGTATTTTAATACATTTAAACCTGGCCTGCAAATTACATTACATCAGACTCTAAATTCATTTTTGTCCTCCTGATCATAGCTGTGGCCTTCACAGCATCAGTGCAAATACCAAAATAAGCAGATGGACACATCTTCATAGCATCTGCAGGCTATAAAGCTAGCTAACATGCAGTGCAATAGCCTTTATTCAGAACTTAAACCAGCATGCTTTTGCATATTTAAAAAAAAAAATCAATAATATGTTCGAAATTAAAACTCTGTATCCTCTTAAAGATTGGTAATTAGCTGTTTCACCTGTTTTTATGCTCGTTACTTGAAGCTGGCTTACTACGGCTTTATTTGCAAAAACATAAACAAAAGCACTTAGTGTAGTTACACACTGTTTATGACAATAAGTTGCCTGAAATGTTTGATTGACTGATATCTGCTATGCAAATCTGCAGGTGTGCAGATATGTGTCTGTAGCGATTATAAGTGGTGTGTCAGCTGAACTGAACTGAACTCAAGTCAGGAAATAGAGCCAGAAGAATAGAGGCATGAGCACGTCTTTTCTCTATCCTGAATACAGTCAAACGATGGGTCTCTGCTCTCTGAAGAAAAGTAAACTAATACTGCAACTGCGGTTATTAGTAGCAAATATCTGAGAGACTCTACGCTGTGTGGTAACACTTGCAGGAAAACAAATTTCTCCATACATGACCACAAACAATAGATTGAAAGTTTTAAAGATTAAATTAGAGAATGATAAAGGTGTTCTAGACGTGTTCCTCAGGCCAACTAAAAAAGCTCTGGCTGTAAGCAGCAGACATTTACCACAGTACTAGTTAGTGGGCTGGTGATGAAACTCTACTCCAAGCCTCGTGGGTGGTCAGCAAACCATGAATCGGGGAGAGTTGAGTGGTAAAAGCTAACATTGACCCCAAACAACCACATAATCTGCCAAACCATTCTTAACTATGCCTCTCTCATTCTCAAGTCTCAGATCTCTCTCAAGTGTTTCCAAGAAACCCAAGAGGCGCTGCACATTGTAGGCCTAATGATGGGCATGTGGGTAATTACAGCATTCTCAAATGTGGCAGCACGAGTGGTTATACTGCTCACACACCGACCTGGCACCTCCTCACTGTCTCAGTGTCTGCCACGTCTTTAGCCTTTGTTCGGGCTGGGTCCTGCCATAGATGTGTGCTGTTTGGAGTACTAAGGTACACTGCTGTGCTCTTTTTTTGTGTGCATCGGCCTTTTATCTTGTTCGGGAATGAAAATGAGCTTTCTGTAGGGATGCTTTTGATAAAAATCTGTTTCGTTTATTGGACTCAAGCCCAGTTTCTATTTTCTCTTTTGATGATTTTATCTCCATTCTCTAGGTAACTAACTGAAAATATATCCACTGTAAAACTTGTAACACTCAACACACTGTACATGACATTTGAAGCAGTACTAGAACTCAGTAACTCCCCCGAGGCCTGATAGTTAAAAAGTATGTGTATGTTCAGAAGGGAAGTTTAACTAGAGTGTGAAAAAAAAAAACCTGGTGCAAAAATTGCAATTTATGGAACTCTAGATATTCAAATCTTGAGGTTCAAGAAGAGGATTAAAAAAAAAGAAATAATTACAAGGAAGTTAATAACACATTCATGTATTCCATGTATTTTTAATACATGAGTTGTTATTCCTGGTGAAGTGATGGCAAAATACAACTCAGCCTCTTCACTATCTGTTTTGTATGTTTATTTAATCTGAGCATTTACGTATTCTTTTATTTATGTAAGTTTAGTGATTTTTTATTTTGCTAAAAAAAAAAGCCATTGAAGCTTTACTTGTTTTATCCAAATACTTCATTGAACTGTTGCCATTTATACACTAGTTGTAGTCAAAGACAGGACATGCCATGGCTGTAGTGCAATGTTGCCTTCAAATGCTGGTCGTAAGCCGAATAGAAACATTCTGCTAATTAAAAAAGTATATAAAGTTTAATGCGAATGTACTTTTTTCTGCCTGCCTTTTTTTTTTTTTACAACAGTGGGATGACACTTCTTCATTTTCATACAATACACAATACTGCGACAAGTATAACTGCATTACATTAACTCAAAAAACCTCATCATGGCCAAATTGTCCTGTTGTCCCTGAATGCAGCATTGATGTGGGAGAGTACGCATGAGGAGAAGGGGGGTGTGACGTCATGGCAAGGGTGCCCGGTCTCCAGTTTGGCGGAGGAGAAGTTTGTGTAGCTTCGACAAACTCTACACACCACAGGCGGGGGTAGCAAATAGAGCTAAGAAGAAACAGGACTGTTAATAACTTTTGGGGGGACTGTAATATCAACATGACATTATTTCCAATGTTATCTAAAGTGCCATTATAATTAATATTGTTGTTCTTGTTGTTTTTTTTTTTTAAGTAGCGACCAGAGCGAAGTGGATTTATATCCTTGACGTTACAATTAACGGGTTTTATTACTGCGCTGTTGTTTCTCTCTGGTTGGGCGTTTGCTTCCCGTAATTAATGAATAGGTCCATATCGCTTTCAAGTGTCTCGTATCTGCCATCGGGCGGTCTCGCATGAACTGCGTAGAGGCAGCGAAGAGGGGGGGTCGGAGGCTCCGTCAGCAGAGCCGGGCTTCAGGATGAAGATGCCTCGGGGAGGACGCCTGTTTCTGGCGACGTGCCTCGGCTCGCTGTTCGTTCTCGTGCTGTACTTTCAGAGCATCACTAAACCAGGTAAGCCCACACATATATATTCCACTCACTGGGGAAACAGTGAGTGGGGTACTATTTAACGAACATTTTTTTTAAATGTATTTAGATACGGCAAATAAAACTGTGTTCGATATATTGTGTGGTTATCACAAGGAAGGAGAAAGCAGAGGGTCCGCACTTTATTGACGTTAGCTAAGCTAGCTCTTCTTCTCATTCGCTGTGGTGGAAAATATACGCTGCTGTAACGAGTGAAAGAAACTACAGATAATTAGGCACACACACTGGATTTAGGGTTTAGGGCAAGTGAATGACTAATTAATAGCGAGGAAAATACAAGTTATAAAGCTCTTCGTGCTTTTTGGTCTTGTGGTCTTGCTAGAGTCTGCATCCTTTGCAGTCAATTTTGCAAAACTGTTAAGTTTTAACGGTGGCATAATGAAGCGTGAATAAGCTCACATGGAAAAGGTGTAAGGGTTTGAAAGCCCTCTGCCTTTGGAGAGAGACCCCCCCCCCCCCCCACACACACACACACACACACACACACAATTATACATACATACATACACACACACATATTCCTCCACCGTGACTCTACTCTCCTCCTTTTACCTCTACTCTCCTCTGCCTTTGTTTGCTGGGCAGCACAGAGAAAAAGGACTGCAGACATCCAGGGTGAGGAGTAGGGGGGTGAAAGAGATGTCCAGATGATGGATTTGTGCCTTGCCATGCATACTGAAGTGAAGCAGCACATGCGCTTAGAGAAGAGGAAGAACAAATATTTAAATTGGTTTGTCAAGGAGAGAAAAAGCAGCAGAGCACAGAAACCAGACAAATCAGCTGTAAGCAATATTTTTGTGCAAGAGGATTTTCCATCAGTCGGTGTGGGGATTTTTTGTTTTTTGTTTTTGTTGAACAGTATCCAGGGTAACACTGCACGTATTAAGGAAATGGCAAAAGAAATAATCACATGCACCCCCTGAATATCAAAAAACACACACCTGAAACAAAAAACAAAAAAGCTTGAAATCACATTTTATGGCTTTCAGTAGCAGACACACAGACCACATGTTGCCAACTCCACAAGCAGCACACTAAAGCACTTTCATTGACCTCCCCCTTCCATCTACAGATTATATACCCTTACTGGTTGACCCATTGAGGCTTGGCTGCATTAGAACCCGCTAGTAGCAAATGAAAACCACATGAAAAGCAGGTTGCAGCCACAATAAAGAAGACTAATTAACTGGATGTCAGCAGAACATCTACTGAGCGTGAATTTAAAAACCGAGATCCAAGCGTTGTTTAATTTACCTTTTTCTGAAATGAAACAGGGCACAATCTTTAGCATCTTTAGATACTTTTCAGCCTACTCCCTTTAGATATTCATAAGGTATTGCATTTTTCCATAGTTCAGATCTGTGGTTCGATCCAGAACTCGTTCCATAAGCCCTGGTGTCACGAAGGATTTTGTGATGAGTAACCTTAAAGAACTGTTTTTCCTGCAGATGCTTAAGTAGAGAAAAAAATGGATTTAAGACCTGAAAACGTGATGATTAACACAAATGTTGCAGACAGTTAATGGGATTTCCATTGTGGCTTTGGTACAGTTACACTGACCATAAAGTCGTGTGTCATGGTGTCCTGGATCATCCCCGTGATTTCTGACAGATCAGTTAATAGTTTTATCTTTGTGCTGGTTTCCATTTCAGTTCCTTGTCTGTGTATAGTTGTTTTTTTGTTTCAGTATGTGCTTGGTCTCCCTTTCAGTGTACAGCGTATGCCTGTTAAAAATGAAGGTTAGTTCCCTATAGGGATTTTCCACTGGTACCTTCTCGGCTTGACATAAAGCAGCTCAACTCAACATTTTCCATTACTATCAAGTACCACCTAATGTGTGTGTGTGTACCACCTAATGTGTGTGTGTGTTGTTGTTATAGCAACATGGTCAAAATACCAGTGATGTCATTTGTATGTGACACGAATGCCAAAACAATGGAGGACGTCGAGGTGAAGGTACCTGCTGCTCATTGGTGGCGTTTTGTCAGACTTTGATTTTTGTGAAGGACATGCCCTCATCATCACTGACTTTAATCATTGATTGAGACTAGCTAATCAGTGGCACGCATTCTGTTGATGCCACATTTTCATATCTGCTCAGATCACTTGGATCCCCAGTTGAGCACTACTAACAATGTGCCTGTTACCAGGTACTACCAGCTCATGGAGAATGCTTAAAAGTTGAGTCGCGTCGAGTTAAGCTGACCTCAGCCAACCCTTCTTTCCTTAGTCCCCCCCCCCCCCCCCCCACCTTGTTACCTTGAATAAGTTTACCTGTGCCTTACTGTCCTTCTCAGTTGTGTAGGTGTTTAGTCTGCGTTAGGTTATCATTGTACTTCTTCTTTTTAAGTTTCTCTACTTGTGAATGTAGAGTTTTTTTGACAACGTCACGGTTACAAAAATCTGGACTTCAGATGTGTAGCAGCGGGTTGGGAAACAGCTTAAATATGTTAGCAGCTTTGCCCCGTAGTTAATTTGCCATGTTTCAAAGTTGTTCTGTTTTGTGACTTAATAATATGTATCGAAGAACAGATTTTTTGGGAGTTCAACTGGATAATTGAGGTAAGACAGCAGAAGAAACACAAACAATTGTAAACAGCTAACAGAAAGCTAACTGAGTTTATCTGTACTGAAGCACAAAGTAACATACACCCAGTACTAGGGTTTAAAAGAATCAGTACTCATGTATTAATAGTAATTTGATACTAAAATGAATATTCAATTACGATATTAAATTGCAACCACTGCAGGCAGACATGCACATGGCTTCTTTTTTCATTAACAGCTGAAGTAATTAACGTTCATGTACTGCAGGGGGAATTTAGAGAGGTAAAGCTTCCATTTTAGCAGGTTAAGCAAGCTTAACCTGGCCACACGTTAACATTAGCAGTTTATTAGCAATTACCTGTTAGCCACATTAGCCATCTGTTATCATTAAAGTAGGGGCTAGCAGTGTGTGAGTCGCAGATAGGATATTGAGCAGTGGCAGATACACTGGCCAGCCACTTGGCTGTTTGGGAGCAATAGAGTTCTGAGTGTGGAGAACTAATCCGAGCAAATAAAGAGTGAAATTGAGAATAGAGCAGTAGAATCGGATGGTTTCAGGTTTGAAGAGCAGAGCTGAGGATGTAAAGAGCTGAAAACTGAGGTTGAGCAGTGTGAACGCTGGATGCCGGGAGATGTGGACAAAATGATAAACTTTAACTCTTCTGTTTTTACAATAATTTCTTTGAATTTATTTATTATTTTGTTCAAGTTCAAGTTCAAGGTTCTTTATTTGTCACATGCATAGTTATACAAGTATAACACACAGTGAAATGTAGCCTGACACGCTCCTCGACATGTGCAAAAATTGGGGGGGGGGGGGGGGGGGGGGGGGTGTAGAGGAAGAACATTATATATATATATATATATATATATATACATACATATAGTATATACACTGGGTGAATGTGCAGTAGTAGCAGCAAGCAGGTGAATTCTGTACATTAATATGAATAGACATCTGACTATTTTACAGGATAGACAATATAAACATATTTAAAGTTAAAGGAATTGAAATGTACATTGTGCCTTGGTTTAGTGTCTGGAAGAGAGTCCTGTCTCAGTCAATTATAGATGATGTGAGCGGGCGGGTGTGTGTGTTTAGGGCACGGATGGCTTGGGGATAGAAGCTCCTCTTGAGTCTCTCTGTCCTTGCCCGGAAGATGCGGAACCTTCTACCAGATTGCAGAAGTTGGAACAGTTTGTTGCCAGGATGGGACGGGTCCTTCAGTATCTGCGCTGCTCTAGTCCGGCATCTCCTGGTGTAGGTGTCCTGAAGAGGGGGGAGAGCAATCCTGCAGCAGCGTTCTGCTGTACGGATCACTCTCTGGAGAGCTTTTTGGTCCTTCACACAGCTGTTCCCAAACCACGATGTCATGTTCTGTGTGAGGATGCTCTCCACAGCGCCTGTATAGAAAATCCTGAGGATCTTTGGAGAGACCCTGAACTTCCTCAGTTGTCGTAGGTGATACAGGCGCTGCCTAGCCTTTTTGGTCTGGACCTGAATGTGGGCAGCCCATGTCAGGTCTGAGGAGATGTGGACACCAAGATACTTGAAGGACTGCACCCTCTCCACTGGAGCTCCGTTGATGATGATGGGCTTGTAGTCTCTGTGCTGACCCCTTCTGAAGTCCACCACCAGCTCCTTGGTCTTGCTGACGTTCAGCTGGAGGTGGTTGTCCTGGCACCACGATGCCAGATTCTTCACTTCATCCATGTAGGCCGCCTCATCGTTGTTGGAGATGGCACCCAACACCACTGTGTCGTCAGCAAACTTCACAATGGTGTTGGAGCCGTGGGTGGCCACACAGTCTGAAGTGTAGAGGGAGTAGAGCAGTGGCGAGAGGACACATCCCTGAGGTGCTCCTGTGTTGATGGTGATGCTGTTGGAGAAGCACCTGCCCACCCTCACCACCTGAGTTCTGCCAGTGAGGAAGTCCAACACCCATGCACACAGACGGCTGTTAAGTCCCAGATCCCTCAGCTTTGTGAACAGTCTGCAGGGCACTATTGTGTTAAACGCTGAACTGTAATCAATTGTAGCCAGCTATGACGTCAATTTTAAAATGCAGGTAGTGAGCGGTTCAACCTTTTACAGTATGCGCTATGTTTTATTTATTTATTTTTTAAAGCTTCTTCGTTTTAACATTACTAATTCCATAATTAATCAAAGGTTCATTTGTAACTTGTCTATAATGCTCTTCTTCTCCAGTCAAAAAACCTATTTAGATGTGTTAATACATTTTACACTAGTGGTAGGCGGATCGATCCAAATATCGATTTTATAGACACCAAGTCGTCATCGGTATCGGATCGTTACTAGCCTGGTGAGATTGATTCTTTAAGTTCTGCTCTTATTTGCAATGCTGTGCTTTCGGCAAAGACGAAACAGCCTGGTCGCCGGACTCGCCGCTCCTGTGTCAGCGCAGGAGCGGCTGTGAGGAACCTTGGGGTCACTTTTATTAAAGTATTTGGGGTATTTGCTACAGCTGTGTAAAATACAATGCAGGTGCTTTTCTTTGTCCAGGTTTTATTTGTTTGATGTTTGAAAGTTCCTGAAAAGATGCAGTTTGTCTGGCTGTTTGACATGTAACATTCTGAAATGGTAGCTGCTGTGTGATACCTTGGAATGAATTCTTTTGCAGAAATAAATCAATAAATCACCAATAATAGAGCAAAAGTGGGATGTCAGTCAGGAAACAAACCACACAACCAACAAGGAGCTTCTGTATTTAGCCTCACTATTTTTGCGTTTTCCCTTCGTTTTTGGAGCAGCTGATAACAGCACAGCTCTGAAAACACTTGCAGGCATGCGTTTTAACGTGAGACAATATGCCATTGATTATTATATAGATTATAGTTTTTAGTTGTAATGGTATATGATAACGATAATGGTATATGATTATAGACTTTCAACTTGTTTTCAGCTGGTTCTAAACAAAATTCTGGACCATAGCCACAGGAAATGCATTTACACACCAGGAGCATTTAACACACATTTTGACGAGATACTTAGTCTTAGATATTCTTTCTTGTATTTGACATCTGGATGTCCCCATCTGATTGTGATATCAGTGACAACAATGTGATCGGCTAGTAGAGCAGGGCGATATCACCAAAAATATTTATCACGATATACATTTGAAAATTTGCGATGACGATATAACTGACGATATAATTGACACTAGACAAAATACTTTACAATCCACAACTTTATTAGTACAAAAAAAACCCATCAATGTATTTTCACTTAAACAAGCAGCTGTTTTTTATGTGCATTAAAGTTATATAAAAATGTAACAGTGCAAATGTAAATTCCTTGCAGACAGTTTAACCAAAAGGCATTTCCAGTGGAAACTGGCCGACATATCCTCAGCATAACCATGTTTAATATCCACAAAACTTAAAAAGAGGTTATACACACACAATACGGTAATATTATGTTGAAGCACAGTACGTATCACTCCGCGAGGCTCCTGCCTATGATAGCCGTAATGCTCCAACAATCCATCAAGCGGTGCAGCTTCGTAGCTTAGCAAAGTCGTACTAAAACATTTGACAGATTTCGAGCACCGTGTACCACATAAAATCGGATTATAAGGGGCACTGTCGATTTTCAGAAAAATCAAAGGATTGATTTTAAGTGTGCCGTATTTTCCAAAAAACACGGTAATAACGACGGCCCGCTAGCATGGTCTACCAAAAATAGTGCTTTGTCGTGTATCTGACGGACGAAAGCTAAACCAGTTCCACACCACTGAAGTTGCAGCATTTTTACAAACCAATTCTGGTTCATCCGTTTCATTCAACGATCCACTTTCGCTCTTCTCATTCTCTGTCGCCGCCATGCTTTTTCCACCATGTGCGTATGAAAACAAAGGTACTGCGCATGCATGTTTTACCCATATTCTATCGCAATATTTAATTTTCTTATTGTTGCCCAACATTATTCACCGGTATTACCGTGAACGGTATGATATGGCCCAGCCCCATCGGCTAGTGACAAGATGATCGGATGGAGCACAGCGGCACCCATCAGCAGCGGCGTGCCTAAATTAGCTGGGGAGTTGTCTTAGCCTGTAGGAAGCTAACAGCAAAGTTTCATTTTGGAGGAATTTCTCCCTGACTTGATCACCAGGTTCTGTTTGCTGAAGTGTTTAATTTAACCAAAAACTGAGATCAAATGAGTTCTGATAATGATGCTTGATCTTGATGGTCTCACTATTCTTATGTTGTTTGTTTGCAGGTTTTTAGTTTGCTTACATAACCTGTTGCCACCAACTTAACTAACATTGTTTCACTACATCTGTCTCTGTGAGGTCCCCTCCACATGTGGCATGTGTGAGAGGAGAGGTGAAATGAGGTGTACTCAGAACAAAGAAAAAAAACAAGATGAAAAAAGAAAATGAAAGTAAAAGGCAGCCAGTCTAACAGAGTTGCGAAAAGACTATTTGTAATATATTTGTTGTTGTCCTTTTGTCATTTATTATCTTATTAATAAATTCAAGTTCCAGAAATTGATGCTGTCGGATTTATTTGCTTTTCTAGTTTTATTAAATTAGGAAATTAATTTTTAAGTCGAGTCTGATGCTGCCTTACACACAAAAGACTGATTCATTTATCACAGCAAAAGGCAGATACATTTGTTACCTTAAGCCAAGGTTATCATATCAAACCAAAGCTGGATCTGGATGGTGCCCTAATAAAACCAAGACTTACAAGTGACAGACTTCCTTGTGGGAGTAACCAGGTCTTAGCTGCAGTGGAAATCACTTCCAATAATAGTGTGACTGTTGGTGAAGGATTGGGTAATCAGTGTCAAACAGTGTGGACAGTTGTGTGTGGTTGGTGTTACTTCACTGTGGTGTTTTCGTCACATTAACAGCCTTTTGAATTCTGTAACACTTTGCCATCCCAGTACAAAAATAATACTTGATCTCTACAGCTGCATACAAGATTATTGTCAGGTCTGAGCGATATGGATAAAAGTCATCTTCTTTTTTTTTGTCATTTCAGTCAGTACTATACATTTGTATCATGATGAAGATTGAATCACTAAAATCACTACATCTGACAAACCTGAAGCTTCATTTTTGACTCCTAAGTGGGATTAGGAAAATATAAGGTGAATCTTGGTTTAAATATTTTCTATCAGAAGCTGAACATGATAAATGTACTATAACACTGGACAAGAAAATGTAAATAAATACCATGGGTACGTATAATGAACTAAAATCTAAATTCTGGCAAATTCTGGCAAAAACTTAAATTATTACAAAAACTGCCTGTGAACTGCTGTCAAACTGTTTTAAATTGTTGGGAAATAATCCCACAAATTAAAAAACATTGATAATTTTCTGCAGTATCCTCAGGACAATTTCCATAAGGTGAACATAAACCAAAGTGACATATTTGCTGAATTCTCCATGGGAGAATCTACTAGAGATGGCACGATACCACTTTTTTATGTCCGATACCGATACCGATATCATAAATTTGGATATCTGCCGATACCGATATGAATCCGATATAGTGTTTTTTAATCAACAAAACTGTTTTTTAAAATATCTTGCTGCATTTTGCAAGTCTGCAAGTTCATACTCAAGTTTAAAACAACAACTACACTAAAGCTATTCTGTTATACCTGTATACAAAAAAAATATTTCATAGTTCAGCAATACTGATCAATCTAATAAACTTAGACCTACACCATCCTCCCTATTCTGGTATTTTAAAGAGTACTTAGCGTAAATATTAAGCAACCTAACTAATAGGGTTCCAACTCCCAGCAACAACAAAAATAAATAAATAAAAAATAGGGAACCACCCCTCACGCTCCACCTCATGATGCTTAATCAACGTAATCAACCTTAATTTGATGCAGTGTGAAAAAAAATGCACAGAAATCAATTATTTTTCAAGAAATATTAAATAGATTCAACATCTTTCTTCAACAAAATTGCAGACTGCACAGATGGTACCTTCCCAAAGGAAAATGTACTATAGCTTACTAGGGTATATATATTAGACTTAATAGTCACTATATACAGTAATTGACTTCTATTCATTTTACATCAAATTAAAACTTTGGGTGTCAGATAATTATTTATTAAAAGCTAGACATTTTAAATGAGAATAAGAAAGAAAAGTATGTCTTTGTGCCCCCTTTTCCCAGTTAATGCCCTATCGGCCCCCCTGGCTAAACTTTGCTAGATCCGCCCCTGCACAGTTACCAGCCGTCAGCTACGTAGAAAAAGATCCTGGTGTAGAAAGTAATATTAAATAAATTGTAACAACAGCTTATCAAGCTTAAACGTGCTGCTGTTGTTCAGCCGCTGGTTTGCTCTTTCTGGCGCAAAGTGGACCAAAAACAAACAAGAGAGACTCACGACAGAAAAGCCGATCAGCTGATCATTAGCAGTTTCACGATTGAAGTAGCAGCCGGAGAGCGAGAGGCAGTCGCTCGTTAAGCTTAACGTGGGAATGCTTTACAAACATTCAGAGATGGACTTACACACTTGCTTTACTTCTCTCGGGATAACTTTGTCGGAGATGAAATGCCAGGTTGCTAGCGAAGCTCCAAATGCTATCCAGACCACCGACAGGTCCCGCATGCCACAGCTGCTCTATCACGTGATGCATACTGCTCCGACGTTCTGAGGCGAGTTACGGCGTGTTGCAAGTTTTGTGAGGTGCTTTCGTGATATTTAATGGATCGGATTACATTTTTTATTTTTCTCCGATATCCGATCCAGTAATTTAGGTCAGTATCGGACCGATACCGATACGTAATATCGGATCGGTCCATCTCTAGAATCTACTGAGGGCTCATGAAAGGCAGTATAGTCTCATTGAAGTGGGCGGTGACACTCATGCATGGGTCAGTTGTGTGACTTGTACATTATCTAAACACTCAAAGTCCTCATCAGGTTCCTTTTGATCCCCTGGGGTGTAATGTTCGATAACACTATGGCTAGAGTTTTCGTTCACATTCTCAGTTGTCATTTTGTCTTTTGTCTCGCCCACACTCCTGATGAACCAGTATGCTGCAGCCCAAACATTAGCACATTTGCTGCTGCCGACTGCTCCTCCAGTGCTCTGTCTTGTGTTTGTAAACCCAAAGACTTATTTCCAACTCTGTTCCAACCACATGACTCAAGAAAGTACAGTACAGTAGTCCCAGCAGCGACAGGAAGCATGGTGCATATAATTGTTGTGGTTCTATTGTCTGACTTCCTAAAACAACACCCTCGGTTGGGAGTTTAAGAAAGTAACACAAAGTCCTGTCCAGAGTGGTCTTATGAACTCATTTGCCCAAGTCATGTCATGTGTTACGCCATTAAATGCTCACTTAGTTAGGAATTTGACTGAAATGAGATTGTGATGTATATTACAAGAGGCTTAGTGTTGATGTTATGACTGACCCTTTGACATCAATGAATATATTGTGTGTCTAATTCTTGATCAGCAGTGAACTATGGTCAGGCAGTTTAGATTGACAACATACAGTGTCCATGCAGCCACTGCAGGGGGATGCTTGGACAACCAGGTGATTAATGTGAAGGGACACAAAATTTAATATGATATAATTTTTAAAGAAAATAAGCAATATTTAAGATACTTACTCTAGATTGCATTGGGTTGGCCTCTAGTAAAACTGTTAGGAACCTTGGGGTCACTTTTAGAAACATCCTCTCTCAGAGTGATGCTTGTTCCTACATTCATTACTTTGCTATTGTTATCAGGTTGGTCTAAAAGTGTCACGGTCTGCGGAGGCAGACCGTGCGGAAAGGTGTGTGGTGGACCCAGGTGCGAACACAAACGAGGATGCAGGAGTGGATTCCAACAAAACGAGCCTTTTATTATGGCTGATGAAAAGAACAAAAACAGAATGAGGGCAGCATACGTGTAGTACTCAACAGAAAACCTAAACTGGACAAAACTAAGGAAAGACTATGGCTGGAGGTACAGAACACAGGAGGTGGTAACACAGACGACGCGAGACAGACTGTATGAAACACAGAGACTAAATACACATGAGGGATGATCAGGGGAAGTGGCCACACATGGGAACACAGCTGACACACATGAACTTGACAGGACAGAAGGAGTGAAACTGAATACACTGACCGTGAATACAGACTTTCAAAGTAAAACAGGAAACATGGAGATTAGACAAGACACATGAACCGGGGAGACGTAGTACAGGGGAGATGACATAACCGACAGCATGGACTTGACAATATAAGACACGCAGACATAAACACACGAAGGGCAAGGGAGACTTAATACACGGGTAATATGTACAAATGGCTGGACTGCCTTAGTGACCCTAAACAAAGAATAAACATCAAAATAGGCTAAAACACAAAACACTGGGTCGCACGACCCAGGACCATGACAATACCCCCCCCTCAAGGGCTGGCTCCCGACAGCCCAAAACCGAGAAACCAAACAAAAACAGAAAAACCCCACCCAGGGCGGGAGGCGGGGGACCAGGACGGAGGGACCAGAACAGGAAACAAAACGAACAACAGAACACACAGGAGCACAAGACCAAAGTCCAAACAAAGTTCAGGGGGCCGACCCAGAGCCCACAGGCACAAGAGTACACGGGTCACATGGTCGGGGGGCCGACCAGGCGGGCGGCACAGGTGACAGAGCCGGCCCGGAGGCCGGCCGCGCAGAAGGCAGCGGCGGCGACGAAGGCGACGGAGCAGTTCAGGAGGCCGGCCACGCAGAAGGCAGCGGCGGCGGCGAAGGAGACGACGGAGCAGTGTCAGGCGCACTGGCCGAGGCCCGGTGGACACAGGACCAGACGAGGCTGAAGACTCCGATGAGGCCGGACCAGACGAGGCTGACGACTCCGATGAGGCCGGACCAGACGAAGACGCCGGCTCTGAGGCTGCAGCCGACGACGACTCTGAGGCTGCAGCAGACGACGACTCTGAGGCTGCAGCAGACGACGCAGAAGGTGGCTGGATGGGCGGTTCGGGCCCCCCAGCCGACGTGGCATGGTGCTGGACGGGCTCCTCGGGCCCCCCAGCAGACGTGGCATGGTGCTGGACGGGCTCCTCGGGCCCTCCAGCAGACGTGGCAGGTTGCTGGACGGGCCCCTCGGGCCCTCCAGCTGAGACATGAGGCTGAACGGGCCCCTCGGGCCCTCCAGCTGAGACATGAGGCTGAACGGGCCCCTCGGACCCTCCAGCGGAGACATGAGGCTGAACGGGCCCCTCGGACCCTCCAGCGGAGACATGAGGCTGAACGGGCCCCTCGGACCCTCCAGCTGACGAGACATGAGGCCGGAGGGGCTCCTCGGGCCCTCCAGCTGGCATGACGTGAAGTGGTGTGGATGCTGCAGGATGCCGGATAGGCACACCCGGGCATCCAGCAGCAGGCGCAGGGTGAACAGTTAAGGAGGCCCCTGGCTGGACCGGGAGCAGGGCTGCCACCTGGACAGGGAGCAGAGCAGGAGGCTGTCGTGGTGGCGATGACTCTCTTGAGCCTCCAATGGAAACATGAGCCGGTGCAGGCGCCTGCAGAGCGACAACCGCTCCCACCTGAGCGCCGAGGCTGGGTGCGGAGCTCAGCTGTGTACTGACTGGCATAACTTTGGGAACCCACCTGGGTGTAGGAACAAACCGGACGGCAGCCATTCCCGCCTGGGGTGTAAACGCAGGATATGGCTGACCTCCGGCTGCCCTGACCCTGGTGGTGGGAGCTAGCTCAGGTGCTGGCTGGGTGTCCACTGCCTCTACCTGGAGATCAGACGCAGGTGAGAGGTCAGGTAACGCCACAGCCACCCTGGGAGTGAGCACGAAGCTCCGGACACTGTCCTTGGCAGATGTAAGCAGAGGAGCAACGACAGACAAGGACCTTGATGTCTCTAAGTCCTTAACACAGTCCGAATTGTCCTTAGTTGCCCTTCTTGGGGAGCTAAACATTCCTTCTGTCTTGGAGCACGATTCAAACAATATTTCAGACCAGAAGCAAGGTGGCTCAGTGACACAAGTGACAGTTATGTTGTCCCAGGAAGCATGACTCTTAAGGCCAAGACTCGATGCATGAACCCACATAACACAACCAGGACTAGGTGCAGATGATTTGAACACAATAATTTGGCAGTCACATGGGAGACAACTACACTTACTGGAGTCTAAGAGCCCTGTTGGCGAGACTGAGTTAAGGAGGGGTTCAGCCCCACACACTAGGCGGCTGTAGAAAGCTAGTGAGTGGGATGCACATGGACTTGGCGTGGCATAGAAAACATAGTGGACTGGCTCTGAGCAATCCGGCTGAATTGTCCTTAGATCGGCCAGTTCATTAACTGCAGTCAAAAGGCCCTGGCCCAGGGGTGCGGTTAAAGGGCTAGCTGGTTTGTGATGATTAGCGTGGCGCCCCCCCCCGACAGTCTTGGGAACACAAAATACAGCCTTGTCATTAGATAAGGGGAAAGCACAACATAAACAGACCTTCACTTTAGTATTAACAGAAATCACAATGCCATTCACAGACATAGGAAAACCCGGCAGGCCCTTAATACTCGTCCAGCCCCGGCGGACTGGTGCAGAAGAGCGGTTGCTGATGTCGGACCCCAAAGCACTCACTCTGGTCAAATCATCAGCAGAGTGAGGAACCTGGGGCCCGATTAGCGCCGGAACATAACATACAATTTCCCGATCAACACCAGACGTTCCTTCTTGCGCTGGGCTAGTTACATAAGCAGAACATTCATTATTCGGCTTGGGAACAGGGAAAAAAGACCCCAAAAGGTGGGTGCTAGTCAAAGGGAATACAGTCTTATTACTAGTCAGATCAGACGTTTTCTCACGTGATTTATAGTCAATGGATAGCAGGGGCTGAGACACAGTCTTCGAAAAGGCTCCAGATGCCGTAACAGTCTTAAAAGAAGCCTCCTTAGTGAAAGACGCATGTCCTGGGTGTGCAGCGTCTTCTCTATCCTCTATCTCCCTAACCTCCCCCTCAGCCTGCACACTCATAATAACAGGGTTTAACAGAACATCGCACGGGTTGATCCCCAAAACCAAAGTGCCTATGGCCGGTTTGGCAGTGTCAGGTTCACAGTACTGTGAGGGCAGTGTGGCGTCCCCAAAAACAGCATGCCCAACACCAGAAAACTTAGCTTTATTGTCAATACAAAACGTAGGCACGAGAGTAACACCTTCAATATCAGTAGCCAGAGGCACGGGAAAGACAGCTTCTTCACTGGCCTCCGAGAAAACAGACTGTGACACGGTGCCTGGGGGGGTGACAGAGTTAACAGTACCGCTACACGGGGTCTTCATCTCTGAGACATTTATTGTCCCTCCGAGCCCCTTGCTCTCAGTACATCCAGAGCGATTAGGTGGACACAAAACATCGTCACTAACCTCCGAGCGTCGGGCGATGCGGTGGCGACGCGAACGCCGTTTCTTCTTGGCCGTGGGTCCCGTTGACGTGGAAAGTGGAGCCTCTTGCGGCGTCGCAGAGGCTGAGGCGGCGAGTGTTGGCGGGGCGGCAGGCGGGAGCTCCAGGCAACTCCGGGGGCCCCCAAGGGCTAGGCGTGTCCCGCGGAAGATCTCACCGTAGTGAGGAGCGAGCCATGGCTCCTCCCGTAGCTCCTCCTGCAGTTGCGCGCATGCGGCGCGCTGCCGCCCCTCGAGGTCGGAATCCATGCCCCCCACAGCTTCCTCGTGTAGCTCAGTGGAGGGCGACACATGCCGTAGCGATGAGCGACGGCGACGTGAACGTCGCTTCCGTCTTGAAGTGGACGCGGACGGAACTTGGATTTCTGTGGCGAGCGGCTCCTCGTCTTCCGACCACATCCGCGCCAGATAAGAAGCGGGAGAAGTGTAGTCCGATCGAGGCGGTGAGGACGGGCGGCCGGTCCGAGGACGGGCGGCCGGTCCGAGGCGGGGCGGCTGGCAGAAGCTCCTCCTCGGAGATAAGCCAGGGCTTCCAGCGTAGCTCGTCCTCCCGATACGCCCGCAACACCTGCTGCCGCTCCTCCTCACCGAAGTCAATAGCCTCGGGCATCTCCGTGCAGACAGGCGGTGGCGAAGATGCGGAAGCCGATGAAGTGTGTGTGTCGGTGGTGAGCCTCACCGTTCCGACTCTGACCGCCACTGGTTCATGAGGTAGCGGGGTAACACCGCAACAGCATGGCTCTGGTGACGACTCACGCTCGCCGGGCCGCTGCTGCTGCGGGCGGAGTCAGAGAGTGGAGACGAGAAAGTCGCTGACGAGGGGGTGCAGCGTCTCCCATAACCAGGGGAACACGGACACGCACACCCCTACTTGGCGGGCTAACTCTTCCCGTTCCCCCTCTCTGGGACAGTGCAGCCATCGGTCGCATAGCGACTCCACTGTCCGGACGATCTCCATGTCATGTGTCGCTGGGTCCGGCATGCTCGCGTCGTACTGTCACGGTCTGCGGAGGCAGACCGTGCGGAAAGGTGTGTGGTGGACCCAGGTGCGAACACAAACGAGGATGCAGGAGTGGATTCCAACAAAACGAGCCTTTTATTATGGCTGATGAAAAGAACAAAAACAGAATGAGGGCAGCATACGTGTAGTACTCAACAGAAAACCTAAACTGGACAAAACTAAGGAAAGACTATGGCTGGAGGTACAGAACACAGGAGGTGGTAACACAGACGACGCGAGACAGACTGTATGAAACACAGAGACTAAATACACATGAGGGATGATCAGGGGAAGTGGCCACACATGGGAACACAGCTGACACACATGAACTTGACAGGACAGAAGGAGTGAAACTGAATACACTGACCGTGAATACAGACTTTCAAAGTAAAACAGGAAACATGGAGATTAGACAAGACACATGAACCGGGGAGACGTAGTACAGGGGAGATGACATAACCGACAGCATGGACTTGACAATATAAGACACGCAGACATAAACACACGAAGGGCAAGGGAGACTTAATACACGGGTAATATGTACAAATGGCTGGACTGCCTTAGTGACCCTAAACAAAGAATAAACATCAAAATAGGCTAAAACACAAAACACTGGGTCGCACGACCCAGGACCATGACAAAAAGTTTCTGAAAAAGCCTTCAGTTGATCCAGAATGGAGCAGTGAGAGTACAGACAGGGAGTAGAAAGAGATCATATATCTCATATTTCTTCTCTTCATTGACTCCCTGTTGAATCCAGAATTGAATTTGAATTACTTGTGCTAACATACACGGTCTGGAATATCACTCAGTGAGCAATCTCACCAAGATCTGTTAGGCAGAGGAAGTCTATATTCATCATTCCACTTTAAAGTGTGAACAGTAAATTGGTTTGATTGGTTCCAGAAGCAACATTACCATTCCCACTTACATTTTACTGTTAGCTCTCCCCCAAAAGTCAAACAAAAAGATTTGTGACACTGTTGAAATTTCCCTGACGTAACCTGTTTCCACCCGGTCTTTTTGATCAAACACATCACTGTTTGTACAAGAATAGAATTGAATCTTTTGCCACTCGTTCTTCTTTCATGTGGCTGCTCTGACCCAGCTGAGCTGCCTCAGTATCACTATGCGAGTGTCCTTTGAGCATCTAAACATGTGTGTTGTCAAACCAGGAGCACATGTGTCACCTTTAAAAGTGCTTTGAACTGCTTCTGTGGCTGCGCTAATTTAAAAGGTTTTGTGCTCTTTCAGTTTGACACAGGAAACCATTTTCTTTCATCAGCATAAAATTTACAGTTTGGTCCAATTAAAAGATGCAAAGTATCATTTTGTGTGGCCAAGTCAGTCGTCCTGCCATAGTTAATATAGGGTTTTGATTTTTTGTCATGGGATTTGCTAGAATCATCATTTCTGAACATGAATATTTTCTCCGCTCACGGTGCTGTTTGCTCTGTGTTCACCCTCGCCGGTTTTATTCCACTTCATTTGCTGGACAGCTGTATGCAACTTTGCCTGCTGTAGGGTGGTAAAGCCTCTGTGTCTGTGTTCCCTAGCTATGGGAAACAATAGCAAACTGTCTGCTCAACAGTGATGTGCCCGTGGCATCTGAACAATATGAGCTGTTCTGATTTACGTTTTAAGTCTGGAGTGGACTGTTATAGCTGCCACCACACACAGGAAACTGAATTCACCGAATGCGAAAAAGCAAACTGTCAGCCATGACTGACAGAGTTTTGAAGGCTGTTTTGACAGCCATCATTGATGCCAAATCCTCTCTGGGTCTTGTGACAGTGATGGATTCCACATCAAAGCTCTAAACAGCATCATCAGGGCCCACTCTGTCATCTCACCCATGCACAGACTGTGGGGATTGTTTTTCACCTAAACATATTGTAGACAACCACTGTAAACCTTTGTCATTAAACACATATACAGACACAATCTTTGCATATCTATTCATACATGTAGCTTAATCAAATAAACTAAGTACACTCTTCATTTGCATGTGTGCACACCGCCACTTATCACTAGCCACTGACACTGATAACAGTGCAGCTGCTGTGACGCAACAAGTGATGTCTTTAAGGTCTCCAACAGAGCCAACAGCTCATTAGAGAGCACATCACACCATGTGCTACACCTGTTGGCAGTTTGTGCTGTGTTAGTATTGTAATGTAAAAGGTGTTAATATGGTTAATAAGGCTAGTGTCTTAAGTACATAAAGATGAAGTTATTTATAGTCAGCTTAAACTGCATTGGTGCCATGTTTTTAGCTTTTTAGCGCTGATGTGTTTGTAACATTTAGATCTGTGTAAGAGACCGGAGTGCACTGGTCACATTGCAGAGGTTCACACAGGATTGGATTCTGTTTGTGGCAGCAGTGCGTGTACCCAAACCTTAAATTATGTTTTTTATGAACTGTTCGAGTTCATAAAAAACACAATGTCATCTTAGCGTCTGAACATTTTCTCAACAGTTGCATCAGGAGACAGAAAATTAGTTCAAACTGGAGCTGTACTGAAGTATGCCTGACTTTATCTGACATGTTTTACACAACTGTGCTACTCTGTAATTATGAATCAGACGTGTTCAGCTTCTTCTTGTGTAAGAATACTGACAAAGCCGAGCTGACGGTTGCTGGAGTTGGATGTCGAACGATGTGAGGTTTCACTGAAATTACTGGAACGTAAAAAAGACTTTTGAATGAACCGTGCTGAAACGCAGATGGGCAGAGGTGTAGAAACAATAAAGGCAGATGCATCGACAGACTGTTAGCTGCAGTGATGTCTCAGATAGATCAGTTCATTACATGCTACATGTTGTTTCAGAGAAGATAAATTTCAAGCGAACCTCAAGTCTGACATCAGATTTTTCAGGTTTTTCAGGTGAAAAAGGATGTGATGACTTACAGGAACTGGTTAGTCAGTGCATCTGCTGAATGTTTGTAAGAGGTGTGCAAGTAAAAGTAAGAAGAATAAGAGTAAAATGGAAAGCGGCTGCCAGCTCGCTAGTGTCACTTAGTGTAAAACTACCAGATCTAGTTTGTGTAATCACCAACATCTGCAGTCTGTAGCACATGAATGTTGTGACACCGTGAATCGGACTCTGCCTGGTGACACGTTAGTCTTGATAATGCTGTAGTCTTTCCTGCCTTTGTCAGCTGCTGGTGAGCCAGACTTTTATTTACTTCACATAAAATACATTACATTTCCTCTTTCTTACAGCTCATGGAAACTAATAAAGATAGGCCTTCTTTTGAAGTGCAATTAAGCTGAATTATACACCCATGCAGTACAAGTGATGCAGCATAATTTTCTGTGCCTTGTATGCATTATGATCATAGAGGTGAAGAGGTTTCCAAAAGAGGAAGCAGCTTCTTTGCCAGTAAAGCAGGGTTGTGATTTGCCTTTGTAGAGTGGGGACAAAACTGCCATTATTCCAAGTCCCACAAGGGCTTTTTGCATGTAATGAGACTGGGGCCTCTTCTGCTCCTCTTCAGCTATGGGTATGTTGTCACTTCCTGATATGAGAGGAAGTGGTGGTTTTCTGGTGGAGTGTGATAGAACACTCTACACACACATACACATAAAAAAAGAAAAAAAGAAACTAAGCTTCACAATGATCAGAGCATAGTAACCACAGATGTATTCGTGGTCATGTGATGTATTATAAAATATCAAAAAAGTTGGCCTGATAGAGGAATTCGTGATTGAACAATTTAGAGCGGACCGTATACACCCATATTTAGAAGTTATGCAAGTAAAGTGTGTGTCATGTTGACTACAAACTTGACTTAGATATTGCAACTGTGCTTATCAGCTGCAAACCACAAAAACAAACTAATGTATTGAGGGAAATGATATTTTTTGGCTGCACAGATAGCAGTGACCGGGGTTTATCTGTTCACATCAATTTGGCAGTCAGTGAATATTAAGAGTCTGTCTTAATAATAGAAAAAGAATAAAGAAACAAATGCGTCCTTGGCACAAAGAGGAAATAAATAACAGCCCGAGTCCTGTGTTTGACAGGCTGGTGAATAGATTTCTGGGATCCACAATGATTTATACAACATGTCACGATTATCCATCAAGTAGCTCTTTAAACATTACACACTGACTGACTGACTCACAGCCTGTAGTCCAGCTAAAAGTTTTATAATTTGATATTCAAATATCTGACATTTCCAGTTCTGCCATGATAGTGATACCTTGACTGTGGATATCTGCTAAGTGTGTTTTTCTGAGTAGATATGTGAGCAGTGATCTAATACTAGTGTTGAACTATAATAGCTATGCTCCTTGCTCTGAGACCAGTAATCATTCAGGTGTGTGTAAGGCAGCGTCAGAGTCCACTGAATGTTGATTGCCTAGCATTTTTAAATAAATACAAAATTATTATAAAAAGGTGATCTAAAAAAGGTGATATAAAAGGTCATGTGTGTTTTATTAAAATAATAAAACACATATTAACATTATTTAACTGAGTTATTTGCTGTTGTCTCACTTCAGCACAGTGTGAAGTGGGTTTTTAGTTTCCACATCCACGAGTCCACTTGGGCTTGTGTGACATAAATTTCATCATCAGACAGTGACTGTGTCTGTGTCAGCAACAGAGTGTAGGCTTGAGAGTGCCTATTGCATACTACTGCCATTTATGGCCATGCTAGTTTCCCCTTTCCCTGCTTTCAGTCTCACTGAGTGCATCTCCTCAGACACTTGTGTCATGTATTGAGTGGAGCTGATGATCCAGTTGTTGACATTGGATTGTGGCCTATATTTGCCATTTCCTGAGCTTTCCTCGTGACTTTGGCATGGATAGAAAACCCAAACATTTCATGTCCATGTAGCGTTTATGCTCAAAACAGACAGTAAACTATTAACAAACCCTCCACAAGTGTCTCTTGACCTACTTTCCAGCTTCCTGAGGAAGTGTCCTGGGTTTGCTGAAGGCTTATCTCCTTAATAATCGTGGACCTGTGCTGTAGACTGAGGGCTCACATGCCTTATGTATTTTAATTATAAATCTCTCGAAGTTGCTGTCTTATTTTAAAGCCTTAGTGTTTCACATCTACAGGATGCCACTTTGCAGTTAGTGTGACTTTTAGCCTGAGTGCTGACAAAAAACATCTTTACTGGTTTAGACAAAATCATATCAGAAATGACATGTTCTTTCTTTTGGCCTGGTGTGGATTTTCGTTATGTATCCAGTGAGTCCAGGAAGACTTGATGTCTATCTGTGCGTGTTGCTGATGATGTGGCACAGATTACCCAGAGGAAGTGGAGGATTTTGATGGTTCATGTGAGCTCACGCAGAGAGGCTGTGGCCCAGGCAGAGGTTGTGTCTCCACAGCCTCTGCCTGCCTTGAGCTGAGATACGCCGTCTTCTTGTTGTGTGAGTGCACATTACACATTTGCTCTGTCACCATTTGTTCTCCTTTTTGTGTTTGCTTCTTCCTCAAAATGGAAGGAAGCAGTTATGATTTACAGCTTCGTGTCAATCTGGAACATGTGACAGTGTTTTTGTCAGACCAGAATGCACAGCTGATGGGTTTTTAAACATTTCAGAACAGCAGGGGTTCAATTTTATTTGTTTGATGTAGTTCAGTAGAAAAGAAGAGACACAGTAGGAGGGAAATGGCCTCCGTCTCCATCTGGATTCCATACTTACAGCCTAGCCATTCACCTTGCTGGTTAATATTCTTTCCATATGATGGTATGGAGACACCCCTCCCCCCAAAATGCTAAACTGCATAAAGCACACTTTCCACATCTACTTACCTCTGTCTTACTCTGGCGTTGTGCCTGATATAAAGCAGCCCTCTGCATCATTTAGCCATATGTGCAAAACAAATTTCTGTTCTCACTTTAGTGCCATTAGCTGCAGACCTAAACACTAACACTGTGTTTGCAGGGAGGGGGGGTGGAGGGTGGCATAGAGGAATGGAAGAAGAAGACAGATGTGTTTACAGAGGCTGAAGAAGGAGGAAGGGCATAAGTATCTAGACTCTCGCAGATCGTCCAGGTCAGCCTAACACCATTCGCGTCCACAGCTAACTGTTGTGTGTGTTTGTGAGCAGGTAAAGGTCTTCTTAAAGCAAAGAGAGGCTAAAAGAGATGTGTTAATAATGTAGGTGTTGGAGTTTTATAGAATCTACAGTATAAATGAATGGTGGGAGATCACATCATGACTGAACGGGACCAGCAGATGGGTGGAAAGTTGGCTCTGTCCGTAACTCCATTTGGACATCTTTACAGCGAAATTTAAACTTGTGCAAATATATGAGATGCTGTTTCTCATTAGTCACCTACATGCAGACTGAATTTTGAAAAAATAACAGTGAAGTGGTTACACTTAAATCAGTGGTTGTGGATATATGACACACCATGCAGCAGACTTGCTGCAGAACAACTCTGATCCATCAGAATGAATGCAGGACCTCTGGAGGTGTCCTGTGGTGCAGAGCGGGTCCTGTGGGTTATGGGGCAGGACCTTCATGGATTGGGTTTGTTCCAGTGCATTTATCAGAGCGGTGTATGGTGAGTTTGGAGTTTATAATCAAAGGCTTTGGCATTTTTTCTAGGCTTCATTGCTTATTTGGACAATTTTTGTTGCGTGGTGGAGCTAGGGGAGACCACAGCCTTGGGGAGTGTTAAGCAACATTAATGCACTTTTCAGTACTCATAGCCGTTAATGCTTTGAAGCGCTCACTGCTTTGTCCTCCTTTGTGACTCTGCAGAGGCAGAAATGAACGTCCTCCATTAAAATTCAGTCAGGAAATACTTTACTCAGATCACCCAAACGAGAGCTTTCACAGGTTGTTTCCACATACACTTCTACACAGTCATTCTTTGTTTTGCACCCAAATGAGTTTCCCCAATGCTGAATATTATTTAGTGCAGGTTTAAGGCACCACTGAATTACTGTCACTTTTCAGACCTGGGAGCAGAGACACTCTGGAGTATGTGATCAGCGAGATGATCAGTTTTGTCCACTTCACGTCTCAGAGGTTTCAGTGTCCATTTTAGTAAAACATGTTTGTTGTTTAAAAGCAGAAGCTGGTTTGAAGGCTGTCACCAGACCAGGGAAAAGCAGGACAAGTCCGCTGCAGACACTTTATAATGGAGACCAGGTGAGAACAATGGCACATATTGTCCCACCACACACACAATCGCACACACATAGTGTGACTTGAGGGCTACAGCTAGTAGGTAGCAAGTTTCACTTTCACTGTACAGACTGTACCAACTGCAACATCTAAAGCTCAGTACTTAACACACTGTAGTATTAAACATAATGCAAAATGAACACTTAGGCTCAGGCTTCCAGTCTCTGACGAGATGCTGCATTTAGTTAAATCACTTTAAATTTGTATCAAGCTGCTTATTAACATTCAAACATTCAAAAATCCTTGAAGGAGTTAAACTCTGTACTGACAGCTGGCCTTCAGCAGTTTTTAAAAGGCTTTTGTTGAAAGTTGTTTGTGCCTCTTTTTCTCTCTCTGCATCGTCCTCATCACAAGCAGCTGGAGCTGTTGGCAGCTCACAAGTCCCTCCAAGGCCGCAGGGAGCTGCTGGAGCAGGCATGTCTGAGCCACACGAGGAAGCGCCGCGTGCTCTCGCCCGAGGATCTCAAACACCTCATTGTTGACGACATGCATGGCCTTATTTACTGCTATGTACCCAAGGTTGGTAAGCACGTACAGATGAAATGAAAGAGGTTTGAGAGAATGTGAGCGGATTGGATGATGATAGAGGGAGACAGGTGCATGTTTTTATTTCACAGGTGTTTCCTTTTCTGACTTGCAGGTAGCCTGCACTAACTGGAAGCGTGTCCTCATGGTCCTCACCAGCGACGGCCGCTACACCGACCCCCTCGCCATCCCCGCTAATGAGGCCCACGTCGCAGGTAACCTCCGCACGCTTTCGGAGTTCTCGGTCGCGGAGATCAACCAGCGCCTTCGCAGCTACCTCAAGTTCATCTTTGTGCGGGAGCCCTTTGAGCGGCTGGTGTCAGCCTACAGAAACAAATTCACGCGCAGGTACAACACTGCCTTCCACAAACGCTACGGAACTAAAATCATCCGCCGGCACAGGCCCAACGCCAAGCCGGAAGCCCTCGAGAAAGGAGATGATGTGACTTTCCCTGAGTTTGTCCAGTATCTTGTGGACCCTCGGACGCAACGGGAGGAACCTTTCAACGAGCACTGGGAGCGGGTGCACTCCCTCTGCCACCCCTGCCTGATCCACTACGACGTGGTGGGGAAATACGAGACTCTGGAGCCCGATGCTCAGGCCGTGCTCAGATTGGCCGGAGTGGAGGGGATGCTTCAATTTCCAACGTCCGGCAAGACGACCAGGACAGACGGCCACATGGCGGGGCGTTACTTTAAGCACATCAGTCCTTTCTTTCAGAAAAAACTGTTCAATCTGTATCGCATGGACTTCATGCTCTTCAACTACTCCACACCAGAGTATCTCAGGACTTGATGAGCATCACTTGTCCTTTCAGGCACTTTTGTGTCGCTCCCTGCCTCGGAGTGGTCCACCACAAGCAGAGACTTGACACTGGGACTCTCCAAGGAAAACAGTTAACGGCTGTGGAGAGTGACTGGATTTTCTGGTTTCAGTAAGTGAAACTAAAAACTGCCTAAGAAGACAGATGGTGTGTGTGCTGTGATCTACTGAGTGAGGATGGAGTTTGTCTTTAGCACAGCAGACTGCAGGTGACACATCATCTCTTTACAAACAGATCCTTTTTGTGTTTGTTGCAATTTCTTGCCAAAGTTTTGCTTCATCAAAATTAGCAAGCCTTGCTTTGACTTTAGTTTGAGTGTTGTAGAGCTGGTGAAATGTGCCTCATCAGCATTTTTCTGCAGCTCTCGCTACAGATTTCTTTTCTTTGTTTTTGCATCTTCTGAGAGGTAGTGAGCCAGAAATGAAACTTGAGAAGAGCAGGTTCTCTTCTCACAGGTAAATGTGCTGACTGTGAAACTGAGCACAGTGTTGCCGTCTCTTAGGAAGGCTTTTATTTATGTCAGTATTTATTGTTTTGGAGAGCAAGGATGTCGGGCTCATTTTTTTTTCCCAGAGGAAATGATTTTCTTTTCTTAAAGAACAAAAAGCTTTTCCCTTTCAGAGTCAATATCTTTTTGCCATGTCAGCTTTTGCACATTAACCGATGCTATACCAGGAAACCGTCAGAGCGTACCACATCAGCCTCCTGCTTTAAAACTGCACAAATCTCGCAGCTCTCGTTCACACCGGCTCCCACAGATCCCAGAGTGATTTCCAGTCGTAGACACTCCCTCATTCCAGTAAAAGTGTGTTGCCGTCCCTCATCTATCATGTGCCTGTATTTAGCTCTGAGCAGGTAGGCTGAACAAACAACCACATAGCTGTGGTCAGGGCTGCGTCCAGCCCAGGACTAGCCCTGGTCAGAGCTCCCCTTGTTGGGCTGTAGGCAAGCACACCAAGGTTTAATCCAACTACGGTCACCAAACAGGCCTCGTTCAGTAAATATGATCAATACACTGTTTGACCTTCATTAACTCTTTGAAGACAAAATATGCATTTAAGATGGACTTGAAATATTTGCCAAAGATAAAAATAACTTGTTTAAAATTCATATTACCTCAGATATTTCCTTGCAAGCACTATAAGTGAGAGACAGTTTGTATACCCATACATATCTTTTTATATCCCAGCGTCCACTTAAATTATAGGAAGATTAGATTATGCTTTAAAAATAACTCCCAAAGGCATTTCAAGGTGCCTTTAACCAACAATAATTGGGCACAAGATAAGAGATTTGGATCTCTCTTAGACGAATAAACTGAAATCAAACCAAACAGTGCTTTGATTCCTTACAATAATCTGAATATCTCAGTGCTACAGTTTATCAAGATTAAGAGCTGGGATTACTTAGTCTTTGTAGATATTTGAGACATGATCTCAAAACAACAGATGCGAACGTTTCCATAAAAAACACACCCACAGTTTGCTCAGTGTACACTGAAGCTTTGGCTGTTTATTCTTATCTGCACATCCTTCTGTTTCTTTTATAAAGTATGTTTAATTTAGTCAGACACGTGCCAACCTTTATTATTTTCCTGTAATTACGCTTTGAAAAGTGCAATATTAGTACGTGTTAAAAGTTGTCTTTATTCAAGCCTTAATTTTGTGCCATATTTTATTTTTCTATTCCAGCCATGGATTACAGGGTGTTCCTTTCCAATGCTTTCCTGCATAGCAGTTTGTAATTTAAGTCGTAATTTGTAAGAAGCTGCAACTTGGCAAAACCTGATTACACACTTTATTTTTTTCTTCTGTTTTATGATCTACTGCACAAAATGTATGTTTCACCTTTTAATTTAGAATCTGCTAAGTTTTCATCTCAGATGCCCTGACGCTGCTGTGTGGGACACAGCTAGCCAAAGAAAACCATTTTCTGTAGAAATGTTCTTTGAGTCAGATCTTTGTCATGGTGAGTCATTGTGAAACGGCAAACAGAGCACAATCTGAAAGAATCTCTCATGCACTTGTGACACCAAGCTGTGAATCTGATAACTGAAGTGCACTTGCTGATGTGATAGTGAATGACTGGTTACCTTGAAGTTTTAAAAAAAATATAAACCCACAATGACAGCGCTGTGTGTGTCTGCTTTATTATTATGACAGTTGTCCTATAGTTGAACGCCATTTGAACACAGCTGTGCAGAAACTATATTTTGTGTGGTTTTTTTGCAACTCGTGCAAAAATCACTGTTCGTGCATTCTTTACACTTTCAGCAGTAGGAATAGTAAAACTGCCCCAAACTTTAAAAACCATACACATGCTGGAGTAGCAGGACTTTTTTTTTTTTCTTATTTGTATGATAATGCCACAGACAATCGGAAATTAGTCTGTTAGTTTTTTATTAAAATAGAACTGTTCATAGCCACAAAGTCACATTAACACTCACCAACAATTTTGCTTTAATCTCCAGACACATAAGACAGCACAGTGTAGGTATGGAAGCTTGAAGAACTGAACACAGCAAGATTAGAAAATAAAGGCGCTTTTAAAAGGCCCTAACGTCATAACGTGGCAGTGTCAACACTGAAGTACAGTACAAGCTCTGACAAAGGTAAAGGAAAAGACAAAGAACTGTTGCAACATTTAAATACAGATTGTTTTGGTTTTTTTAACATTGAGATGCTTGTAGACGAGATTTTAGTTACAACATGGTTGACATTTTTGCTTTTAAGGCAACTTCAGACTACTAATAAAACACAGTGCAAGTTTGCAGTCAGATGTTTTTGTTCCAGTTGCACTCCATACTGTCCAGTAGGGCTGGATGATACACTAAAAAAGAAATGAATAAAATAGAGGTTTGCTTTCTTGCAAAAAGCTAGATGCAAAGACTGACCACTCTCAATTAAAAGCCATTTAGCAGTGAGCTAAATTGAGCTAATAGCTAGCAGGTATATTATATTAGCAGTTAATGTTCGTTTTCATTGTTTATAACTTGTAGATTTTTAGGCCTCACTCACACAAGCCTAGAGACTAGTGGACAACCCTGTCTTCCCAGTTTCACTACCACCTGTCGAATAGTTTTTAAAAGTCAGCATCTTCTGGACAATTTGCTGAAGACCGCAGCAATCTGCTCGTGACTAAAGCAATTTCAAGGAGGTTTTTGGTGCAGTACCATATATCTTTCTGCAATCATTTTCATGCTAGTGACTGCACACAATACAGAGAAACCAGTTGCCAGTCGAATGCACGCTGCCCTGGTCTCTAGGCCCTTAGGAAATGAGCTGAGCAAGCAACCTCACAGTGACTTCTCACAGCAATTCACAACTGATCAGAGAATACATGTTTGGTTGTTGCCAGATGGTTGCAGACTGTGTGACTAGGTCCTTAGGTTATGTTAGTGCTAAGATAAATAGTTATCACTCTAAAGTTTAAAGCAAACAAGTATTTAGCTATCTTTAACAATTAGCTAAACTGCTACCATTGCTTCACTTTAAAGGTTTAGCTGTAATTAGCAGGTGCTAGCTTACCTAAGCCAGTTAAACTTATTCTATACCTTACACATATAGCTCTATTGAGCTATACATATAAGTATAGCTCAATAGGGAGCTATACAAGCATAAAGTTATGCTAGTTTTAAGGTACAGAGTGTTTCACTATTTAAAGTTCATATTACGGTGATTGCCTTTGACATAGATAAATAGTTATTTTTTTCCATTTTACAGTTTAAGCATTTAACTGGGATAAAAGGCAGCACTGTGAACAAGTTATCGCCATCACTAGAACTTGGGTCCATGTTTATAAAATTACCAAATTAAATGCTCAAGTAATGTTCCCATGTTTTTATCTGTGATTGTTCTCTTTAAACCATTTGGTGTAGTGGTCTGCAGGTATGCGAGACTCCACTTTGGATCAGAGCATTTTGTAGTTACAGGGTGACCCTCAAGTGAGGCCCCATGCAAATACCCTCTAATTTGTTATAACCTGGCAGACATCACGCCACCTACGGTAGACTACAAGAACATCATTTTATATGTCGTCCATGTGAACATGAATGAAGCGGGGGGACTACTACAACAACTCTGGCTTTACCAGCAACATCCATTTATTGGCCTTCTTATCCAAATATTTTACTCTTTTACATTTTTAGAAATGGCAGTTGAAAATAATAATTTATTAAAACACTAAACTTTTCCTTTTAACAGTTTTAAATTAAATGTGCGTCTAATTTGGATCACTGTCAAAAATTCAAACAGCAGACAATCCACAGTCAAACAAACATAATAGTCTAAAGAACTAATTTCCTAAAACTGTCATATTAACCTTAATCGTTATGCGAATGACAAATTTTAAATTATATCATCCAGCCCCTTCACCCACACTGGTTACGACTCACTTGTGTGCTGGTACAACACAATCTTAGCTGTGGTCTAAAATCTCACAGTATCACAGTTAATACACTAATCTCAGATGACTAACCTGGAATTCAAGTAGTACACGTCTATTGTTCTTATGCACCTAGTGCTTAACAGTGTTACAATAAAAGCTTTTAGCAAAGACCTATTAACACTGCAGTACCTCACATAAATGTTCACTGAGAAGACAGGTTGTTGACAGAAACACATTTATGTCTGAGGTTTACTCGAAAAGTGCATGCACGTGAAAAATGAGAAACTCTCCTTGTGTTTAATGAGTGCATGTACACACACATTCGTGTTTCAGTGTTATTTTGAAACATCATGTAAACTCAAACAGAAAGACAAGGACATAGTTTGGGCCAGTCTGATTTAGTCACCCAAATGCTGTCATGAACTTTTACCGATTCTATCTTTTATGTTTTATTGAACATTTGAATGTGCAAAGTCTGAATATAAAGCAGCTTAAACATGAATTTAACTGTTACGTGAATTAAAAAAGGGCACAGTGAACACAGGCAGAATGTGACACCAGATGCAAATTATACCAGCGTGGATTAAACGTGTCCACAAGAGTGGGATATTTCTGAACTCTGCTATTTTGGGGTTTTAAGACAAGACAAAGAAAATCAAGGATATCAAGACAGACTATGACCAAGAACTGGGGTTAAAGGTAAGTTTTGGATTTGGTCAAGAGCTGAGCTAAAACCTTAAAGTCCAATATGTGCAAAGACTTTCCATAACAGACAAAATAAGTATGCACTCACTGCTGTAATGATGAGGTCTTCTGGTTCTGAAAAAAATCACTATGAATAGTAAGGCTTTGTTGACCCTCCATTAAAGGGATGTAATATCAAGTAGTGAGAGAATTCCAGAGGCAGCTGTCTGGTTTTTTTAAAATCATCAAGTGGCAGCACAAAGTTCACAACTATCAAAATATTGCAGAACGCTTTCTGAACATTGAGATCGTGACGCACAAGGTGAGAGGTGCACACACATTTTCACACTTCAGTGTTTAGAAACACATTTTTAACAATTTCTAGTGTGATGTGAAATCTGAACAACAATCTCCTTTCTCGTAATCATTAGCTTATTGACCTAATGTGCACGCTAACGATACTGTACATTTATCTAGTGAATGTCCAACAAGAAGCTCTACATAATCTGAACATTAGATATTCAGGAGAGCGCTGTGCATCGTGGACAAGAGAAAAAAAAAGATTTACAGATGTCAAACATTTAACAGTTATTATTTCTGTCCGTCCATCTGTCTCAGTATCTCAACATTATAAATCTGCACAAAGACTGGTGTCTATTTTGATTGTTAGAATCCTTATAAAGTACATTCTGTGGATTATGATAGAGATAAGAAGATTATCATGAGAACATTCCCCATTATTTTATATTCCAGTTAGTGCAGCAGTCCCCAACCTTTTTGGTGCCACGGACCCGTTTAGTGTCAGACAAGGTTTTCACGGATCGGCCTTTAAGGTGTCGCGGATAAATACAACAAAATAAAATAATATGACCAAGACAAAAACCGTGGTATTTTGTAAGTATAATAATAAACGCGAATTCACTGTGTAATTGTGTAACTTTATTAGCAGCATCCTTCTGAAATGGGCCAACAACATTGAGAGTAACATCCTCTTCTCTGCCCCTTAATGCTCTCTGGTCGCTATGGTAACGCATAAATATTTCTTTGAAAATAAGTCTCACAATTAAAACATGGGAAAAGACCCAGGGACACTGAGTTAACGATACATTTCACACCTGAGCCTCAACTCACGTGGCCCGTACCGAACGATTCCAGTCGGTGGCCCGGGGGTTGGGGACTGCTGAGTTAGTGTATGACATATGTCATTTATACGGTGACATATATCATCTTCTCCATCCTCCAAAATCAATGCATAGTGCAGTGCACCCAAAGACGGGCTGCTTTAAGTCTGTTCTATCCCTTAGATTTAAAAAGACAAAACAAAACCTTGCTGTCATGCCACTATGATAAGTTGCTACATATTCCACGCAGGGTAACCACATAAGGACCAAGAAACAGAGGAATCATAGTCAACATTAATTCAAAATGAAGGACATCATTTTGGCTAGGCAAAAAAAAAAAAAAGATTGATTGGTTGCTAGGCTTAAAGTGGATGTGTCCAAGCAGAATAACCTATCCAGATGAATGGATGTAAATGGGTGGATGTCACCAGTGCTGTACCTCCCATCAGTGTAAAGGTTTGAATTGTGACAAATACGGATTTCTCAGGCGCAGTGGGAAAGATCCAAAAATGCTTTATTGTCCAATCAAAAGCATTTTTGTTAATGTAACAAAAATCGGGTTCAATACGATGGTGGCAGGCTAAGAGTTCAGTTCTTAATGGAAAAAAAAATCAGTTTATAGACCCAGGCTTTGAACCACTGACACGCAGCGGAAACAGAGAGCCAGGAAACCAGTGCCGAGCAGGTCTCCCAGGGCAGTCAGGTACGGGATGGAGAAGTTGTCAGGGTCCAGACTCCGTCTCCACATCAAACGGACAATTAGGTCAGCAACATAAAGGAGGATAGCCACCTGAAGAGAGAAGACAACTGGGCTGTGAGTGTCAAAATGAGTACTTGTAAAGTTAGCTTCTTTTCTAACTATTAGCTGCCAGTAATGGACAAATAATCTAATGATATACATGATTTAAACAGCTAAAAGGAAAAGATGGGCGGTTGAAAGTATGGCTAAAGGAATGAAGTTGGTGAATGTAATGGCCCAACTGTCGAAACTGAAAGACCTGTTGTAACAGTATAGTAATATTTAGCAACTGAAAATAAAATGATGGGGAATTTGAATAGTTTTCTAAAGGTTGTCTGTGAAGGTTCTCAGTCATCCAGGTCAGTCTAAGGAGCTTGGAAAGAAAAGCTTCTTGAAGAATTTAAAGAAGTCCAGAGGCTTTTCTTAGACTTTTCTAAAGGTTAAGGGAAAGTTGTAAAAATGGCTAATAGTTAAAGTATGGTTAAATCTGTCCCTAAAACAATGGTTGAAATGAGGAAATGTCAGCGAATAGTAAAGCAAATGATTTAAATAGTAACTGTAACATTATTAAGATTAAGAGAATAAACAATGGTTCAAGTATTAAATGTTAGCTCAAGCTGTTGGACAAAAAAAAATGGTTTGAGGTAATTAAATGAGATTTTTAACTGCACATCATCAACTGCTGGAACAGAAAGTAACTGAATAATCAGTTAGTGATCCAGTTGCCTAGGTGGTCCTCTAAACCATTTACTATCAAGTTATATGCCAATCAGTGCTTCCCTGGAACTTGTGAAAAGTGTATCCCAGGTCCTGATCACTTCCCATCACTAACGCTTATGTCATGCGTAGTTCCTTTTAGTTGCCCAATGTCATTCTCCATCTGTGGTCTCTGTTTGGCGCTTTGCTTCTAGTTCAGATGCAGCTTACAGTTTTTTCTGATTGCTTAAGCACATTTTTTGTAACTATTGGCTAATTTTGCAAAACTCTTCACACAAATAAGAAAACCTGTCACCCAATAATCAAAACATTGTAGTTCTCTTGCAAAAGCAAACACAGCTAGATTAACTCTTCACACCTTCGTAAAAATGGTGTTTCCGTATCAAACAGTACACACAAGCCATCATCTACTAAGCACACAATGCGCCAACTGCACACTGATGGTATGAATACAAAACACATCTGGCTTTTGCTTTCTCTGTGCACAAGGTAGGCTATGTCAGTTTGAGCTCATACTTCTGTCATAGATCCATAAGCATAGAGGGATCCAAACTTCAAGTACTGGTGTTTATTCACACACATCAAAACAAACACAAGTGTTCATTTCCAAGTATAGGATTATTTGCAATCGCCATAATGACTATATGGGTTACTTGGTCTGCAGTGAACATGCTTCCTCTGCCCCCAGCATCTGGTCATCTAGCAATTCTGTAAAGTAACAATTTCAGTATTTTTACATCAATGGTATTGGTGTGTTTCTCATTGGCATATGGCAGTGCTACAAATCTTTGTGCGAAGTGACTGTACTAACCGATTCTCATTTCAAGATGTCCTTATGATGCTTGCTACAGTGTAGCGGCTCGAGTTAGGCTGGACCCGTTGGCCAGCTACCCTCAGGGTCATTCCACGGTTGATTACATGGTCCACTATTGTAGCTCTGATGTCATCAGCAATTCTATTTCTTACTCTTCCTACCCTTCCTCTCCCCCCTCCTCATCTTCCTCTCCCCCCTCCTCGTCTTCCTCTTGCTCCTCCTTGTCCTTGTCGTCCTCTTCATCCTACTTCTTCACCTCCACGTCCTCTTCCTCGGCCTCCTCTACTTCTCACTCTTTCTGCTCCCTCCATTGTACTCCGCACACACAGCTTACCTGTATTATAGTGCTTAGGCTGATTGCAAAGTGAACTAATTATTTAAAAAAGTTTTCACATGTGAAAGTGTGCCAGACAGTTGGCAAATTAGTGTTAATGATAGCCATACATGTGTATACTTTTGCTAGGAGTGTGTTGGAAATTTGGTAATTGAGTGTTGTGCAGTGAATTTTGCCTACAGTTTTGCAAAGTGTGTGTTACAAAATTGCAAACTGAGTGCAAAGCAGTTTTTGTGCTTTTAGTTTTGCAAACTCAGTGAGTGGTTTTGCTATAAGTCTGAATAGTTTTAGAGATTGTGCTACAGGAATCACAGTTAGGGTTTAAGCATTCAGAAAAAACTGTAAGACGCAGCTCTAACTTTGATAGTGAATGCTCTCTGTTTCCAGTTTGTGGCACACTTTAAGTTTCAGTATCATTCTGTGATTAGTTACCAACTGTCTGGCATCTAAACATGTGCGGCATTTACAAGCGTGCACACTGGGCGACCGCAGCAATGTGCTAGTGACCAAAGTAAGCAACAGGACATTTTTGGTGCACCACACTCTCTGAGACAGATTTGAACCAGCAACCTCAGGTGATCACGCACCAGTCAGTGGGAGAACGTGCATTTTCCCCTGAAACCGACCTGAGGGAGCGACGGGGTTTTCAACCGGTCTCTAGGCCGGTGTGACTAATGCCTAAAGTGGTAGAAGTAGAGCTGACTTTAAATAAATAAGATAAGTGGTTTAAAACAACTAAAAGTAAACAGCTTTCTAACAGTTGTTTATAAAAAAGAAAGAAAGAACAAACAGCTGTTGGAGAGGAAAAAATAAAACCTAGTGGATGAATAGTTGGAGCAGATGATTAGAATGTATATCTAAAAGTGATGGTTAAATGGTTACATGGTCTATATTGATTGTATTAAGTATTTGATTATCAGCTGAAAAATCTGTGATCCGTGGCAGTGTCCTATGAAGCTTCCTAGAAATGGAATCAACTTTTCTGGGCTTGGGCTGTTAGGAAATCTGACATCTGGAACCTCCAGGAGATTACCGAGAGTGCCAAACTATTATTGACTTGGTATCAAAGGACAAAACACAGAATTCTGTTCAGTAACACAGACTTTCCAAACACAAGATAGATGATGTTATGCTGGGGATTGCGCTGGACTTTCTGCTCTATCCTGGAGCAACTCTTTATCCCAGTGAGCTGCTCAAACACACACCTGGTACAGGTCATTTCACACTTTGGTAACAGGTGGTTGCGGCCATTTTGATCAGACTGTACAAAGTCTAAGTCTATAATGTACCTTCTGATGACTGGTTTTCACAGTCTCTGTCAGACTGTCATTGGAAACTTGAGGGTCAGCTGAGAGCCAACGAGTTCATGAGAAACCGCTCAGTCTTGGCTACCATCAACAGGAAAACCCAAATGATTTCTTACAGTGTATGTGGCATGGGGCTGAATCAGTGTACCTGTATCAGAGCAGCACACAGGTAGCAGACAGTGAAGGCTATGGTGATAGGTGCCTCCTCTCCTTGTAGCAGAGAGATGGCGTAAAGGAAGACCAGGTGACCGGGTATAACGAGCATCAACAGCACCCGTGCTGACTTTGAGTTGACCCCTGGGAGACAGAAAATGTAAGAAAATAGTGCCTTTTGTTATCAACCACTGATCTGTATCACCAATCTTTTGACTCCAACTTCTAGTCTAAACTTTACTGTGATTGTATGATGTAACATAATATGAGTTATTTTACAAGCTCCACATTGTCAATATTGTCACCACTTATAGTTAATCTGACATCAACAGCTGACTTTTTACACATTCTGCAGACTCTGATTGACATCAGCATTATTGGAAGTCTTATTTGCAGTCAGCTAATAGATCAAGCCCCACATTCACACGAGCTGGCCGTTTGTCTCTGGCTGAAAATGACGATGATGGTGGTGAGACAGTGAGTTTAAAACTATGGTGTGGCGGGGCCTGTTGGGTGGCCCTGGGGCTGTAGCTCTTGGGTTTGGATTTCGTGAAGAGGCTGGCTCTTCCTGGGGTTCAGGCAGGTTGGGGTGGGCTGATTCTGTGTCTAGAATGCTTGATTCCAGCCCCTCATTAGTAGAATTTGTTTTTTACCAATGCCTGTTAGGACATTTAAAGTCAGTTTCCTTAAATCGTTTAAATTTCTGGTTTAGAGAGCTTCCACCGCATGGCAGCATTACCTGAGGAGAAGAAGGTGATGCAGGGATTGGGCCAGTGCTGCCTCATCTTGTAGGGTAGCACCCCTGGGATGCTCCAAAAGTGCAGATAGGTAGAGATCCTGCTGGCCTGGATGGCTACCAAGTTGCCACCCACTCCTATGCCATGGGAAGAGAAGGCAAGAGGATGAACGAGCTGAGTCAAAGATGATGTAAACAAAGCAAGAGAAACTACAGGGTGGTTACCAAAGTTCTCTCCCACAAAGAACAGTAAACACAGCTTTAGTGACGCTTAATCTCATTTATTGCTGCCGGCACACAAATTAGGCCAAATAATGACACACTCTTGGCACAGCTGTGATCCGGACAGGGTCTGCAGAGAGACGCGAGCCAGAGCAACGCTAAAGCCTGACCACTCGAGTCACAGTAACTGAAACATAAGAGAGATGAGTACAAAAGAGCACTGCAAAGTGTGGAGACTAGTCGCACATGCACGTGGAACGCCACACAAATAAAACTGTCGGTAAAAATCAGAATGGGACAAATTCTGGCATAAATATTGTGTCAATACTGGTTGAGCATGAACTGTTTGATGAGCCATTTTCTGATTTCTAATGTGCTCCAGGTGGGTTACACAATCAAACTGGAAGATAAGATGCTGGGTGAAATGAATTTGTTCGCCTCTTCAAAGTCGCATTTCGACACAATCAAGGACAGCTTTTGCAGATCCCACTGCTTTTCACAGTCCATTTTCATCTGGTGTTGACAGTGATATCTGTGACAACTTGGTTATGTCAAGCACCCTTCCAAGTACTTAGCCCCACAAAAAACAAAACCAAACAAAAAAAAAAAGAGAGGCACAGTTGCCATTAGGATAGGGAGAGGGGTGTTTTGTGAGGAAAACATAATGCTGGTTATATTTTGCAAGCCAGAATAGGAAATTTAAACCAGATGGGAAATTTAGAAATTATAAGCGTGGCGCAAAGAGCGTACGAATTATGAAACAGCCAGAGGATGGGCAGAATCAAAATGAGAAACAGTGACAGGGAGGATCTGTGGTTATTCAAGGCCCTATGAGCTGTGCCAGCACACTGGCTGTGCATCATTAGTGGTTTACATTGACTTCTCTCCTATACTCATCGGCTCTCTGCACGCATCACCTCACAGCCAAACCACTCGGCCTTAGGGCTGCTTCTTTTTTGCTTCCTCTTCTCTATGTCATGATGCAGTTTTCATTAAGGCATAAGTTTGACACACATTAAAGATGACGATCAGGTCTCTATAAGCACAGTGTGACGATCTCTCTGCTCGTCCTTATGTTTATTTGACAGGTTTATGGTACACACTGTACTACTGCGTCTCAAAAAATGTATATTTTACAGATTCAGTGCACATAAACAGAAATATTTCACCTTTTTCTTTTAATAGCTCATGAAAAGCAGGAATCCAGTATCTCAGATTTAAGTATGTCAATAAATTACTATTCAAACAGCATAAACACCTTACATCTCTCACCCTTGTTTAGCACATACAGCCGCAATCATTTGGCAAACTTCTGATTTAATGGTTACCCGGATGACGATCATTCACATCCTCCAGGAGAGGATGAACAGTGTTAAAACTGCTACCAAATGGTTCACTGACCATGTTATTACTGTCCTGCCAACTCACCTCACCTAAACTCTAAAAGAATCTTGAAGGTATTGTGAAGAGGAAGATGAAAAACACGCAGGCAGAGCTGAAGGCTGCTGTCAAAATAACACCTCAGCAGTTCCACATGCTGACTGCCTCCGTGCCACGCTACATTTATGCAGTAATTTGTGGTGATGGAGCTCCCAACCAAGTATTAACATCTTAAAGAAACATACATTTCAGAAGCTGGACATTCCTGTACTGTAAATCCTGTTTTTTTATTGATCTGAGGAGATTTTCTAATGATTTTTGGGATGCTTTTTAATACTGGTAAGTTGGACACATGGGTACTATGGGAACCGATTGGCTTTGGGAACCAACACCAAGTGGCCACTAGATGAACTGCAGTTTTTAGCTTCATTTTTAAATTTTTGTTTGTTTTTTATGCTTGCCTCTAAAAGAGTAGCTTGACTTGCTGCATCTTATTACTCATGTATTTGCATCATTATAATGGCACAATCGAATCAACCACAAATAGTTTGCCAAGTCTACTTAGCTGCTGTTGCAACGCTCGACCTTTTCAAATTTTGTCTGTGGCTGTTTTGTTTGTGATTGTAGCTACTCTGACAGTTGGTTCTTCTTATTCTCTTCTTATTTGACACAACAGCAAAGGTGATGTAGATAAAGTCAGCATCCTCAAAAGTAAACGACCTAAGTAGAAGCTAGTAGTCCCATCAAAAGAGCATTTATTTTATTTTATTGTAAGATAATAGTATTAAGTCAAACAATATGGGAATGAAGAAACTGTAGTTCCTGTCCAGTTATGGCAAGCTCCAACACTGATGTTAAAATGGTTGATTTTAAAGCAGAAATAATATGTTTATAGCTAGGTATAAAAAAACAAAATAAAACAAACAATATTTATACTGTAGGCAGTTATACGGTACCAAGTGCCTGCTAGGTCTTCCCAAATGGTTAGCTGATGACCTAGCATGCTAGTAGGGCTGTTCGATATAACGATATATATCGGGTGACGATATAAAAACATCTATCGTTTCATTTTACGCTATCGTTTGTTTCGTGGTGTCGGAAAATAAACTGTTTACGGTAATATTTTTTCATTGTTTTGATGGTCACTGTAGTGGCTATATTAATTTCTTAAAGTTCTCTTTTTCTCTTTTAATATAACCACACTACGGACAGACAAGCGCCTGTTTTTATGCGTTGTGGTTAGCAACAACGACGGTAACACCATCGCGTGTCTGCTTGTTTATGTTTCACATAAACCTTTCACAATAAAGCTCAAGATCCTGTTGAGACTTTTCAAAATAAACTGAAAGAGCAGATTATTTACGGATGAGAAGTAAAAAAGAGCCGCCAGGTGCTAAAAAATAAACCTTAGACTCAAACGTTAGAACAGGCTTTTCCCCGCAGCACGCTGTGTAATAAATACTCACAAAGAAAACGGCGGCTGTTACAACTTATGTCTAAAATTGTATAGTTTCATGCATCTGTTAAAACACTCGATTCCAGCTACATGACGCGCAGCTGGAAACACTTCCCGCAAGTCGAGCTGCCCGAGATTCACAGAATTTACAGAAAATGTTACATTTTTGTGATTTATATCGTTATCGGACGATAGATGTCTTATATTGGGATATGAGATTTTGTTCATATTGCACAGCCCTACATGCTAAGCCCTTTTCCAAATATAAAAAAAAAAACTAGAGTCAAGAAACCAAACTTCAAACTTTAAAACAGTCGTCCACAAACCAGTAGTTGATGTCATGCTGGCTAGGTCCATCTTTTATCTGCAGTCTATAATTTAGAACCATATCCCTGTTTGGCTGCTTCGCTTTCAATAGTTGGTCAAATAGGTGAGAAACTAGATTTATTCTTCACTCTTTTCCATTTTTAAATCACAAAATATTGCATTTTAGGTACAAGTGATTATATTTTGGTAAAAGAAGAACTCTGATTAAGCAAAATAAAACATAGAAATTGAGTTTCCAAAAGATGCACGAAAGCAGTTTGATGCCCTTACATCACGGCTCTGGTGCATAAGGAAAAAGTTGGTTCTTCTCAAATGTTCCAGTGGTTTTAAGGCTTCATTTACAGGACATTTTGGCAGTTCTTCAGGTTTTAGCCCATTAACTTCAAATCATGTGTACTTTAACATTAGGGCTGAACATTTTCCGAAGCATCACATATGATTTTAGACTGGTTTCCCGCTAGCAGCTGGTTTCAGTTCATTTCACAATGGCAATTAACATCCACTTGGAAAAAAAAGGCTCAAGTACTTGAGGAGAGGTCATCATGCATGGTAATTTAGACTGTTCTGAATGCCCCCAATTGGTATTACATAATATGTTCTTAGTGCTTTGGCGGTGAATATAAACAAAATTGTTGCCAAATTCAAAATTTTACTTCAGCAAAGTTCTTGTCCTGCTTCCTGTGTTTAGACAAGATTTTAATATTATGAGAAATATGGCTTCAGTTTTCAAATTAAATAGGATTATGTAGAAAAACACTGAACACTGATATCCAGCCAGTCTGGATGGGTCATCCACCGACCACATTTATATTTTTCTTCCGTGTTTACAGCTTTTTAATGTCAGACGTCAGAGCTGTTAAACACACAAAATAGTAGCGTTTACAGTTTTCTTGGAAGGAAATCAATAAAGAAAAATCCTTTGATCAAGTCAAAGTATTTGGATGGGGATTTTAGATGCACTCAAATCCTGGTAAAATGAAATATTTCAGCCGTGCCCCGAGAGGTGGACTGTGCTGTAAAATCTGTGCTTACTGTGGTGCTCATGCACAACAAACCCGAACATGAGCAGCTATCACTATTTCTAAATCAAATGAGAGTTTGACATTAAATTTTAAGCTCATTTGATTTAACTGCAGCACTTTTTCAAATTTTATTACTATACCCATGTGACACAGATCTCAACTTCCTACAACTTTGAGCTGGCTGACACACAGAAACTCACTGTCATCAACTACCGCACAGGCATTTGTACAGACATGTTCAATTAATTACATGTGGCACCGTTTCATTTTAGAGACCTGCTTACCATTAATGACAGGAGTGAAGATAGCCATACCCTCGAAGTTGGGATCACTCACTGTCTTGTCCAGTATAAGGCCTCCAAAGCTGGACAGCACAAACACAAAGGCAATCACAACACAGCAATACAACCTATGTACTCATATGCTGTACATACAGCGTGATGCATGATTTCTTAGTTTTGGTCCATATTTGTCACACTTACAGAGTTCACATCATCAAACCAATGTTATTAGACCAACGTAACCCCAGTCAACACAGATGCTGTTTTTAAATGAAAAGCTCTCCGAACCTACCTGCCCTACAGACAAAAGTAACAGCCACTAATTCTAATAAGCAGCTGTGCCACCATTGGCGGTGAGAACTACAAGGAAGCATTTGTGATAACTGGCAGTGACTCGTTCCCATCGTTGTGGAGGAATTTTGGCTCTCTCTTCTTTTGCTTTTAGGATTTGTGTCACTAGACCACTCCAAAACCTTCATTTTGTCCTTTTAAGCCATTCCGAAGTGGAGTTGCTGGTGTGTTTTAGATCATTGTCCTGCTGTATAATTTGAGTGCCCTTGAGCTTCAGGGCACAAACTGATGGCCAGACATTCTTCTTCGGGATTTTCTGGTAGAGAGCAGAATTCATGGTTCCATCATGGGATTGCTTTGCTGCTTCAGTCATCCGAATCCTGAAGCAGCAAAGCAATCCCAGACCGTCACACTACACTTGGTATACCGTTCTTTTTAATTAAATGCTTTGTTAGTTTTATGCCAATCGTAACGGGACTCAAACTTTCCAAAACGTATATTTTTCCAAAAGTCTCAGCGATCATCAAGATGGTTTATGGCAAATGTGAGATGAGCCTTTGTGCTCATGTTTGTCAGCAGTGGTTTTCTCCCTGGAACTTTTTGTCAAGCGTCTTTTTTATTGTTGAGTCATGAATTCTGACCTAAACTAAGACCAGCGGTTCTTTAGATATTGTTCCGGGTTATTTTGTGATCTCCGTGATGAGACGTTGGTCTATTGCACTAGCTTTGGTAGGTCAGCCACTCCTGTGAAAGTTCACCACTGGTCCAAGTGTCCTCCATTTGTGGACAATGGCTCTCACAGTCACCTTCATTCTGTCAAAGTCCCAAAGTCTTAGAAATGGCTTTGTAACCCTTTCCAGACTGCCACTGGATATATGTCATTGATTTTGTTGCTCAGCTGTTTCTTTAGATCAGGACAAGATGTGTTGCTTGTTGAGGTCTTGCAGCTTCTTCACTCCACTTCTGGGAAGATTGGCAGTTAAGTGATGGACATCAAATTGCTGTGGAAATGACCTTATAGTATTTCCCAGATTGATGGGCAGCAACAATAGCTCCTCTCAGATGATTGTTAATGTCTTTCCACTTTGACACATGAATGATCCAGATCTCTATAAAGTTGCTCACACTTTATAGGGCTAAGCAGCAGCCTGTTAATTCTTATAGGAGAAGTAAGAGTAGACTTCATACGTCATAAAAAATACTTTTTAATAGGCCTGTATATGTGCAAGAGCCATAAACACACAAAAAACAAATCTATTCACATATAAAGTGCTGTTTATTATTATTCTAGATTAAGTGTTTGAGTGTCTACCTGCTAATGGACATGGCCACTATTACGGGCTGCCATCCTGAACGGAGAACCTCTCTGATCTGAGGGCTTTGTCGGGCCACCAACACCCAGACCGGGATGAGACAGAGAAAGACCAGACACACCATAGGTGACAGGTACCATATGTCTAAAAAAAGAGAGACAGAGAGACAAAGACATTATACTGAAGGTCTCCAAAGAAAGAAAGAAAAAAAGGAGACAAATCCAGTCAGTTATGGGCATGTCTGCATGGGTATGAAAAATGTTATTCAACACAACATTAAAGGCTTTACAGTTTTATACTACATATACAGTAAGTCTGTGATGTAAATGATACTGGCATTTTATCCCCCCTGTACACATACATGACAACCCTCTCAATTTTTCCGGGAGAATCCCGAATTTCAATGCTCCTCCCGAAAATCTCCTTGAGCCACCACTCTCTCGAATTTCTCCTGATTTTCCACCCGGACAACAGAATTGAAAAACCATATCCCAGAATTCATAGCGCGGCCCAGCCAATTCCAGTTTCCAACAATGGCGGCAGCTACTTAGAGTAATAAGAGTAATATTTAAAACTTTCTGGGTCACAATATAAACTTTTAGCATATTTTCAGGCGAGAATGTAGCTGTGTAAACTTTAAATATCTGAACCGACGAGAACAGCGAACTCCCAGCACATCGTTTTCAAACCCCCGCGGTCTTTCGCTACTCAGGTTAAACATGATATATAACTCACTTAGATAACCTAAAAATGTTATTGTTTGACTTATTTCAGTGTCTTTATTTGTTCCTGAGTAAATCGGTTTGGCTGAGATTGAAGTTATTAGATTAGAATAGATTAAATAAAACTTTATTAAACCCTTGGGAGGGTTGCTCCGGGGTTTTCACACATATGTACATTTACATCACATATGCCAAATAACTAGATGCAGAGGAACACATCTATAATCACCCTTTTTTTGTGTATCAAAATGTCTCAGGGTGTCATTTTGATACACAGTGCACACACACTACAGTGTGTGTTGTGTATACACAGTGCATTCTCACAGTGTGTGTGGAAAAATCTGCCTTTTGCTGCCATCTTCTGGCAGAAAAAAGTCAATTAAATCTTTCCTTCCAAATTTCAAGGGCACCAAAATACCCTGTATCACTTGTTTTTCACTTGTCACTGGCAGCCACCAGTGCTACCCCTCAGCCTCCCAGCCGAGGGCATCTATGGTATAAATTTGAAAACCTAGGCGATTTCCTTCTTCAGTTATTACACTCACAAGACTATCAGAAAAACTGACCTCTGACCTTGTCCAAGATTTCACCTCATCTAAGATTTTTAGTAGCAGCACCAATGGGATGAATTTAAAAAGCCTGTGTTGCCTCGTTTGAAGCACCGTGCTACGCAGCTCCGGGGCCACAACCGTTATCTCAAACAATAAACTGTGTTAAGGCCGTGGCTTGTAACACAACACCCATTTACTTTCTGAGAGATGTCATTTATTAACAAAAAAAGAAAAAAAAGAAAACATGCAACCAAAACAGATCAAGCACAAAGGCTGGGTCATGAAGGAGAAGAAGTGGGTAGAGCTAAGGAGGCGAACAGCCACAAACCAAATACTTCACAGATCACCAGAGGGCGACACCTAGGACATCACATCCAAACAAACACACACAGACATTAACAATAGCAGTGCTAGTGATCTGTAATATTAGAAACTAATTTTATTATTATTATTTAATTTTTTTGTAAATTCTGGATGCTGATCTGGACATACTCCAAAGGTCAATTCTAAGCTGTGTGAAAAATGAAATTTTTAATCCAGCCATAGGTTTGTGAATATAAGGAAAAATACGCACAGTTAAAAGTAAAAAAAAGCCAGGAACTTTAGTGAAACCCAGTGAGCTTGAGATCATATAGTTGCTACTGACATCTCGGCTTTTTCCTCACCTTTATACTCATAGAGCGCGCTGCTGACCCCAGCCAGCAGGGACAGGGTGATCAAATCCCCCAGACTCGCAGCAATGGGAGTGGCCACATTGTCAGGGTTGATTCCCACTTTCCTCGAGCCGATGATCACTCCAATCATCACCAGGCCTGCACAACAGAGTGTGAAGGGACAGAAACACAAAAGACGTGAGACGCTTACACTTTCAATCAACATACGGGGAAAACACAACTGTAGAAAGAAAGAGCCAATTCAGCTTCTTTCATCATGTTTGTGAGACAACAGAATGCTGACGGAAGCTTTTAGCTGGAATTTGTTCGTTTTTCTATATCAACAAAGACAACTGTCAACACGCCAACCTGTCTCACAGAGTGATAGCTGGCCTGGAAAGAGAAAAGAAAAACAAAAGGGTATGAGTAAAAAAACGAATTACAGAGAAACTGAAATGGCAGTGTAGAGAGAGACAGTGACGAGGTTTCCCCTGCAGAGCAGAAAATGAAACAAGGACAGTTTTGTTCCTTCACGCATCAGTCCTGCTTAACACCAGAACACTTAAGGTGAGCATGAACTATGGATTATTCGGGGAGTGCATGCTGAGACGGGTAATATAAGGACAGGCGCACAGATGAAAGCTGTTTGATTGAAATTTGTTTCACAACAATGAGAAGCCACCCTAAAACACTGTCAGAATAATAACATTAGCTTGTATAACTGTCAAACTGTTACGTATTGTTTGTTATAGTTACAACGAATCACATTCACACCTAGCAGCTTAAATTAAGACCTTAAAAACGGTAGCATCTGCATGGGTGTGTGTCGTTCTGTCTGTCAACATGACAGCTTGAAAAGTTTTTTGTGAATTCTGAGAAAACCTTGTGGGAGTGTGGAGTGGGGTCATGTTAACAACCTATTAAATCCACCGAGGTCTTCAAAGTCAACTTTATTTATTGGTTGAAAATTGGCAAAAAGCCTTATAGCATAGAAACTATGATTATTACACGTGTGGTGTGTATTGCCCACATATAGAAAGTCCTGTATAAAGATTAAAATATCATGACACATTTGACCTCTGACCTCAAGTTCAACAGATTGATCTGAAGGTCAAAGTGATAATAAAGCTATATAGAGCTATTTAGAACTATGTATCTTACATCCAATCAGAAAGTTCCTCTGTCAGGAGGTACTGATGGTGCCTTTTTTATGTGTCTAGTTTGACTATCATAACATCATGAAGAATGTGAGTACAGCTGGTACTCTGGAGTGAATGCTTCATCTGGTTCTTCTAGTTACAGCTTCCGATTTGACCCCTGACCCCTAAACGAAACTGTATGCTTGGGTGACTATATGCTAGAATAACTGACTGTTATTCGAATTTCCAAATAAAGAACATCCCCGCAGCTTACTTACCTAAAGACAGAGCAGCTACAAAGGCGGTGGTGATACTGCTGGCGCACAGGACAGCTGCTTGTTCCAGTTCAATGCCTCCTCTGGAAATCGCCCCTAAACAAATTGCTGCCACTGCGGCGAGGAATCCTACCACTGTGGCCTGGACCTGCCGAAACAGGACAGAGCACAGCAGCGTCAGGCCCCGGCTACAGTAGGATAGTGAATTTAACATTCAGAACACTGACAGACAGATGTTGGAAGCAGCAATTTTTATGAGTGAATATTTTTTGGCACATTTTTCTCCGAAAAATGGCTTCAGGAATCGTTTAGCCTAAAAAACTGAAGTGGAGTGAGTTTGTACTTAAACACAATGCAGAGAGCAAACTGAAGACAGGAGTCCTGAACTTCTGAACAGTGACAGTCCAGCCCATTATTTACTCTTTTCATATTTTGGGTGTAAATTTCTCCCCGGCATACCTTACCTGAATAAGTGCCAGATTGCTGCACACCATGGTCCATTGTTTATCAGGGTCATCCATTTGGCCTGTGTTAGCCTGCAAACATGGAGTCATGATTCATATGTTGAGGCAAAGGCTCTCACTCAAATAACACAGGTCTGAAAGAAGAAAGTTTTTTGTTAAGATATATATATATATATATATATATATATATATATATATATATATATATATATATATGGCAGCCTGTTCTAACGTTTGGGTTTGTGGTTTATTGTTAGCACCTGACAACTTTTTGCTTCTTATTCATAAACTCTCTCCATACTCTTTCACATGATACTTGCGTTGATGGCAGGAGAGGCTTGTAGTTTTTGGTGACTGGCAGAGACCAATTTGCGGCATAATTTCATAGGCAATGAAAAATATCTTGCAGTAAACAGTGTGTTTTGCAACAGCATGACATAAATGATAGAGTATAATATGAAAAGGTAGATGTTTTAATATCATCATCCAATGTATCCATCGTAGCCCTATTGGTAAGTGTGTGTTTCTAAAGCAAGGGTGTCCAACTCCAGGCCTCAAGGGCCGCTGTCCTGCAGGTTTTCATTTTATTTCATTTCATTTATTTATTTATTTCACACTTGGTAAAACAGATCAAACAAACCAACCACACTTTCTATCAACAAAGCACTACAACCATGTGTGAAAAGGAGCAGGAAGAAGAAAATATTCTTATTAAACCCTGCCAGGCCTCATTACCAGGCCTCTCGTGAACTTCAAGACATGTTGAGGAGGTAATTTAGCCATTTAAATCAGCTGTGTTGGGTCAAAGACACATCTAAAACTTGCAGGACACCGGCTGTTGAGGCCTGGAGTTGGACACCCCAGTTCTAAAGCCTCTCCACCAGAGGCCTGGGAGTTTGAGGGTCCTGTGCAGTGTCTCGTTGTTCCTAGGACTGCACTATTCTAGACAGAAACCTCTGAGTTGTGCAAAGAATCTGATGGAAGCACTCTTCCAGTTTGGGGGGTTACAGCTCCTAATGCTCCTATTACCACTGGGACCACTTTCGACTTTACCCTCTACGTCTGCCCCAGTAACTCCTTCAGCCCCTCTACTCCTCTATTGTTGCTGTGTGCTGGGATTGCCACATTTATCACAACTGCCGTCTTCTGCTGCTTGTCAAGCATCACTATATCCATCTCGTTCGCCAGGAGCTGCTGGTCCATCCAGAACTCAAAAGTCCAACATGACCTTACTCATATTGTTCTCAACCACCTTTGGTGGTGTCTCTCATCAGGAGTTGGGGACTTTTATTTCATTTATGGTACAATTATTTCTGTACACTGTCCCAATCACTACACTACAATTGGCTACAACCTTCTATTGTGTGTTGGATGTCTCTGGGTCCACATTGCACAATCTGGAACTTGGGTCCAGCTGTGTGTGTGACTCCTGCCTCAATGGATCTGGTCCTTAGGACTTGTTCTGTGCTGTCCTTTAAGATAGCCTTTTCTAGCCATTGATAGGACTTTTTAATGTTAGCCATGGTGCATCCTAGGCAGGGTCATTCATGATGGTTCCTCCTCCTTTACCTCACCAACTTCTGTCTTTAGCTGCTTGAAGCTTTCTTGTAGCAGCTCATCTAACATGTTCTGGATTATGGCTCTGACTCTCTCTCTCATCGTTGTTCGTAAAGCCTTAGGGCGCTGGACTTTGGGTGGAAACATCTATAAGTTATAAGGATTCTTTGTTTGGATTTGGCATCTACTTCCTCCTGTGGCTAGCTCATTAGTGTGACTGCTGATTAAGCATTCACAGTACTGAGATCCGAATCTTTCTTTAAACACAATTCAACACCATTACCACACGCACACACACACACACACACACAGCAGATATTCTTCAAATATTCTAGTTTTTCATTTGCGGTTCTTCAGTTGAGACATTTAAAATGAGTCTTTTTTTTTCAAGGGATTTAAAGAATATGAGCTTTCAATATCCATTCAGATTTTTTCAACCTCTTTTTCTAATGTACATTTAAAAGCTATTCAGCTACTTTCCAACCTTGAAACTTCTTCTGTGTGAACAGCTTTCAGCAGTTCTGCACTTTGGCTTTCGGGTGAATGATTATGTGTATTTCCGCTCATTCAACAGTTTTTTCACCAAAGATTCAGCAATCATAAAAATTCACCTCAAATCACTCAACTGTCAGCATTCACACTGCACTAACATTTCTATGCTTCACTTTATTAGTACCATTTGTTGGCACAGAAGTCTCACAGAAGTTTAGGGGAGAAGCTACATGGTTCCAAAGGCACCATTCACAACATATTTTGATAATAAATGTTCTGCTCATCTTCTGAAGCTTACACCACTACCTAAATCTCAGAAATGCTCGTTTATTATGATACTGAGGTGAATCATATACAGTGGCTTGCAAAAGTATTCGGCCCCTTTGAACTTTTCCACATTTTGTCACATTACAGCCACAAACATGAATCAATTTTATTGGAATTCCACGTGAAAGGCCAACACAAAGTGGTGCACACGTGAGAAGTGGAATGAAAATCATACATGATTCCAAACATTTTTTACAAATAAATAACTGCAAAGCGGGGTGTGCGTAATTATTCAGCCCCCTGAGTCAATACTTTGTAGAACCACCTTTTGCTGAAATTACAGCTGCCAGTCTTTTAGGGTCTGTCTCTACCAGCTTTGCACATCTAGAGACTGAAATCCTTGCCCATTCTTCTTTGCAAAACAGCTCCAGCTCAGTCAGATTAGATGGACAGCGTTTGTGAACAGCAGTTGTCAGATCTTGCCACAGATTCTCGACACCAGACAGGTCAGGGATAAAGTTATTGAGAAATTTAAAGCAGGCTTAGGCTACAAGATTTCCCAAGCCTTGAACATCCCACGGAGCACTGTTCAAGCCATCATTCAGAAATGGAAGGAGTATGGCACAACTGTGAACCTACCAAGACAAGGCCGTCCACCTAAACTCACAGGCTGAACAAGGAGAGCGCTGATCAGACATGCAGCCAAGAGGCCCATGGTGACTCTGGACGAGCTGCAGAGATCTACAGCTCAGGTGGGGGAATCTGTCCATAGGACAACTATTAGTCGTGCACTGCACAAAGTTGGCCTTTATGGAAGAGTGGCAAGAAGAAAGCCATTGTTAACAGCAAACCATAAAAAGTCCCGTTTGCAGTTTGCCACAAGCCATGTGGGGCACACAGCAAACATGTGGAAGAAGGTGCTCTGGTCAGATGAGACCAAAATGGAACTTTTTGGCCAAAATGCAAAACGCTGTGTGGCAGAAAACTAACACTGCACATCACTCTGAACACACCATCCCCACTGTCAAATATGGTGCATCATGCTCTGGGGGTGCTTCTCTTCAGCAGGGACAGGGAAGCTGGTCAGAGTTGATGGGAAGATGGATGGAGCCAAATACAGGGCAATCTTGGAAGAAAACCTCTTGGAGTCTGCAAAAGACTTGAGACTGGGGCGGAGGTTCACCTTCCAGCAGGACAACGACCCTAAACATAAAGCCAGGGCAACAATGGAATGGTTTAAAACAAAACATATCCATGTGTTAGAACGGCCCAGTCAGCTCTAAATCCAATCGAGAATCTGTGGCAAGATCTGAAAACTGCTGTTCACAAACGCTGTCCATCTAATCTGACTGAGCTGGAGCTGTTTTGCAAAGAAGAATGGGCAAGGATTTCAGTCTCTAGATGTGCAAAGCTGGTAGAGACAGACCCTAAAAGACTGGCAGCTGTAATTTCAGCAAAAGGTGGTTCTACAAAGTATTGACTCAGGGGGCTGAATAATTACGCACACCCCGCTTTGCAGTTATTTATTTGTAAAAAATGTTTGGAATCATGTATGATTTTCATTCCACTTCTCACGTGTCCACCACTTTGTGTTGGCCTTTCACGTGGAATTCCAATAAAATTGATTCATGTTTGTGGCTGTAATGTGACAAAATGTGGGAAAGTTCAAGGGGGCTGAATACTTTTGCAAGCCACTGTAGATGTTATAGAGGCATTGTATTTCTGAGGAGCTACTCTGAGCTAGAGGATGAGGGGATTATGAGGTTAAATGTTCAATTCGATTTATGCTCATACCACAGATAACATAAGATAATTTATAACATAACCCTTAGACTTTCTTACAGCGGTAGAGAGGCGAGCAGCCAAGGTCATCTCCAGGTTTCCTTTGAGTCCAACCAGAGCTGGAACCAGGATGAAAACTTCTGTGATCACCTTAAACACCTCCCAGTGCTGGAACACACACATTGTGTAATGAGATACTGAATAAACAATTACAGAGCAGTGCAAAAAATACAAAACCAAAGCAAACATTCCTACTAATTATGCCTGACATATTCCCATTATAAAAACAACTGCACCTGATTAAACTTCTTTATGGAATTACGAAAGACAATCAGATATTCTAGACTAACCCAGTAGCCTACTTTCTGTTTCCACTCCTTTGAGCATTCGCCGCCACGCCATACCGTGCAGCTTCACTGGGTTTAGAACACGTGCAGTTCACAGAGTCCGCCTCATGATGGTTTAGATCTTTAAATAAATGCGATTATACAAGAACACAGCTACAAAGAGCAGAATGATGTGAAGATGTGACAGCCACGTAGGGAGGGAAGGAAGGAAGAGTGGAGGGGACTGACAAAGTAGGTCAGTAAAAGTTTGATAAGACGTTTTGTTAAATAGGTGACATAGTCAATTATAAAATATAATATAACAGGAGCTAGATATAATATATTATTTATTGCTAGCATGTTTAAAAAAACAGCTTGTGCTCAGTGAAGACTCTATTGTTTTATAGCAAATACATCCTTGTGTGAACTTCAAAAGATTAATTTCTGCAACAAATATAGCTCCCGTCAGAGGGGAGAAATAACCTATGCAGGTGTACAACCACCTACATGAGCTTCTTAACTAGCTGACTCAGCTGATCCTGGATGGCATGTTGAAGAAAACAGAGAAGTTATAGAATTTCTCTTTCTTGCTTTTAAACTTCAGATGTACTCGGAGCCACAGTGTGGGAACCATGAAACTACACTGAACAAAAATATAAACGCAACACTTTTGTTTTTGCTCCCATTCCCCATGGGATGGACGTAGAGACCTAAAATTCATTCCAGATACACAATATAACCATCCCTCCCAAACAGTGGTCACAAATCAGTCCAAATGTGTGGTAGTGGGCACATCTGCTATATTGAGATAATCCATCCCACCTCACAGGTGTGCCACATCAGGATGCTGATCTGACATCATGAGTAGTGCACAGGTGTACCTCAGACTGCCCACAACAAAAGGCCACCCTGGAATGTGCAGTTTTTTGCGCTATTGGGGGTCTGGGGACCCAGAACCGGTCAGTATCTGGTGTGACCACCATTTGCCTCATGCAGTGCAACACATCGTCGCATGGAGTCTATCAGATTGTCACTTGTGGCCTGTGGAATGTTGGTCCACTCCACTTCAATGGCTGTGCAAGGTTGTTGGATATTCGTGGGAACTGGTACACGCTGTCGTATACGCCGTATACGTCAAGCACATCCCGAACATGCTCAATGCGTGACATGTCCGGTGAGTATGCTGGCCATGCAAGAACTGGGACATTCTCAGCTGCCATCTGCCCTGAACAATGTGAACCATGATTCATCCGTGAAGCGCACACCTCTCCAACGTGCCAGACGCCATTGAATGTGAGCATTTGCCCACACAAGTCTGCTACGGCGACGAGCTGGAGTCAGGTCAAGACCCCGATGAGGACGACAGGCATGCAGTTGAGCGTCCCTGAGACGGTTTCTGACAGTTTGTGCAGAAATTGTTTGGTTGTGCAAACCAATTGTTCCAGCAGCTGTCTGGGTGGCTGGTCTCAGACGATCTTCGAGGTGAACCTGCTGGATGTGGAGGTCCTGGGCTGGTGTGGTTACACGAGGTCTGCGGTTGTGAGGCCGGTTGGATGTGCTGCCATATTCTCTGAAACGCCTGTGGAGACGGCTTATGGTTGAGAAATGAACATTCAATGCACGGGCGACAGATCTGGTTGACATTCCTGCTGTCAGCATGCCAATTGCACGCTCCCTCATTGCTTGTGGCATCTGTGGCATTTTGCTGTGAGACAAAACTGCACATTCCAGGGTGGCCTTTTGTTTTGGGCAGTCTGAGGTACACCTGTGCACTACTCATGATGTCAGATCAGCATCCTGATGTGGCACACCTGTGAGGTGGGATGGATTATCTCAATATAGCAGATGTGCCCACTACCACACATTTGGACTGATTTGTGACCACTGTTTGGGAGGGATGGTTATATTGTGTATCTGGAATGAATTTTAGGTCTCTACGTCCATCCCATGGGGAATAGGAGCAAAAACAAAAGTGTTGCGTTTATATTTTTGTTCAGTGTATAAATCTTTAGCTCATATATATATAGTGGGGATCGCATTCCTATAATAAACCTTGCAGAGCCTAAAGTCAACTTGAATTCAGAGTTACATGGAGCCAACAGATTCTAAATTGGCAGCAAGGAGTATGATTAAGCTTGAATGGTTGTCTCTCTGTGGTACGAGGCTTTTACAGAGGACTGGGTTCAAAGGACAGAGCACAATAAGCACAAAAAATATCCAGAAGTTTATTTTAATTCTTTCTTCTCAGACGCAACATCCAAACCAATCGGTCCCCATCACATCTTAAATAACTTATAGTACCACAATATTCTAATACAGCACTTTTCCTCCAATTCTACTTTTAGAAACTCTGAGAACCAAAAGTAAACCTGCAGTCTGAGAGCAGAGATTTCAGCTTTCAGGCCTCGATTCTGTGGAACTAGCTCCTCGTTTGGATTCAGGAGACAGACACCTACTCTACTTTTAAGATTAGGCTTCAAACCTTCCTTTTAGAAAATGCTTATATAGCTTATATCTTTCTATTCTTTCCTTTATCCTCTTCTCTTTCTCCTCACTCCCAACAGGTACCAGCAGAGGTCTGCCCCTCCCTGAGCCTGGTTCTGCCAGAGTTTTCTTTCTGTTAAAAGGGAGTTTTTCTTTCCTGCTGTTGCCAAGTACTTGATCAAAGGGGTCGTCTGAATGTTGGGGTTTCGGGATTTGTGAGTAATAACCTAGTGCCTATTAGATTTATTATTGCAGGATTTTGATATGTGTTGTCAGTATTTACAAAGAAAGCGCAGTGACAAGACTTAATATAAGAATGAATTTAACCTTTATTTGACTGACCCTGTTCTAGCAGAGCTTTTTTTTTTTTTTTTATATTCCTCTGAATTCTCTGGCTGTCATATCAAATGTCAGAAACCCAGTTCCACTGGAAGTTATGCATGTCCATCACTGCCTCTGACTTGTTCCATAAGTGATGAAGTATGTTTATGACATGCCTTCTTCACACTTTGTCATTTCGGTACAGGTCAATCTAAATATCATGCCCTTTCCATTCTTAAAGGTTATGAATCATTTCCATGATGTTCTGAACCCTACAAATGGAGCTACATATTGATGAGCAGTAATTCATTATCTCTCCTGTTTCCAACACCTGGAACACAAATATTAATTAACCCATCAGTTACTGATTACTGTGTGCCAGTTAGCTAGCTTAGTTAACCAGAGCCAGTGGTTTGTCACATACAAGAACGACCCGAACACATTTTTAAATGTTTTTTAACCATTATGAACGTGCTAACTATTGCTCTTTTAAATATTCTGCACTCTCTAGTGTTTGCAACCAATTGGATCATTTCTGCCTCCTGACCTATTTAAACAATAGTGAACAGGTGATGAAGGTGAATGGATCCAAACAAGGGAATAAGAGAACTGAATGTCAGTCTTGTCAATGGTAGAGGAGTGTGTGTGCTGGTGTGAGTGCATCTCTATTCATACCAATTCCTCTCAGGTTCTGGATTGCTAAATCTGGCTGACGTCTGTCATACACAGAGGCTATCTTGGGACATGTCCCACTTCTGCTATAATACTGCTGCTTGACTGTGAGTGCGAGTGTGATGGGACAAAAGCCAACATAAGCCAGCTCAGTGCTACTGTAGACTTCCAGGGACTTTCTAATGTTGGTGCTGTCGCTGACTGATTCAGGTACTTCAGACACACAAAAATGATATTTTCAGAAAATTTTACACTCAAGAAGAATTCAGTATTTTATGCTCGGTCTATAATAACAGGTTTTTCCTTTACTAACAGTATCTCTGTGTAACAAATACACTTCTTTTAGCCAATTACAAGCCAGGTCTCAAGCCAAATATTTGCTGGGGATTTGTAATGTGTTAAGTTTGCTTCATTACATTAAAAGTCTGGTTGCTCATGTTTTGTTATTAATGTTGTACTCTATAGTTTTTCTGGTCCCCTCACCACTGTGACCATTAATGACAAACTGGGTTTTAAAAACAATAGTGACATTTTAAAAAGTACAGTCTGTATTTTTAAAGAGCCCGCAGTGACAAAAAGGAGGAAGCTCAGGTGTGGGTTTTTTTGTGACCGATTCTGTTGCACATGTATTTCTGGGGGTATTATTATGAACTATCTGCAGTGTTGGGGAGTAATGGAATACATGTACCGGCGTTACGTATTTAAAATACAAAATATGAGTAACTGTATTCCATTACAGTTACTGTTTAAAAAGGTGGTATTCAGATTACAGTTACTTTGTAATCTGATGTATCTAATCTTATTATAAAATCTAAATCATCCACCAGTCACCTTGACCCTCTTCCCACTCTGTTAGTTAAAGCCTGTCTTCCCTCGTTAGCTCCTCTCATAACCAGTATTATCCATTCCTCCCTGAACACTGGAATCGTTCCTGAATCACTGAAAAAGGCTTCTGTTATTCCAACTAGTTCACCTCCTATCTCTCAGACCGCACTCAGTTTATCCAATTTAAATCCCATTCTTCAAGTCTCCATCCTGTTTCTGCTGGTGTGCCCCAGGGTTCAGTATTAGGGCCCCTTTTATTCATTATTTACATGCTCCATCTTGGTCATATATTCCGAAAATATAATATACATTTTCACCGTTATGCCGATGACACCCAGCTCTACATTTCTTCTAACCCCAATTCATCCCTCCCACCTCCCTCCCTCTCAAACTGTCTTATCGAGATTAGATCCTGGTTCTCCTCCAATTTTCTTAAACTAAGTAATAAAACTGAAGTTTTACTCATTGGCACAGCCTCTATCTTAACCAAATCCCAAGTTTTCCCATTAACATTGAACGTTCCCCCACCCTTCCCTTCCCTCAGGTTAAGAGTTTGGGTGTCATACTTGATAATACTCTCTCATTCCAGTCCCACATTAATTACATAACCCGGTCTGCATACTTCCACTTACGTAATATTAACCAACTCCGCCCCTTCCTTACTTCCCTTAAATTCAGGGAATTTAAAATAGAAAGTAGCTCGTCCACAGAAGGACTGGTAGCTCCCCTTACGATAAGGGCTCAGATCGCGCGAACAGGTGTGGGATTAGAGCTCTGGGTAGCTCCCCAACTGGGTCTAGACTGGGTCTAGAGAGTATTTTAAATTCAGGGAATTTAAAATAGAAAGTAGCTCGTCCACAGAAGGACTGGTAGCTCCCCTTACGATAAGGGTTCAGATCGCGCGAACAGGTGTGGGATTAGAGCTCTGGGTAGCTCCCCAACTGGGTCTAGACTGGGTCTAGAGAGTATTTTAAATTCAGGGAATTTAAAATAGAAAGTAGCTCGTCCACAGAAGGACTGGTAGCTCCCCTTACGATAAGGGTTCAGATCGCGTGAACAGGTGTGAAATGTGTGTGTTTAGTTAGTTAGTTTGTTTGCTTGTTTTAATCAATTTTAAATCATGCTTTTTATTTGTTTTTGTTTCTAATGTCTCTGTAAAGCACTTTGAATCACCTTGTTGTTGAATTGTGCTATACAAATAAATTTGCCTTGCCTTGCCTTGCCTTCCCATGCTGCTGCCATCCTTGTCCATAGTCTTATTACGTCCCGCATTGATTACTGCAATTCCCTCTTATTTGGTCTCCCTAAAAGGTCCCTTCACAAACTCCAACTTCTTCAAAATTCTGCAGCTCGTGTCATAACTCGAACTCCGTCAAGAGCTCATATTACCCCAGTTCTTCAGCAGCTTCACTGGTTGCCCATAGAAGCCAGGATAAACTTTAAAATCGTACTTCTCACGTACAAGTATATCCATAAATCTGCTCCTTCCTATTTGTGTGACCTGCTCCATATCACCAGTGTTTCCCGCCCTCTCCGATCCTCATCTGCTATTCATCTTACTGTTCCGTCCGCACGTCTTACCACTATGGGGAACAGAGCCTTCAGTCGCTCTGCTCCTCGGCTCTGGAACTCTCTTCCTCCAGCCATAAGAAATATGGACTCTCTTCCCGCATTTAAGTCACAGCTCAAAACACATCTGTTCAAACTGGCTTATTCGCTTTGGTGCTGATTTTACCTGTTGTCAAGTTCTGCTTTGCAATTTTAACTTATTTTATGACTATTGCTTCTTTTATTAATGTTGTTCTTTTGTAAGGTGACCTTGGGTTTTTGAAAGGCGCCCTCAAATAAAATGTATTATTATTATTATTATTTGTTGAAATGAATGGATTACACGGCGGTCTTTTCCTGTTTCATATGTTAGACTATGCTCTTTCTATTTTTGGTAATTCCACGCCGGTGGAAACCCAAACAAAACACCAATTAAGAGGTTCTAATGCCTGTGTGTCAATCTCATGGCCCATGTCACCCCTACTTGCAGCCCGCATAATGACGTGAAGGAATATTTAAAAAAAATATTATTAAAAAAATATTTAATATGAAGGCAATAGGCAGAGTGTTACAGGCATCGCCCTAAAGAATGTAGCCTCATGGGCAGTGTAGTCCGTGCTGCAGGGAGAATGGACTGCCATACCAGTTATGTGTCTGGATCAGGTGACCCTGAACCATTCTTTATTTATGCTGCAAAATGCTGGTGATGCAAAGTTGGTACGTTCCAAGTCTGAACATAGAATGACTGAGGGGAATTCCCATAACAGTACAGAATACCAGGGATGGACATATGACAGGGCAGTGAATACACTGGAGGGTTACCTAGGTAACCAGAACTACTACCCATCAGCTTCAAAGCAATGCATGAGGAACACTTCAACTGTGACAAGGTTTTTTACTTTGGAAAGAAAAGTGACTGGCCTTCTTTAAGTTTCTTGAAGATGTTTCACCTCTCATCATTAAATTACTATGACCTGGATGACATAAGCCCTTTACTTTTGTTTTTACCTTTTTAAGTAAAGAACTTTGTGACAATTTCAAGGGAGATGCAGTGTATATACAAAGTCATCTCCCTCTCTGGCCTTCTTTTTCTCTCTCTCATCTCCAAACCACTTATTGAATTAACTGTTCAATGCAATCCCAAGGCTCTCGTCTCTCTCTCTGGTCTAAATCTGATTTAGAAAGCTCAGAAAGGTGGATGTAACACAAGACTCCATCTGTTAATCAGAAAAAAGCACTGTCAACAGTGAACCGGCAGAGCTGTGCACACATGTGCAATCACAACACACGCATTTCTTGTTTAACCAGTTCAGGGTTTTTCTTTTAAGGCTCTCAACAACACGGACTGAGTTCAGAAAGCAGGTCAAGTCACAAAAAAGGTAGCTGAGACAAATATCTTATATTTAACTAAGGCCAGCATTAGTCTGAACTAATTCAAGCTTGTGAATACCTGAGGGGCAGGAAAACAAAAAGGTCTTTTTCTCCGACTAGACCGTTTATCTATTCTTCATAGCAACAGCTGTCAATACGTGTCTGTACTCGGTATGCAAATACCCACCCACCTTTCCACAACATCCCACAATCAGAATCTATAAGTGAGGTCAGTCCATTTCTCCCAAACATCCATTAACAGGACTGGGTCTCAAATTTCACTGCTTGTTTTTCAGCACTGGGAATCGAAATTAGTGAAGTAGGGAGCTTGCTCAAATATTCTTTGATCTCTTTGATATTCAAAAGTTATTCCACCTACTCCAATACAACACCACTTTCAGGTTAACCTACGAAAGATCACCTCTTTATAGAAAGAGGGAAGTATGACGTGAAGGTGGTGCCCTTGAGCAACAATCATGACACGATAATCAAAATACTTCCGATGGTACCCAACTCTACACATCTATTCACATTATTCTTGGATAATTACTTGTATAAGGTCCATAACGATACCCGCGGAGACCATTCCAAGTCCTGATATGAGGTATGGTACGATAGCCTGCGCCCCAATGAGCCAAGAGCTCTCTGGTAGGAAACCATGTTCTGATCGAGTCAGCTTCCAGGTCACGCCACGTAACTTCTTGCCTTGGTAGCGTAGCTCCAACTCCAGACGAGTCACAACCATGTTGTACAGGAGATTAATCAAAGCACTTAGTTTGATGTTTAGTTATACCATGGTAAGTGTAACTTCATTCCAAAGGAAAAAAAAAACTCTGATTAAAAATAAAAAAGGTCTGAGGGGTCAAAATAAAGTAAGGAAGTGAAATACCAAAGATGAAAATAATCAATGAGTTTGTCCTTGGTTTAAAACAGGGGAAATGTTTCAAGCAGTTCCTAAGGCTCTTCCTGAAGAAATGAGAGGCAGCATTTGGGAGCATATATATGTTCTGCTCTCAAGGGATGACCCAAAGATGACAGCTACTTCTTGCATCATTCTTGGCAGTACACAAGATAAACATTCAGCATCCCTTTGAACCAAACTGGAGATCCGATATCTATTCAAGCAAGAGAGACATTCGTCATGTTTTCATTCCTTCCAATCAATGATGTTTTCCCAGGCAGAATCACGTTTAAAAGCTTTAACTCCAACTTGAGGGAGCTGGAGCATGGCATCTTTGGACCAATGGTGAGTCAGCAGTGATGAGGTATCCATTTGCCGGCACCTCTGGGGAAAACAATCATTAACACGATTTCTGATTCATCAGTCAAAATGTTCCACAAGCACAGATGATCCACATCTGCAGTCAAAGTCTTAAGTTTACCCGGCAACCTGCAAAAACTAACATTAAAAATAAGACTGGTTTATGCCAGTAAATTAATGCTGAGCTATTCAGTGGTCCTCCAGTTGTCCTGAACAACTCTAGAATCAAATAAATCCTCTGGTTGAGTTTCTTGTTTGTTGGAGTCCTCAGTTGATAAGATCCAGCTTTAAATCTACTTGACCTCCAGTGTAAAAGGCACAGCTGTATCTTGTGAACCCAGAGCTCGGAGTGACAGCTGAATGAGTGACAGGAGCAAAAAGATGAAGAACAGTCCAAAAGGTCTTGAGAGTTTAGAAGCAGGAGGAAGACTTTATATCTTTGATATACGAGCCTAATCTCTTATTTGGCGAGGTGAGCTCTGTGATGTCAATAGGAGATCCACAGATGAGATGCAGCACACAGTACCACTTGAGCAGACTAAAGTGTTCCTCTCCTCCTTTCAGCATCAGGGTAGTCCTGCTCACTCAGCTCTGCTGTGACGTAGCACAGAAAGAGGCAGGGCTGTCTGCCCTGTGCAAACTCACCAGAGAAACGACCGGCTTTCTGCCACGCACTCTCCCTCTAAGCTATTTTTTGCTGCGTGTCTGCCTCTTATCCTCCCTCCCTCCCGCGTATGGCATCCATCGTTCTACGTCGAACAGTCTTGCTGCATTTCACATCCCTCTTTCAGTCGTTTCCATATCTCTGTATCGTGACTCATTCTTTCCCTCCATCTTTTCCTTCCACTTTTACCTCTGTTCTAGCTGCTATAATCGTTTTGGAACACCGTATTTAAGAGCAAACAAACATACTGTACAACTACTGATTTCCAGGCATCTTTCAGGTCTTAAACTAAAAATCATTCCTCTCAATGCATACTGTTCACAAAAAAAGAAAAGAAAATGTTTTCATACACAATATATTAATTAATGACATGTAAAAAAAACTTTACATGTAAAATCTATAAAGTGCCACATTAAAAATAAGATTACATCATTTGAATACAAGAAATAAGGTTTTGGATTGGCTAAATAGAATTAAATAAATTGCAGTCGCTATAGTCTCAGATCACTTCGACATTGTGTAATAACACTGATGTGTTTCTTCTGGAAACTGCTGAGGTTGATTTGACAAGCAAGGCAACTGATTAGCAGCAAAAATGTAAAAAGCTTATAATTCTTCTTACAGGATGTACATTACTTTGCAAAAGTCTTGAGCCCCATTTCTTTATATTTTGCTTCCAAGGAGCCAAACATCTGACCCACGTTAAACTCATGGACTGAACATACACACACCCACAATGGACAACTGTACCCTCAAACACAATAATAACATGGAGTGAACCACCACTCACAACCACTAGCACTTTATATAGCCTCTGTAGAAACTATCTACACCCTCACTTATCTTAACTGCACTACTGTATAGCTCTGTGTAAATAATCATTCTGTACATTCGATAATCTTTAATCCTACAACTGTTTACAACTTGCATAGTTCCCATTTCTGTATAGCTGTATATCCCAGATTCTGTAAAGTTATTTATTTCATATTCTGTATAGTTTTTCATATTTATATCCTGTTCATATCCTGTACATAGCTTGTACTCACTACAGCCTGTACATACTTATAGTTATAGAATATTCACAACATACTTCATACCGTGTACATTATAACATACCATAATAGACCCATTTCTGTAATATACTCACATATCTATATTATTGCTAATATATATTGTAATATATCTATATCACTAAAGCACTTCTGGATGGATGCAAACTGCATTTCGTTGCCCTGTACCTGTGCATGTGCAATGACAATAAAGTTGAATTCTATTCTATTCTATTCTATTCTAAACACTTATTTTTTAAGGTCGTCTTAAGCAATAGTTCTCCAGGCTTTGTGAAGGTCTTTCAAAGTTTTCCTTCAGACATTGGCTGCCGTTTCATTTATTTTCGGTCCAGCCCTTTGAATTACAGTGAAAACTAAAACAGCAGTGGGATGGGTTTCAGTGTTTCAGTGAAGATAAAAGACACTTGCACTTACACAGCAGGGGACACTGGGTAAGACTTGTAATGACTGCTAATGGTAAACTCTTAGCCTAAATGCTGCTAGATATCAACACGATTGATGCATCACTGGCCCATTTGTTTGCTTCAAGTATTCAAAGAATTTATAACTATAACAGTTTCTGGGAGCCTGTCCAACTAACATTTAAGTCTCATTTAACCACCATAACTGTAATTTAAAGAAGTCAAATATTGCATGTTTGCAATAGTCTAATGTATGGACGATCTAATTTCACATTTTATGGAGCGAGCTTTTATAGAGCTCTAATTTGGAAGCCAACCAACAGAACAAAGAGAAGCTGACACAAATGGCACTGCCTTCGTCTGTCCATCCATCTATTCATCTTCTTCCGCTTATCCAGGGCCGGGTCGTGGCGGTAGACCTCCCTCTCCCTGACCACCTCCTCCAGGTTATCTGGGGCAACGTCAAGGCATTCCTACGCCAGCCAAGAGATATAATCTTTTCAATGTGTCTTGGCCCTAGGGCCTCCTCCCAGTGGGACCAGGCCAGAACACCTTACCGAGGAGGCATATAGGACGCATCCTTGTAGAAGCCCGAACCACTTCAGCTGGCTCCTTTCGATGTGGAGGAGCAGCGGCTCTACTCTGAGCTCCTCTCGGACGGCCGAACTCCTCACCCCATCTCTAAGAGAGAGGCCAGCCACCCTTTGGAGAACGCTCATTTCCACTGCTTGTCCCCTCATAGGTGAGAGTGGGGACGTAGATCAGCCAGACAATCGGGAGCTTTGCTTTTACGCCTCGTTCTCTCTTTACAGCGACAGACATCACTGCAGGCGCAGCACCAATCCATCTGTCAGTCACCCATTCCCCTCTCCCGTCAGTTGTGAACAAGACCCCAACAAATTGCATGTTGGATGTAATTGAAAGACAGGCCAACAGGATGTGATTGTTTAGACAATAGCTACCATCACAGGCCACAGTAACAATCGTTTTTGCTGATAGTGTAGTGTTGCTGTCTTTATCGACATTTTAGATCGGCTACTCTCCACGTCCTTGTGCGTCCGCTGTGCTTTGAGACACAGCTCCCAGCCAAGCTCATGACTAATCTTCCATCTGATGCAGGAGGGAAACTGATACTGTAGACTGCAGAGTGGGAAGAAATACTGATGAGCTACAGATGGAGTAAAGGGAAGTAGCCATATGAGGACAGACGTATGCTTATCAGTGGAGGACAGAGGGGAAGAGAGAGACCAGCTCATCATAGAGCAGACAGCAGTGTGTCTGATTTCCCTCAGCTCAGATGGCTGCAGACTATAAGCCAGGGACACCTGGCACAGGACAGACACGACTAGCTCAAACTCATTATTAAATGTACTATCTCACTATTCCCACCTTATATTCCTATACTGTATCCTACAGTATGATTCTATACCATTGTGTAGAAAACAGAGCCATCAGTCAGTTATATTCTTGAGGTATTTTGACCAAGGATATTACTGACATTTAATTAAGAACTGATGGGAAGGTTAAAGGTATAGTCACAAATTTTTGAGGTCATTTAATAGAAAAAAAAAAGTATCCTATAGTCTATGTACATGTACAGCAGTGTGTAACTACATTTTCAAATAAACTGCATTCTCATAAACATGTAATGAATCTATTAATAATATATAGGAGTGAGTTTGCAGTTTCTGGAAGTCATCATTTTCTTCCAACTAATGGTGTTTTACATAAATGGTAGAGACAGGCCATGTATGTAGTATGCCAAATGGGGACTAGAAGAGAACTTGTTTTATCATCTGAGAATGGACCCCCTTCATCAAAGAGATAACACCACTTGCAACTAAATAAATCTTCATCCTCTTCCTCCTCACCTCAAGATTAATCTCCTAAACAGAACTCACACTCTAAGACATGAAAACTTGCATAAACATGCTTATTTATTCCCAATACTGTTGCAGTGACATATTGCCAGTAGATCAGACATGCGACTTTCCTGTCTCTGGAGAGTTGACAACGAGCCGGGTGAACAACAACAGCTGATTTTAAGGTAACATTATGCCAGCTAATGTTAGATTCAAGTGTCATAAAAATCACACTTTTCCTCTGATAAACATTTTGATTACATTCTCACATTCTACGAACGTTTATTCCCTAACTGTACGAGTCTAACAATGTTAAATCCACGTTAGATTCACTAGCACAAACTAAAACTATCTATCAGGATATCTTCAACAGCTCACCTTAGTATGGCTGTCATCAGTCAGAGGTGAGCTTTACTGACTGACTCGCCTGTATTGAACTCCTTTTACAGTTTTACAGCTACACATGGATGCTTCTCACCCAGCATTGACAGCTGAGATAAACAGAGGTCTGATTGCCTTCCACAGAAAGGAAAAATCTCGATTATAGGCATAAGCTGTTGTGTAGTCGTGGCAGTTATGATATAATGTACCCTAAAACATGATGTTAGGTTTTTGAACATAGTGGAATGTTTTGATCTCTCTTAGCTAACTAAAACATGTTTGTCCTACAGGAGCCAATGTAGCAAGGATTATGCACTTGAATTGGGAGAGGTAAGAAAACAGAACTGCAATACACTGATATCTAGCGCAGAAAGATTTTATACACTGTAACTATAAAGAGGGGTACTATTAAGTTATAGTAGTCTTCTAAGTTCACTGCAAATCACATTGTGCGACGTGGATCTCATACATTTGGGTAGGACATTATGTTTGATGCACATACAACATGTAATAATATTAGCCCACACACCGGCTGCTATCTCTTAACTATTGATCTACACTGTTACATGCTACTGAAGATGTAATAGTATCAACATATTCACCAGGGACAGCAGCAGCTATGCCCTGGGGTGCATTCAACTCACTCAAAAGGCTATTTTGCCCATCCAGTCAGTTTATAACTTCTGACATTACTGGCCCAGTGTACACCATGTTAACATGATCAGAGATACTTAAGTCAGAAGAAGATGGCTTTATTGCTCTGAGCCAGAAGACTATTTCAAGGTAACAAGTACACAGAAGCATACACACAGTCCCACCACCTGTAACAAAAACAAACAAAAATACACACTTAGACGAACAACCTGTTCTAACCGGTGCAGATGAGTCACTATGTCGCTCATGTTGTTATTTATTCAATACCATAAAGTCTCTGTGTACTGTCCAGTTTTTCATTATTGTGACGCTCTCTCTCCTTACGTTAACACGTTTAACGTGAGAGAGTAACCATCTGGGTCATTACTGACGTGTTTTGCTGTGCCTCTGGTCTCCTAGCTCTTAAATCTGTCAGAGATCTTTCCTTACCGGAAAACAGCCTGCCACTGTGTGCATAGATTTACTGTCTGCTAAGAGACGCCTTAATATTCTGTTGTACATTACATGTCAGACAATGTGAAAATAACTTCCCTGTACAATAAACACTTACTTATGAAGTACTTTATATGTAAAATGAAGGGAGACAAATTTTGATGTTTTCCGCCTTCACGATTTCCTATTTTGTCACACTTAAAAGTTTAATACTCTGTTAACTTAGATCTGTGAAGCCTGCAGTTCTTTAATGTTCTTCTGGATCCTTTTGTAACACCCAGGATGAGTCGGCGATGTGCTCTTATCTCATTTTGGTCAGCCAGTCACTCCTGGGAAGCTTCACCACTGTTCCATGTTTTCACCATTTATGTATAATGGCTCTCGCCGTGGTTCACTGGAGTCCCAAAACCTTAGAAATGTGCTATGATGTGTTCCTTTTTAAGGTCTTTTAACCTGCTTCACTTTGTCAGACGGTTTCTATTTAAGTAATTTTTTCATTCAACAGGACGTCCAGTAGTGGTGCAACGGATCAAAAATCTCAAGGTTCGGATCGGATCACGGTTTTAAGTCACGGATCGGATCAATTTTCAGATCAGCAAAAAAAGAAAAAGACAAAAATTTAACATTTACTTATTCACTTATTGAAGTATTTTTTGCCTGTTAAAAACATTCAACTCAAGACTCATTCCACGCAATTATTCAAAAAAATTTATGGTTCAATATAGGGCAGTACAGTCTTTGTATCTACCACTCAATTCAATTTTATTTATAAAGCGCCAAATCACAAAAACAGTTGCCTCAAGGTGCTTTATATTGTAAGGTAGACCCTACAATAATACATACTGCTCCTTATATCGCACTCCGCTGTGATATGATGAGCAGTCACGGTCACGTAGCTTTCCGTCGCTACACCCATTTGTAGTAGTTAGGGCAACAGAAGATGCCTGGGACAGTTCAGCCATAACTTTAATCTTCTCCTGCTCATACATGCTTGGAACGATTTTTCCACTAAAGTGGTCGCGCAACGGGATATCATAGCGTGGCTCAAGCACGTTCATCATAGTTTAAACCCCTTGTTTAGCACAATGGAATACGGCCTCCTGTCTGCAGCTAAACACCCCAATAGCTTTTGTAATAGCTTTAGCCCGGTCAGATTGGGCAGCAAAGGGCTGCTTAAGTACCGCAAACTCCTCTGCTCCGCCACTTGGACCGCTAGCGCTGACCATAACTATCGCTTTTTTTTTTTTCTTCTTTTTCGAATCTTCGGATCACGTGCGTGCTGAACCGTGGAGTGGGATCGGTTCGGATTACGGATCAACCGTGATCCGTTGCACCACTAACGTCCAGTAATCAAGCCCAAGTGTGCTTAGTGAAACTGAACTCAGCTTTCCAAAAAGTGTGGTTAATCACAGTTAATTTATGATTTAACAAAAGGGGCCATTTTAACAGGACCAGGTAGTTTTGGGTAACTTTTCTCCCTTAATCAGTGAAATCAGCATTAAAAAAAAACTGCATTTTGTATTTACTCGAGTTATCGTGGTCTAACATTAAAATGTGTTTGATGATCTGAAACATTCAAGTGTGACAAATATACAGAACACTAGGAAATCAGGAAGGAGGCAAACACTTTTTGACACCACTATACCTGTGTTTTAGGCACTAAGAAAAAAAATGGTCAGGTTTTATTCTGGGGGTTTAAAGAGGGTCTAATAATTGTATCCTTTGACATAGCTGCTACATTTACACTGGGGTAAATCTAATCATAGTTTTTGTACACCATCCCCGAAAAAAATCATCTTGGAGAGCGGTGATGCCAGCATCTGATGAGGGATTCAAATGAGCAGCCTGAAGGTTTACCTGTCAGCTAGTAGGCCCCAATATCCACTATTATGTTAACATACTTCATGCTTTTCCACTCTAAATATGTGATATCACTCTCCAAGCTACCCTAAGGACCTTACCTGTACAATGTCCAGCACCATGCCAGCCATCACCATGCCCATTCCAGCTAGCAGGTAGGGAAAAACCACCTGAAGACAGATGGCTATGGATGTCTCTTCCTCTACTTTGGCAACAGGCACTTTCTTCCTCTCCTCCGTAGACTTTTTAGGTGGAGGTTGCACGACTGGGGGGAAGATGAACTCATCTTGCCCGTCTAAAGTGCTTGCCAAGCTGGCACTAGGACTCCCAGTGGGACTCTTTCCCTTGGAGCGGGACTTCTTGGTCTTTTTCCTCTGGCGGGCCTGTTGTGGTGGTTTATCCTCCCCAGGCATGGTGACAGCAGTGGCTGTGACAAGTAGGGTTGTGTTAGTTTAATCTGGGAACACAGAATAGATAGGGACAGTAAGGGTCTAGTTTGGCACAGCTTTACCATCTAAAAATGTAGAGATAACTGCGTCCAATCTTTTGAATTCATCCACTCCACCAGGATGATGTGCCAATCAAATCAAATATGCTTTCCATCAGCTGAACAGAGGATTAGCTCTCATATTTTGCCATGGAAGGAGACAACAGTTTCTATTGGTGATCCTTCACTTTGTTATATCTAGCTCTATTTGGAAAGCATGCTGAAGTAACATATATAGTTGCACAAAGGGAGAAAAGCACCATATAGTTTGGATAAAGTGTATAGAACAGCAAGAAATGTAAGCTCTACACATTCCCACCACTGTTAAACTAATGTGGCGGGGCGTGGTCGGCTGCAGGGGAGGCAAACGCACCTGCAGGGCATCCGTAGTCACGCCTCGTCAGGTTAAAAGTGTGCTGGGTCCTGGATTCCAGTTTTGTTGTTAGTGTTCGGCTGGCAGCTGGAAAGTTTCAGCCGTGTGTGTTTGTAAACAGCGACCGATTGTGTAAATAAAGTTAATGCTGAAAAGCAGAAACATGTTGCCGGTCTGCCGTGGTTATATCACAGCTAAACTCTGCTCTTCCTTTTATTTGCCTTCTGTTTCCCCTCAGCTTTCAACTGAGCGTAACATAAGGCTGAGCCTGGTTCAGCGAGAGGTCACTTCCTGTTAAAATGGAATTCTTCCTTCCCGCCATCGCAAAGTGCTGCGTATAAGGGAGCCTCTGATTTTGGGCGCTTTCTAATATTGTAGAGTCATTATCTTGCAATATACAGCTCACAGAGGCAACTGTTGCAGTGAATTGACACTATATAGACAATAGGTTAAAGCTTCCACTCTTTCTGATAGACTGATGCTCTGTTTTCAGGAAAGCTAAGCAACATATTAAACACAAGGGCACAACAGAGAACTGTAAATACTATAAATAAACAGCCCCTTCTTTTCTTAATCCATGAATATCTTTTATTTTTATTATTTATATCTTTTAAACAAATAACTGAGCTGACAGCTGTATTAAACAATCTGTAGCAACCACTAGGGTAGTCAGTAATGCACTGCTAATATACCAGCTTTAATAAAAACCTTTATGTTGATAAGTTGGCACTGTTTCTCATTTCTCATCATACTGTGGTTTACAATAATTTCATAAATTAGTTTTACTTGGAGTATCAAACTTTAGAGTGAATAGCTGTCATCGTTTCTTTTAACTCTTCACTCAACTGTTTTATTCAGGAAATTTCATTATGACACTAATTACTAATTGAGAGTTTTTAAAATCATCAGTTCAAACTCGGGACCGACGAGTAGCTGGTGTGTGATACGTGGTCTCAAATCACAAAGTGCTATCATGAGTAAACGTACAAGACTGCACAGAAAGGGAAACGTTTGTCTTCTTTTAAAAAAAGCAAAACTCAAACATTAGTAATACAAACATGCTCGACACGGAGTCCCGGAAACCTCCCAAAGCGCCTGAATTCATCTGCAGGTCCCGAAACCACGCCGAACATACAGCGCAGAATCCTTCTGTTGACATGCATTCCCTCACTTGGACGCTGCCATGTGCATATCCCATAATACATCTGTACCGGTAACCACGGTTACACAACCAGGTGCTTTCTGATTGGATAAACTAAAGAGTAAAAGCGAGAAAAAAAATACTGCGTAAGAGTGTAGCCCCGCCCCCTCGCGTGTAGCGCGCGAGCAGCTGCTGTTTGTAATAATGAAATTCACAGTTTTATGACTGTGAGGATGTTTAAATATTATAATATATAATGATACAGCTGTAGAAACTATTTTTGAAAAGCGTTTGGGCTGAGGAAAAGATTTATTTTTAGTTTCTTAATTTCAAAGACCAGAGAAAAATGTTTTATATCAGTTTATGTGGCGGTTTGCCTGGCGCTTAGACCTCCAGATCATCCCGGCTGTGACTTAACTTATGATTTAATAAGTTGATATGTGTCTGATATCAGACTAATGTCAAAGTCAGAAAACCTCTCTGTCTCAAACTCCCTGGTAGTTTATAGACGACAATATGAAAATCTTTGAAGGCATGGGGGGAAACACCAGTGGAATCACCAGCGAGACATTTAATTATAGCAGAGCACAGAGCAAACCAATACGTGTTACCATTTCTAGAGTCTGTACTGATCACGACACACTCTCATTGAACATAAATTCATAAAGTTCTGCTTGGACAGCGTGCTCTCTAAGGCCACAGAGCCACATTAAGCCTAGTGTATGTTAGTTTCCATATTAGATTTGATTTATCGTCCTTACCTTTGTCTCCAGCCAGTACTCGTGAAGGTTTGCGGGGAAAGCAATAAGCTCCCGAGAATAACCGTGTGTGCCCTTGCTATGCTGTGTGTATGTGCTTGAATGGAAATGCCTGTCTAAATTAGGATATGTGTATGTTCCTCTCTCGTGCATTTGCTTTTTTCTATGTGTGTCTGTGCGCTGAGCTCTGCGCGTGCGTGTTTGTGCAGGGTACGAGCTGGGGGGCACCGTCTTGAATTTCATGGCATTAGCAGATAAGGATGACCCCCCCTCACCCCCTCCTCCTGTCTCTTTCCATCTCTGTCCGGCTGGCTGGCATCTATACAGCATTTTCTCTTTTCCATTCACAGAAAGAATAACGTTTGCAACCTCACAGTTAGAGAAGCCCTCATAAGGGATTTGTGGGGTCATGCCCACACACACACACACACACACACACACACACACACACACACACACACACACACACACACACACACACACACACACACACACACACACACCTCACTGAGGTTTTTATGAGCTTGTGTAGGAACTATAACCATTCATTACAATCAAACATCATACATGTTTAAAAGACACTATTTAATACTATTAGGTCGCCCCCTCTTCACTAACTTATGTTTTTAACTGAAGAGCCTGGTTATTTCTTTACTGTTGCTTGCAATATGACACCATGCCATGGGCATGCAGCAGTTTTTTATGGTTATGTGATGGCATGCTGGGTAATGCCTTAGGGGTCAGTGTCTAATAGTCCTGTGTTTTTGGTATCGATCTGATACCAGATAAAGACAACTTATGTAGGGTATAGCAGTGTGTCATGGCTTACAGTATGAGACGAATCATCCGTGATTTGCAAATTGTGAATATAATTGAATGACCACTCGATCATTGTGATTTCAACAGTAATAATGATTAGTTATCACAACAAAACACACCTTTTAGCTTTTCATGCATTTTGAAACTTCTTCTTGGAGACCTGAAATGTAAATGTGCCTATCCCTATCCCTAGCACTTTGAGCTCTTCTGTTGTTTAAATGTGCTATAGGTTATAAATAAAATAGACATCACAGCCAAAGATTCATCCACGCTGATGTGAAAGAAATGTGATTCATCAGACTAGCCCACCTTCTTCCATTGCTCCTGTCCATTGTGTCCATTGTTGGTGCTTTGGTCATTGGACAGGGGTCAGGATGCGCACCCTGTTCGGTCTGCAGCTATGCAGCCCCATACACAACAATCTGTGATGCCCTGTGTATTCTGACACATGTCTATCAGGAACAGCAGTAATTTGTTTTGACAATTTGAGCTACAGTAGCTCATCTGTTGGGTCAGACCGTATGAGCCAGCCTTCACTCACTGCATGCATCAGTGAGCCCTGGCTGCATATGACCCTGTCACTGATTCACCACTGTTCCTTCCTTGAACCACTTTTGATAGATACTGACCAGTGCAGATCAGCTCACAAGAGCTGCTTTTGCTTTGGGGATGTTCTGACCCAGTCATTTAGCCATCACAATTTGTCCCTTGTCAATCTCACTGTTGCTCATTTTTCCTGCTTCTAACTCATCAACTTTGAGGACAAAATGCTCACTTGCTCCATAATATATCCCACCTGCTAACAGGTGCCATGATGAAAAGATGATCAGTGTTATTCACCTGTGAGTGGTCATAATGCTATGCCTGATCGGTGAATGTATTAGACTGGGTACATTCTGTTTAAAGTACACTACATTACTGTGACTTTTCTATTTTCCACTTTACAGTTTTTTACAGCCGCTAGGACACATTTCACAATACTTAGGCCACTTTTGCAAAACTCTTCACACAATTCTCCTAACTGACCTTCAGCTTGGCAAAGCAGTTCATTTCACATTCAAAATGCACTACAACTACCAAAACACTTTATTCAGGTCTCAAATAAACTCATTCTTCCAGAACACTAGCAAAGGTTGACAGCCGACAAACACACTTTGTCACCCACAAAACAATGACCTAAAAAACACTAACAACATGTAGCATTACACAGTGTTTTCTTGTGTAAAACAAGGACACATCTCTGTTTATAATTTCAATATATGTTACTGGAATGAATCAGACATCATGCAGAATTCGTTAATATTTGTTTATGTATTTTTATTTTTTTGCACTAAGTAATCCCAAAATACAAGAATTTGTATACACACCATCCACTGATACACATACAATAGTAATGCTAATCTACTCGGTCTCCTCCATTTGGCCACAGGTTCTCATCCACATCACATCTTATGTCATATAAGATGTGATGTGGATGACTAGGGCAATACACAAGAATCTTCTGGCATGGCAGAATTGAAGGAGTTGAAAAATTGAAGGAGTAACACCTGTGTAGATGTTCATCTACAATGTGAATCAGCTGTGGCTGGTTAAACTGCATTTTTAGATTTACAGTTTTTTCTGATTGCTTAAGCACATTTTTTGTAACTTTTGGCTAATTTTGCAAAACTCTTCACACAAATAAGAAAACCTGTCACCCAATAATCAAAACATCGTAGTTCTCTTGCAAACGCGAACACAGCTAGATTAACTCTTCACACCTTCGTAAAAATGGTGTTTCCGTATCAAACAGTACACACAAGCCATCATCTACTAAGCACACAATGCGCCAACTGCACACTGATGGTATGAATACAAAACACATCTGGCTTTTGCTTTCTCTGTGCACAAGGTAGGCTATGTCAGTTTGAGCTCATACTTCTGTCATAGATCCATAAGCATAGAGGGATCCAAACTTCAAGTACTGGTGTTTATTCACACACATCAAAACAAACACAAGTGTTCATTTCCAAGTATAGGATTATTTGCAATCGCCATAATGACTATATGGGTTACTTGGTCTGCAGTGAACATGCTTCCTCTGCCCCAGCATCTGGTCATCTAGCAATTCTGTAAAGTAACAATTTCAGTATTTTTACATCAATGGTATTGGTGTGTTTCTCATTGGCATATGGCAGTGCTACAAATCTTTGTGCGAAGTGACTGTACTAACCGATTCTCATTTCAAGATGTCCTTATGATGCTTGCTACAGTGTAGCGGCTCGAGTTAGGCTGGACCCGTTGGCCAGCTACCCTCAGGGTCATTCCACGGTTGGTTACATGGTCCACTATTGTAGCTCTGATGTCATCAGCAATTCTATTTCTTACTCTTCCTACCCTTCCTCTCCCCCCACCTCATCTTCCTCTCCCCCCTCCTCGTCTTCCTCTTGCTCCTCCTTGTCCTTGTCGTCCTCTTCATCCTACTTCTTCACCTCCACGTCCTCTTCCTCGGCCTCCTCTACTTCTCACTCTTTCTGCTCCCTCCATTGTACTCCGCACACACAGCTTACCTGTATTATAGTGCTTAGGCTGATTGCAAAGTGAACTAATTATCTAAAAAAGTTTTCACATGTGAAAGTGTGCCAGACAGTTGGCAAATTAGTGTTAATGATAGCCATACATGTGTATACTTTTGCTAGGAGTGTGTTGGAAATTTGGTAATTGAGTGTTGTGCAGTGAATTGTGCCTACAGTTTTGCAAAGTGTGTGTTACAAAATTGCAAACTGAGTGCAAAGCAGTTTTTGTGCTTTTAGTTTTGCAAACTCAGTGAGTGGTTTTGCTATAAGTCTGAATAGTTTTAGAGATTGTGCTACAGGAATCACAGTTAGGGTTTAAGCATTCAGAAGAAACTGTAAAATATGTTTCAATAAAATATTGCTGTTGAATTTTGCTGTCTTTTTAAGTTTTGCATTGTGTTATTGTTTTGGCCATAAGTTTAACAGTTTTGAAAACAGTATGTAAGCACATGCAAAATGTCCTGTACGTACAAAGATTTTTGGCAGTTGTTGTGTCTGAGTGAGAAAATAATTCATGAAATTTGAGAGATGTAGTCATTGAATGCATTTTGTGCCAAAACAATGATAACTGATCCTCAGTTTAGCCCACATAGACTTCTGTTGTGCTCACTGTGTGAGGAGTTTTGCAAAAGTGACCTAAGTATTGAGAAATGTGTCCTAGCGTCTGTAAAAAACTGTAATATGTTGTTGATAAATCTGTAACTGGTTTGCTTTAATTAATACAACAATAAATCTGAGACTTGCAATTTTCAAATAGCTATAATTCAGAACAAGTCCCTTCACAACAATTACAGCTTTGAGTTTTCTTGGATAAAATATAAGCTTTGCACACCTGGCCATTATTATTGGCAGATCCATTTCGGTCAAGTTGGACGGTCAAGCCATCCAAAAACTGCCATCTTCAGTTCTTTTTGGCTGGAACAGTTAAGGGCAGCCAGAGACCTCTTCTGAAAGTATTCCAACGTTGTACTGGCTGCTCTCTTTGGTTCACTGTCATCCACCCTGTCTCAGGTTGCACATTAGCTGGGTGGATAGCAGTGTCTGGTGTTTGTCAGACATAATGCTTGCATTTTCATTCTTAAGACATGGGTATACTTTTTTGTCTCCACATGATCTCATAGTTCTTTCAGTGCTGCCTGGCAAACTCTAAGTGGGCAGCATTGTTCCTTTAGATTCTTCTTCTGTCTAGTCCCATACAGGCCTCACTGATGAAGCGCCGCTGACTCTTTCTGGCAGGCTCTAGTATATCTGTAGAAGACTGTTGCAGTTTTGTCACAGTGGCCACTCGGTTCATGGGGGTTGGGGTGAGGGGTGAACAGGACAGGATAAAAGACACACTATGGAAGAGAACCAGACATTAACAATAACTAATGATTAAATGCAACATAGTGCAATACTTTTGCCCTGAGCTTTACAGTATGGAAATTCTTTGTCTATACTTGCCACAGTTGAGGTTTTAGACATTTTAAGGATAATTCAATATTCGGAAGAATTGTCTGTCATCTTGATCTTGATTGCCTTCAAGATCCAATCTCTTATGTCTTATGGGGAAGAAAACCAGGCAAAGATTCACAAAAACTTGAAAGAAGAAACCAGTTTTGAAACAAATTTCTATGGACTGGCGAAACAAAAATCAGCCTCAATCAAGAGATGGAAAAAAAGAAAGTGTGGATGAAAAAAAGAAAAAGAAACAGCTCATGACCTCATTTGTCAAAGTGGCTACCAATGGAACTGGCAGTTATTGATGATTTCACTGCTGAACGAAGTAGCAGACCGAATTCAGAAGTGTACAGGAGGTTTCTGTCTGTGTTTTCAGCCCGAGGCATAAAATCTCACTGGATGACATTTCATAATTCAGTGCAGATTAAAAGCAGACAGACTTTACAATACCCAAGAGCTGAAGATGTCTGCAGGAAAGGTCTGAGGGAGTATTTGACAAAGTATTAAATATGTGACCATGTGGTGAAAGTTCAGTTACGTAGTTAACTCCATTACCAGATCTTCCTTCTGACATTATACATAATAAAACATTGGCTATAGATGGACTGACACCCAAAGAACCGAACACACCATCCTTAGTATACAGTAAACAGTTTTTCATGTTTTTTTTTAAAGGAACTTATACTATTTAGTTTAAGTTGGAGTCCTCAATATAACCACTAGGTGGCAGCATGGATTAATGAGAAACAAAACAGCAAAAGGTTTTGTTCACATCATTAGAACTTTTAGAACTTTCTAAAATAGGCAGCTACCTTGCAGATTTCTCACCCACTTGCAAAATTATGCTGAACCTAAAACCCGACCCCAGCAGAGAGACTTTGTTTCTATAAAAACTCTGTTCTCTTTAGGCCTGCTCAACTGATGCAATCAAAACAAAGCAGGCTTGTAAAAATGTTCCACTTATTAAAGTTGACAAGAACGAAGAGTAATTTTCCAAAATGCTGAGAAAAAAAAGAAAGAAAAAAAAGCATTCAGGTGCAGTGGATTTTGGTGGTATCAAATACATGGTGGTCTGTTAGGATGATCTGTCTCTAACAGCCTTTAAGTCCAGGTCTTATTTAAGTTTATAGTAATATGATCCATGTTGTAGTTATGGATTCCTTTATGTCCCTTTTCAGAGGTGGAAAGCCCCTGGAGGTTATAGAAATATGGTTTCCAGTTGCTCAGTGTTTATTTTCAACTCATATTAACTATAATCAAAACCAGAAATGGCCGAGATTCGCCGTGCACGTGCATTCCTATATGTTCTGCCTTTTGTGCTTTTTTAATGTGTACAGCACATGGTTTGTGGTGTTCTTTGGCTTCAGATCATTAGGGCTGTGTGAGCCCTGGCATTTTCAGCACCTCATTAACACCTTCATGCACATACAGTACAGTCACATACAAAGATGCATTTATTAAACTCTTTCAGAAATAATATTTACTGCACCTTCAGGGATACAATGGATTGTCGCTGGAGTAATGCAGTTTAACCCTTTAGAGGGTACCCTTTGCAGAGAGCACTTTTAAAAACTGGTGACTGTTTTCACTTTAAAGTAATGTCAATAAAATGAATCGCTAGAGATCTTGAGGTGTTGTATTGGTATTCATTCATTGGCATTAGTTTAGCACTTGTCTAGACTTGCCTACCACTCAGACAGCTTTATCTATCCAAAATCAGTGTCATAATCAGTGTCATAATCAATGTCATAATCTCCCAAACAAATTCCCCCCAAGGTCAGACTGTGCAATGCTCAGCTAAACTGCAAAAAAAAAGAAGCAAAAGCTTCATCTCAGACTCTACAGACCTCAGTTAGCACGTCACATTTCTATGACAGTACAGTTAGAAAAAAGCTGAACAACTACTGATGCTTATTTGTCCTAAAAGAGCACAGCACAGCTTAGATTTGCAATGTTACATCTGAACAAACCAGATGATTTCTGAATCAATTTCCTTTTTATAGACCAAATGTGGAAATGTTTGGCTATAAACAAACCCCCAAACAAAACAAAAAGCATATCAGCAAAAATGTTTCATGCCAACTGTCATGCAAAGTGGTGATGGCTTCTACAGTCACAAGACACGTGCACCTTACAGCCATTCTGATGACACAATTCCTCCTTACATCAACATATTATACACTTAGAAATTAGCCCATCTGTGTGACAGTTAGACGTTGGTCTAAAGTGAGTCACTGAACTGGACAATGATCCCAAACACACCACACATCAATAGCATTGTGGCTGAAAAAGAAAATAATCAAGGTACTGCAGTGGCTCAATCATAGCCCAGACCTCAACCTGATTGAAATGCTGAGGTGGGACCTTAAGAGAGCTGGATCTAAATGAATGCCCGCAAACTACAATGAACTGAAGAAATGTGAAAGACTGACCAGCCAACTGCCAAAACCTCCATTAAGGGTGTGCTTAGTTTTTCACAGGGCTGTAAATAAATGCACATATTTATCAAATATTTCTTCAGTTGATTACTTTATTAGCTTAATACACAATACCAAACAAACAATCAATAAGAAAAAGCCATTTAACCAGAGTCACAGACGTGACTGACATTAGATTAAGATTGCTCTTGCTACTCTGGCTAGCTAGGCTTTTAGCCAGCCTAGCTAAATGTGTTTTAGCATCGCTAAATATTAGAAATGTTTGGTGTTGCATTTTTCTTTGACTTATGATCAAAGTAGTATCATGGAAAATATAAAGAGTTATTTAAAAGAGAAAGTGGATAAATAATTAAGATTTTAATACTAAATCTTTGCTAAGAATGCCTTTTGACGTTTTGCCTTATGATTGTGAGTTTGCTACCCAATTATTGTGCCTGTCCCCCAAAAATTAATGATTCTACACCAGTGCTACCATTATATAGCAACACCCCTACTTATTATAGAAATGTTAGTTTTTGTAGTTTGGCTAATATTACAGACTAAAACCACAATATTCTTGCCAAAGGTGGAAGCATTACAAAGCATGCCAGCACCACATCATAGACTGCAATGTTTCAAAGCAGCTTTTTACATACCATACTCTATGCTACATCTGATTTTTGTACCAAGTGAATGATAGTTCAGCATTTGCCATTAGTGTGTTGGTGAGAGAGCAGCTGATTTCACCATGATAATTACATACATTGTTATATTCCCCAGAAGCATGCTGACATTGTAACATGAGCGGATAATGAGTGTTGTACCCCATATATACGTATGCAAACCCTCTTGACTGCACTAGTGATATCATCTACAAGGAAAACTAAAAGGAATGACTAATGTGTGATTCAGGTTCATGCAGTGTTTTATAAGCTGCTGCCGACAGAAGTGCTTTGGTACCCGTGCGACGATATGCACAGTGGTTGATAGATAGCTATGTGCTTCCAGGGTCCCTGGACTGTGTGGTGGAAACTATCATGGAAATTCGTAATGTTGCTATAAATAAATGACCCTATCCTCTGTTGCCAGCCACACTATCAGTCCTTTAGTCAGTCAGCAGACTGTGTTCTGTCCTGCCTTTCTTGTTGGGATACTTGTTTTTCAGCTGTCTATCTGGCTTAAGTTGGGCTAAATGGTTTTTAATGCTAATGCCTAATATCCTTTAACTATAATGGAAGATGAAGATATTAGCTGCAGCTGGAGAGTAAGACTATATCTAAAGCAGGCAGTCAGTGTAGGTGAAACTGTCACAAAAGACATCTCGTTTTGACTGACTTATATTCTCTGGTGCACCTCTGATGTATCTTGGAGCACCTGTCGCTGGTCACACGGGCAGCTGTTGGCCTTGTGAAACTCCCACTGCATACACTCTATCACCATCTCTTTTCACACTCACGCACATTACTGTTCTCTTGGGTCAACTAATATTTCTAACCTAAATCTGTGTGAGTGTTCTCTGTGGAAAGGAAGGAAAAGATAAAATAATCTTGAGAAAATAAGTAATTTTCTGTAATTATTAGTATTAGATTAGCATTAGCAGTAGTAAAGTACTGCGTAGGCTTTTTTTTATTCAACAGGATTAATGAGCAGAATTAATGATGATACTGGTATCAATAAAGATGTACCATGTCCCATTTTTACCCCACAGTCAGTCTGTTATATTACTGAAAAGATTTTAGGAACATACAGCACTGTGCAAAAGTCTCAGTGCCACCCCTCATTTTTTTAATATTTTGCTAGACAAATTGGAAAATGGGGCAGTGATTTTTGAAATATAAGGTATATACTTGTACAATTCTAAGAAGCTTGAAAGTGAATATTTGGTATGACCACCTTTATTCTTTAACACAGCCTGAACTCTTTCTAATTTAAATAATCTTCAGCAATCGTTCTCCAGACTTGTTCAAGGAGATTCAAAGCTCTTCTTTGAATGATGGCTGCTTTTGCTCTGTTCTCTGTCAATAATAGTGTTTGATTATTTCTTCTTCTATCTATCTTTTGGTGATAATTTACAATTTTTGCACAATAGCTCCCAAATAAGTGCCTTAAGGTGTTTTGAGATGGCTGCTGAGTGGTGAGATTTGTTTCTAAGAGGACTTTGGTCTTATTTGTGTGTGTGTGTGTGTGTGTGTGTGTGTGTGTGTGTGTGTGTATATATATATGTTTTTAGTTTGTATTTGGACACTGTGTAAAACTCCATGAGCTAGAGTTTCTGATCGTGACCTCACCAGTTCTGAATTTGAACCCAGAGACGATGAACTCTAGGTTTATGCTATCTATCTTAACTAAAGTCAAACAAGTTGATGATTCAGCCCAAACGTGGAAAACAACTCTCAGACATTTTGGATACATATATATAGATACTGTAGCCAATATAACCTATTAGCAAGGGGCTGTGTTTAGTTGGAAAAAGCTACAAAAATGAGTCTTTCATGTCAATAATAGAGACTGAGATACCAGAGAATCTCAGACTTGAGGTGTTTGTACTCATCACTGTGTTGTCAAATAATGCAATAATGGCAACATGTAGACCCACTAGGATGTGATAAATGTATTTGCTTATTTTCTAATACTTGTATTACAGTTTTTGCCCACTGCTTGAACACATTTTGCAAAACCCCGCTCGCTGTGCCAAAACTGTACACACAAGTACACATGACACAACACTGGGAAATATACCATTCACATCTGTGCCAAATTGGAACTCTACTCCCAAAACCTAAACTCTGCTGTCAAAACCTAACATTCCTTTGTCAAAATGTAACTCTGTTGACAAAATGACACATACCTGCACCATATGCAAACACTCACAGATCAGGGGGAACACACTAGTCTGCTGTACATAAAACACTGCAGTCCTTGATTCCCATTGTTTATTCAGAAGGCACATTTACAGGAGACACATTTCCAAACAACCATAAACGCAAATAGACCTACTCAATACTGTACATTGCAGTACCATGAATACAGGTACAGCAAATAAAACAACAACAACACAATAGTACTGCAATAGAAAAAACACTATACTGTAAACACAAAAAACCATGACAATTGTGCATAAGTGGGCTCATGGATCCCGCCGTCTGTTGGGGTCTGGCCACAGGACCTCATCAACATCGCAAGCAATGTCCTCTCCCGCTAGGCACCGGGGTAAATATCCTCTTGCTCTCCCTCCATCCATGCTTGCAAAGTTCTTGGAATGGCTACGCTGAGGGCTTTTTGTGGTTGGCTAATTGGTGTTCGGTTTTGCAAGTAGGTGCCTTCAGGTGTGTATTTGAGTGGTTGCAATTACCCGATGTGTTTTGTATTTTGGATACATGTGTTTTCCAAATGGCACCCTGAGATTTCATTTTGTGAGCGAAGTGTCTTATGTATGAAATAGAGTGTAGCATGCAGGACCATGTGTGTTGCATGAGGGAGTAGGTGTGTTGCATAATTGGTACTGGGGTGCAAAGCAGCGCTTTTGTTTAAGGTAGGGGTACATGTGTTTGAGGTATGGTAACAACAGCTTCACGTTGTGTTACTTTAGTCTAAGCATGGGTTTATAGTGTTCAAGCAACGGGCAAAAACTGTAAGGCATTATATAAAGGTTCGCTGGATGTTCGCACTCTTGACCATACAAGAAAACATTTCTTTGTGAGTCATCTTCCATGTATGGAAATTCCACAATGTGGTGCTGACGCTCTCTGCAGATGTTTCTTCTCTCTGTTTTTGTTGTGAACAGTGAAGAAACGACAGAAAAGCAGAGGGAAGACATATGGCATAGGTGTCAAAATCTGGCCCGAGGGCCAAATTTGGCCCGTGGCCCAATTACATTGGGCCCGCGAAGCCATACAAAATTACTATTAGAGCTGGCCTGCTGGTGTTATACAGTTCATGTACTGCTAATACTACAATTCCCAGAATGCTCTGTTGGTGTTTTGGCGCGTCAGTCATGACAGGACCCATTAGCACCCTCTCCTCTGTTGACCATAGTCATAGCAACCATGCAAATACTGCCTGATGTCATCAGCAATTCTATTTCTTACTCTTCCTACCCTTCCTCTCCCCCCTCCTCATCTTCCTCTCCCCCCTCCTCGTCTTCCTCTTGCTCCTCCTTGTCCTTGTCGTCCTCTTCATCCTACTTCTTCACCTCCACGTCCTCTTCCTCGGCCTCCTCTACTTCTCACTCTTTCTGCTCCCTCCATTGTACTCCGCACACACAGCTTACCTGTATTATAGTGCTTAGGCTGATTGCAAAGTGAACTAATTATCTAAAAAAGTTTTCACATGTGAAAGTGTGCCAGACAGTTGGCAAATTAGTGTTAATGATAGCCATACATGTGTATACTTTTGCTAGGAGTGTGTTGGAAATTTGGTAATTGAGTGTTGTGCAGTGAATTGTGCCTACAGTTTTGCAAAGTGTGTGTTACAAAATTGCAGACTGAGTGCAAAGCAGTTTTTGCTATAAGTCTGAATAGTTTTAGAGATTGTGCTACAGGTATCACAGTTAGGGTTTAAGCATTCAGAAAAAACTGTAATACCTGGCATAAAGGCAAGTATTATGCCTTCTGAATAAAAAAAAACAACTAGTCACATGCATTGTGATTTTGTCCCATTCTACCACTCAAATCCTGGATTCTGGTCAGCTGATTGGCTGGGCCATTCTAGCTTTTTTTTTTCTTTCTCTGTAAACAGCTGAGAGTTTCCTTGGCTGTGTGTTTGGGATCATTGTTTTGTTAAAAAACATCCTGCCTCATTTCATCTTCATCATCCTGGTAGATGGCAGCAGATTTTTTATCAAGAATGTCTCAGCACATTTTTCTATTCTTTCTTCTTTCAATGATATGAAGTGTGCCAGCCCCACACCATGATGTACCCACCTCCAGACTTCACTGTTGGTATGATGCTTTTGGACTGATATGCATGTCCCTTTGACCTCAAAATATAGTGTGTGTTATGTTATCCAAAGAGTTCAGTTTTGGTCTCATCTGATCAGACTATAATCTCCCAGTATTTCACAGGCTTTTCTAAATGTCGATCAGCAAACTTCAGCATGATTTTTCTTCAGCAATGGACTCTTGAGTGGTGAGCGTGCATACAGGCCATGGTGAGTAAGTCCATTAGTTGATGTTTTCTTTGAAACTATTGTACCTGCAGATTCCAGGTCTTTCTGTAGCTCTTGGACAACTCTTCTGATCAATTTTTTCCGTCCTATGTATTAAATCTTGGTCGTGGTCGGTTTATGGTGAAATTATGTTCTTTCCACTTTTGCATTATGACCCCAGCAGTTCTCACTGTGCTTCAGTAGTTTCGAAATCCTTCTGTAACCACTGCCATCAGTACGTTTACAACAATAAGATTGTGAAGGTCTTGAGAGAGCTCACTGCTTCACCCATCATGGGATGTTTCTAGTGCGACACCTTTGTAACGAAGCACCTTTTTACAGGCAATCAGTTGGGACTGAACCAGCTGATATTACACTGAACAAAAATATAAACGCAACACTTTTGTTTTTGCTCCCATTCCCCATGGGATGGACGTAGAGACCTAAAATTCATTCCAGATACACAATATAACCATCCCTCCCAAACAGTGGTCACAAATCAGTCCAAATGTGTGGTAGTGGGCACATCTGCTATATTGAGATAATCCATCCCACCTCACAGGTGTGCCACATCAGGATGCTGATCTGACATCATGAGTAGTGCACAGGTGTACCTCAGACTGCCCACAACAAAAGGCCACCCTGGAATGTGCAGGTTTTTGCGCTATTGGGGGTCTGGGGAGCCAGAACCGGTCAGTATCTGGTGTGACCACCATTTGCCTCATGCAGTGCAACACATCGTCGCATGGAGTCTATCAGATTGTCAATTGTGGCCTGTGGAATGTTGGTCCACTCCACTTCAATGGCTGTGCGAGGTTGTTGGATATTCGTGGGAACTGGTACACGCTGTCGTATACGCCGGTCAAGCACATCCCGAACATGCTCAATGCGTGACATGTCCGGTGAGTATGCTGGCCATGCAAGAACTGGGACATTCTCAGCTGCCATCTGCCCTGAACAATGTGAACCATGATGCATCCGTGAAGCGCACACCTCTCCAACGTGCCAGACGCCATCGAATGTGAGCATTTGCCCACACAAGTCTGTTACGGCGACGAGCTGGAGTCAGGTCAAGACCCCGATGAGGACGACGGGCATGCAGTTGAGCGTCCCTGAGACGGTTTCTGACAGTTTGTGCAGAAATTGTTTGGTTGTGCAAACCAATTGTTCCAGCAGCTGTCTGGGTGGCTGGTCTCAGACGATCTTGGAGGTGAACCTGCTGGATGTGGAGGTCCTGGGCTGGTGTGGTTACACGAGGTCTGCGGTTGTGAGGCCGGTTGGATGTGCTGCCATATTCTCTGAAACGCCTGTGGAGACGGCTTATGGTTGAGAAATGAACATTCAATGCATGGGCGACAGATCTGGTTGACATTCCTGCTGTCAGCATGCCAATTGCACGCTCCCTCATTGCTTGTGGCATCTGTGGCATTTTGCTGTGAGACAAAACTGCACATTCCAGGGTGGCCTTTTGTTGTGGGCAGTCTGAGGTACACCTGTGCACTACTCATGATGTCAGATCAGCATCCTGATGTGGCACACCTGTGAGGTGGGATGGATTATCTCAATATAGCAGATGTGCCCACTACCACACATTTGGACTGATTTGTGACCACTGTTTGGGAGGGATGGTTATATTGTGTATCTGGAATGAATTTTAGGTCTCTACGTCCATCCCATGGGGAATGAGAGCAGTAACAAAGGTGTTGCGTTTATATTTTTGTTCAGTGTAATTTGCACTAAGTTGGAGGATTGTTTTCTAATTACTGATAGATTTCAGCTGGTGTCATGACTTTCTGTGCCTTTTTATGCATCCCTTCCTTCATGTAATCAATACTATTTACTTACTAAATACTGTCATTTGTCATTATTGCACAGTTTAATTTCTTTCATGTGTGGATTGGATATATATATATGAAAATAAAACTGTTGTCACTGAGGTACTGTAATGAATCATTCTTGCTTCCACATTCTTCTTCAGATACAGTTGCCACATGGCTCACTTGGTAATCATTGGCAGGATATAACAGACATACTGTATAGTCCCACCCTGTATGCCTAGGGGTATCTTCTGTATGTATATGCTTGTGCAGTAGGCATGTGCATCATGTTGCCGTCGAGTGTCTACAGTGCGACTTTTTGCATAATCCTGCTGAAGTGTACATTGCTTATTGCACAATGACAGCCTATTTATGCAACACCAAATTTTTTTTTCCCTGCAGAACTTTTTCATACAGTGAATAACAATGAATGATCTTTTTTTAAACAAAAAGGTATTTGTTAGTTACATAGTTACAAGCTATGATCAAATTTCAGCATGTTTATGATGTCATAAACAGGTCAGACAACTACAAAAAATAAAAATAAAAATAAAAATAAAAACATACCAAAAATTATTTTTATTGAGTGATACCTATATCCACTATATCTAAAGTAAAGAAATAAAAAATAAATAAAAGAATGTTTCTTATAATGCAGTGATTCTAGTTTTTCACACAACTATATGTTATTTAAACAGACATGGCCCAACCTTTGCAACTGTCAGTTGACAACTCTCATTTACTAATCTACTCCCTTCAAGAGCAAAGAGTTTATGGATGTGGAAGTTGTCGGGTTCAAGCACTGGGATCAAAGACTTTTGTGCACAAAGTGTTGGGGTTAGCTATGGTTATGTGAGTGGGGTCAGTCTACAGGTCTAGCCTGACGGGAAGTAGTGAAGTGGCATGAGGGTTACTATATGAGCCTGCTGAGCGCAAACCCAAGGGGTCAAAGGGTTTGCTGTAATTCTTTGCTTCAAAGTCAAGTGACTGACTGCAAAAAGGAAAACAAAATAAAGTTGGAACAAATTCAACCAAAATTTACCTGAAAAATTACAAAAGAAGGTTCTTTATATTTCTTTTTCCTGTGGTTTTAAAATCTGTTTAATGATCATGTGAGAGGGTCCATGCAAAATATTTGACCTTTTCAGAATGGCGGTGTTGATGACATCACCACCTGGCGTGGGGCTTTCTGCTGTGGCAGCGAAGAAAGAGAAGCTCAGTGCTACAGCTGTGAAGACACTTGTAAACTGCAGAATGACATTACTCTCTGGCTCAGTTCCACAGCATCTCTTTTATCCTTCCTTCTCTCACCCCAACCGGTCGCAGCAGATGGCCCCGCCCCTCCCTGTGCCTGGTTCTGCCGGAGGTTTCTTCCTGTTAAAAGGGAGTTTTTCCTTCCCGCTGTCACCACAGTGCTTGCTCATAGGGGGGTCATAATAAATAAACCCCCCTAAACCGAGATTTCATAGAGACATAAAACAGCTTCAGACAGCAAGCATTCTTTGGGCAGTATTTACTTTTAATTGAAGAGTATTGTATTATAGATATTTATATATTAATTTTATTTTCTTTGTTCTTTTCATATTTTAAGAAGTTTGTAGTGCAGTAAAAACAAATTTTAATATACTTGACATTATAATGAGAATAATTATGAATTATTATTATTTTGTTATGTATGTAGATATAATACATGTGAAGGATTTAATTTATTGTTTAGTAAAATTGGTTTAAATGCTTATTAAAAAGACTTATTCAGGAATATTGTACATGTATTCCAGTTCCTATTTACCAAAATGGTTATAATCCATTACTGTACCATAATTAAGTCATAATAAAAGTAATGTAAATACTTCTTCATAGCCTTTTTATGACATTGACCATCAGATCAATATTGACCTATTGAGTCTGAAGGTTAGAAGAAATTTGACATTTTTAGGTTGACCTTAAAGACCTTGGTGGATCTTAGGCAAATTTTAATGATTGTGAATTTCTTATTTCACTCAAAACATTTTTAGCAATTCTGTTAGATCTGTCAGATAGAGGAACAAACACGCATGCTTGAAACAATAATTGATGCTAAAAACTCGAAAGGAAAAACTTGAAAGAAAGAAAATACAAAAACAAGGCAAAAATGACCAAAAAGTTTCCAGAGAATTCCCGACATGCTGAAGAAAGGATGCAAAATAACGACAAAGATGGAACAGTGGTGGGCCTTTTTTCTTGCCAGTGCCTGGGGGCCCTCTGTTTCATAAACCGAGCGTCATAATCAAAGCATAGATTATCAGTTTACTGTGTACACACAGTCTGTTTGTACTGGCTCTCTGCTCTGCTGTACTTCCTTTCTGCACCTTTCCACACCTCTTATTCAGTTTTTCCAGCACTTTCCTATTCTGAACATGAGAGCAGGAGGTGCTGCTTGTTTCTCTTCTTGCACAAATTAATGGTCGATAAATCTTGCATTGGACTTTTATATTTTAGTATTGCTGTTAGAGTTGAATTGTTAGATGTTTGTCATTTTTATGTTTACCATTTGTACAGTGTTTTAACTGATGAAACTCCACTGTCCTTCCCCCCAGATTCTCGAGGTTCTGGTGGGGGGCTGTAATGTTTTATTGCAGATACATCCTATCTGGAAGATCTGCTTCTTTTGATGTAGGCTTCCTGCGTTTACGACCCTTTGGTCAGCAGGAGGTCTAACACACACACACACACACACACACACACACACACACACACACACACACACACACACACACACACACTCTTACAGAAGTTCACACATATACATAAAATGCTTTGTCTTAGAACCAAGGGGGCGTGGCTTTGTTCTGACGTGTTTTGTGTGAACTGTCTCTCAATAAAAGGTAGCAGGAGGAGGTCAGATCTGGGGGTCATTTTCGTGGTGGACACAGACGAGGCCTCCCTTGCGCAAATAATCGATCGATCGACTGTCTTGTTTTCTTCATGATGAATAAGCCTCTAGAATTAGCGGGGTTTGTGGAAACACAGACCCAACAATTGCGTAAAAATGTCTCAAAAGAATTAAATAATTAAATTGGAGTTTTTTTCTGTCTACATCTCCTTTCTAAATGTCGGTTCACAATACTGTCTAATTATATTGTATCATTACTTGTAATAAAGAGCATATTGCATTCAAACCTCGTTTCTCGTGAGATCATTATGTGCCGTGATGTGTGTGTCAGATTTATTTCCACATGCTGTCACATTAAATCTTAGTGGCTCCACCAGTTGTCGAACTGTGCCATGAGGACACAGGTGCAGAAACACCAGATCATGTTGCTCACATGTCACCCTGTGGCGCCATCATTGCTGCTCCAGCTATTACCAATGCTTCTACCGCAGTCATTATTGCTCTTATCCCACAGCTCTATCTGTTGGCGTTAATGTTTGTTATGGTTTTCGAGAAAGTATCGTCAGTTTGAACCACAAGCGTTTTAGTCTAGATTTGCCAGATTCTGTCTCATTCCTGGAAGTCATTTTTAGTTGTACCCACATTTTGAGGCTACAGCTGACTTCACTGTTCATGTGGTACAGGTTCGTGAGATTTGCAACATACAAGCTCCAAAGTGCATCACCTCATTCTCATCATGTTGGTTTTTGACACATTAAAACACAGATAATGCATGCATTGTTCAATGTTCTGTTAAATGAGATGAGATCTGGGGCGATTGTGGCTCAAGAGTTGGGAGTTCACCTTGTAATCGGAAGGTTGCCGGTTCGAGCCCTGGCTCGGACAGTCTCAGTCGTTGTGTCCTTGGGCCCATTGCCTACTGGTGGTGGTCAGAGGGCCTGGTGGTGCCAGTGTCCGGCAGCCTCGCCTCTGTCAGTGCATCCCAGGGCGGCTGTGGCTGTGCCATCACCAGTGTGTGAATGTGTGTGTGAATAGGTGGATGACTGAATGTGTAAAGCGCTTTGGGGTCCTTAGGGACTAGTAAAGCGCTATACAAATACAGGCCAAAACAACATAGGCTTAATTCGAAATTTGTTCTGAGTACAGCTGCAGGATTAAGTCACAGAGTCATATTTTGTTTTTGCGCCAGGTTATGTGCATATTTTGTCAATTTCTGCTGTGAATGAGTAATAGCCAGCCACTAGTGGACATCTCAGGAACTGCAGTTTTGTGATATTTCTACATTGGCTTATATTTCATCCCTTAAGGACTGCCACTTGGGACTGTAGTACAGTGCTGGGCAAAAAGTCTTGAGCTCATTTCTTCATGTGTTGCTTCCAAGAAGCCAGAGTTGAGCAATCATTTGCTGGGCTTTCAAAGGATGATTTGGACATCAGCTGCTTTTGACTCATTTCCAGTCCTGATCCTTTTTAGAATAATGTTTTGGGATTTTTGGTTTTTTTTTTTTTGTAAAGCCACTTAACATTGACCTCTGCATCATTCAAGCAAAAAAAAAAAAAAAAAAAGGCACCTCACTCAAAAGATAAACCCAATATAAACAACAACAGTTACAGTTTTTGCCCACTGCTTGAACACATTTTGCAAAACCCCGCTCGCTGTGCCAAAACTGTACACACAAGTACACATGACACAACACTGGGAAATATACCATTCACATCTGTGCCAAATTGGAACTCTACTCCCAAAACCTAAACTCTGCTGTCAAAACCTAACATTCCTTTGTCAAAATGTAACTCTGTTGACAAAATGACACATACCTGCACCATATGCAAACACTCACAGATCAGGGGGAACACACTAGTCTGCTGTACATAAAACACTGCAGTCCTTGATTCCCATTGTTTATTCAGAAGGCACATTTACAGGAGACACATTTCCAAACAACCATAAACGCAAATAGACCTACTCAATACTGTACATTGCAGTACCATGAATACAGGTACAGCAAATAAAACAACAACAACACAATAGTACTGCAATAGAAAAAACACTATACTGTAAACACAAAAAACCATGACAATTGTGCATAAGTGGGCTCATGGATCCCGCCGTCTGTTGGGGTCTGGCCACAGGACCTCATCAACATCGCAAGCAATGTCCTCTCCCGCTAGGCACCGGGGTAAATATCCTCTTGCTCTCCCTCCATCCATGCTTGCAAAGTTCTTGGAATGGCTACGCTGAGGGCTTTTTGTGGTTGGCTAATTGGTGTTCGGTTTTGCAAGTAGGTGCCTTCAGGTGTGTATTTGAGTGGTTGCAATTACCCGATGTGTTTTGTATTTTGGATACATGTGTTTTCCGAATGGCACCCTGAGATTTCATTTTGTGAGCGAAGTGTCTTATGTATGAAATAGAGTGTAGCATGCAGGACCATGTGTGTTGCATGAGGGAGTAGGTGTGTTGCATAATTGGTACTGGGGTGCAAAGCAGCGCTTTTGTTTAAGGTAGGGGTACATGTGTTTGAGGTATGGTAACAACAGCTTCACGTTGTGTTACTTTAGTCTAAGCATGGGTTTATAGTGTTCAAGCAACGGGCAAAAACTGTAAACAACAAAACAACAGAATATGATAGTGTCACATCATGTCTTTGGTTTGGGCCAAATATAAATGACACCTTTACAAATTCCACAATTTCTAATTTTAAACGTTTATGTTTTGCTTCTTTTGCTTGTTCGCAAATATCTTATCTGTGTTACGTATTTAACGAAACAGGCATGTAAGACAGGTATACGTAAGTAAAGGTAGTGTCAGTAAATCCTTGTATTTTAAACATTATTGATCTTCAGTGAATCTTGGGTTCACAACTTTGCTCACTGGGCTGTTTTGAACTTTTCCATCGTCAGTCAAAATATTGACTCTGGTCACAGATTAACCCTTTACAGCCGATCGGAGCGGGCACGCTCTGTTTTGCGTAACTATTTTTAAATCCCGGTAGCTCTGAAACCAAGTAAGCTAGCGCAATAATTTTTTTTGCATATGAAACTGGAGGAGTTGTACTTACATCTTATGCCATCAGCTTGTCCTAGGTCACAGTTTCCTTCCACATAAAGCTTTGCAAAAACTGCATAAAAATCACTTGCAGCAACAAAAACATGATATTCCAGAAACACGCTTCGCCGATCCATCAGCTGTTTGTAACACTTCCTACGTCCATCAGCGCGAACTATCACATGACCGCATGACCTGCCCGAAACCGGAAGTGACGTCATTTTGTGGAAATGTAGTTTTTTACGATCGGGGCCTTATGAGCTTGTGTTTTACTTGTTATGTGTTTTAAAAAGTTATGTTTGACTTTATGACTTTCTGTGTCGTTTCTGGGATGCTTAAGACTCATATTGCACTGCTGGAAATAGTTTATTTTGATGCATATGCTGTTATTTTGCAAATTTGCACTATAATATTTATTTTCGTTTTTCCTGCAGTATATAAAAATTGGTGTATTTCAAAAATAAAACTATGAAGACACTCAAAATAAATTTCCTGTGGTGGGAAACTAGTTTGTGTAACTTTTTTGTATTTACAGTTTTGAGGGATAAGCTTCTTATATTTCTCTAACTAGAAATATATGTTAAAAAAACAAAAACGATTTTCAATTTTTTTGTAGTTTATTGCACTTTTTTGCAATTTATGTAATTACTATGCACCTAATGCAGACATATTATTAAAGTTTGGGCTATAATGGTTGTATTGATGTATAGCAACTTGAAATGCTCCCAAAAATGGCTCCACAGCATGTAAAAATATAATATAAGCTCTGGCGAACTTGGTTCTATGGTAGGTCTTAAAGGGTTAACTACTACAATCAAAGTGAAGACTACGGTATTATTCCTGGCCTTTATACAGATAAATAAAGGAATCCAAAAAACTATATATATTATTATCATTATGTTAGGAAGTACAAAACCTGTTCAAAGGGAACAACATGGCAGACCAATTTATTTAAAGATATGGCTGGCAGCCTACTATACAGCTTTCTTTTTAATACAATACTTTTACTATTTAAGGTGACTTTGTGGTGCTCTCTGTAGGAATAAAACACATTACTGAAACTGAAAAGGATACATTTTAGTCAGAGCATGAAACAAGTCATTAGTGTAGTTAGCAATTCAAAAAACCCTTATCCAAAAACAGTGTAACATCTGCCACTACCTGTCAGTGTATGAACTCTGTGTCCCCAAGTTGTGTCTCTTTTTTTGTTTTGTAGTAATTTCATTTAATGAAACTGATATTTATTTTATTAAGTTAGAGCTAATTTCAGAGGTTTAGTTAACTATGCAGCTGAGCAAAGGGAGGAAAATAAGTGAACATGATTTTATTTTTCTATCTAGCTGCTATTTTTGGAGACATTTTTAAAGTTATTAAATTGTCAGTATTTTGTACTAAAGTAAACTGAAATTTCATAAAAGATTATTTTAATATTACAAAACTATTTGGCATTCCACCAGTTATATTAGAGAAGATCTAATCCAATTTTTACTCTTGTTTTTGTTGTGGGTTTAGTGGCATGTGACAAGTCAGAGAGCTTGATAACAAGCAGCAGTGCTGTTATGAGAGTCTTTGATTTTGCTAACAGATCCAGTGGCCTGCTGTGAAGGAAGCAGGCCAAAGGGAAGCAGGCCAGAAAGCATGGAAGGCTGTAAAACAGGGCAGAGGCAAAAAAAACAACAAGCAGCCCTCCGTGACTGGTGTCACCATGGCTTAACTAAATAACAGAGTACAACAGCTGTGCATCATTTAGTGTTTTTCTGTTGCTGGAATGTCATAACCATATTTAATTACCAATACTTCCTGTGCTCTAATACTGCTGCATGCGTTTGTAGTAGTTCTTTTCTCCATATTCAATCTGAAATCACTTCCACATCAGCTGCCCATAAAGTTTTTCTTCTCTCCTGCATCGGGCTACGACTAATCTGGGACATAAATCGATTCCTTCCTACATCTTCATCCGAAACCAACCAGTCGCGACACAAGATTAAGGCAGAAATGTTTTCAGAAGCTGCTTTATTTGATCATTCTAATTGGAAAATTGGGTAAAAGGTCTTTTATATTTAGTTAAATGACCTCTAAAAATAACAGCTGATGCAATGTTACATAATCGCATACTCAAATCAAACTTATCTGAGGCAATCTGTGAGAAATGTTTATCTTGGTTACAAGTTTAAGTGCTGATGCCCTTTCTTAGAAAAAAAAGCGAGCTAGTATGTCAGTTTACTAGCTGTTGACTGAGCACAACGTGTACTGTACTCAAAACCAGTTCGTTGCACAGGATTGATTGTCCTTAAGGATTACGGCCACTGGGCTGCACCAGTGTACTCGAATATGCATACATACACAGACTACCGGGAAATAATGTGGGTCAAAGGGTTCACCACTGAGAAATAAGTGGTGTTTACAGCTGTATCTTTTTTGTGTGTGTGCGTGGCTTTGCTTTGGGTGTGAAAACGCAGGCCTTGATGAGGGTTTTCTGCCCATGTCGGCTGTTTCTGTTTGGGAATCAGCTTGTTTGACTCCATGTGAGTACACAAAATGATGCAAAAGAATGCCACTGAACCACCTTGTGTTTCTCAAGCAACATTTTCTCGTGTGTGTGAGAGTGAAACCTCTCAGGACTAAAGCCAGCAGGTCCTCAGGCTGTTCCTCAGCATGAATCCAAAACATCAATTTCACCTGAACCAGGTCTGTTCAGTGGATTAAAACATTTTCAACTGTAGCTCAGATCAGAGACGCACCCATATCACGGTTTTATTAAAACTGCTTATTTTTGGCGTGGGAACCAGATCAATAAGTTTTATTCAAATGACTTGTCATCAGGTTTGCCTCTGGAAACATATCCATGGTGCAGAGTCAAGGAATGGGGGTACCACTAAAAAAAAGCCAAACCTACAAAGCCCTGTGTGAAAAAGTGTTTGCCCCCACTGCAGCTAAGACGCAGGAGATGCTCCCAAGGAGTTTTACTTAGAACATTCATATTAAAATTAATCATATCATAGTTTTATCCTAGAACATTTATGTCTCTTTGGGTCAACAACGGATTAGATTTCAGCCTAAAATTATAATTATTGCAGTTAGATAGCATCCTTTACCTACTTCATCACCTCATCCAATGCTGGTCATTCTTCTCTGAACAGAAACAGAAACAAGTTCACATAGTAGAGTCAGGTGGGATATTCCAGTCCATATTCACCTCAGTTCTGAATCATGAGTTCAAGACCCATCTTTTGAATTTGCCTGCTTGGTTAGGTTTGGACCCATGCCAACATTAAAGGCATGATAAAAGTTACAGTTGCTAACATTTTTTATATGTTCTTCTTCACCGCAGCTGGATGTCTCCTTGTGTTGCGGTCGGTTTACCACTTGCTACCATGGACTAAAAAGCTCAATTTTCAGTTCAGCTAACTAGATTTACGAAGGTTAGCAGCTGCTTACAGCCTTGAGGTTTCACTGCTAGAAACTGTCAGAATAAAGAACTAGCTGGATGTGCAGTAGCATGCTGGCAGAGGTGCAGTGGGTTAGCTCTCTGAGGTCTAAGGCCGGGACTCTACCAAGGTACACTTGGGCCCATGTGATGTAAATTTCATCATCAGATAGTGAGTGTGAGGATCCACGTGGATGTCTGCATACTGATCTGTTTTTCATGAACCCAAGAGGTGGACTTCAAAAGAGCATAACAGAAATGATAATTGGGTTGTAGTGTCTCCAGCTATCCCTGTCCACAATGGAGTCCACAAACATATCCAGTCATTCCAAGTCTTGTCAGGGAACAGTGAAAAGAAAATAATCATTCTTACTGACACAGATCAAAAAGTATTTACATACTTTTCCAAAAACTTCATATTTCTCTAAATGATAGGGTAAGGCACCAGTGATGACTTAAACCTCAGAGTGTTGAGCTTCAAACCCCAAAACTCAATGATCAATAAGATCTTTCGTATTTATTGATTGGCATCAGCTCAGTGTGAATAAGGAAATAAAGAAATACAAAGTAATGACAAATAAACAAACTGATGTTAGATTAACTGATTTTAAATCATGACTTGATAGCTGGTATATGCTGCAGCCTTTGCTGCTACTCTGAAAGTTAAAGAAATGCATGGATGGACGGGTGGATGATATTCATACATATCAGTCTTGATAATGACTCATAATGAGTTGTGAGTCTTATTCAAATGGGCTGATAAAATTTGAAGTGGGTGAAGAAAAATCATTACTGTACACTGCTGACTATCAGTAACCACATTAGACACGAACTGAGTTAGGTTAATGGGAATAAGTATTTAAAAGAAATTGCAAGAAGAAGTGGAAAGAGGCATTCAAATCTTCCCCTCTGTTTTTCACCTCCATTTACGGCCATTGTCTCAGTCAGCAGCAGCTGACAGAGTGGAAATCCGTCTCTTCTTTGGGAAGTACGAGTGACAGATGTCAAAAATACCTCCTCAGGGGACTATTTTTGTTGGGCAATCCAATCCATGCATGCTAATTTTGAATGAGCTGTTTTTCTGCACAGTATGAGCTCAGTTGGAAAAATAACCAGATTAGAATCACACGAGCCTATGTGATTAAGTGCAGAGCAAAGAAACTAATTCAATGTAAGGTTCTTCTCTAAGTCAGTTTTGCTTGTTAATACTTTTGGACACTTATATATTGATAGTGTTTTAAAAATACATTCCAGGAGCAAAACTGGCTCTACAATAATGCTGAGCCCTTCTTGCAATATTAGCCCTCGTGTTTTTAATGGAAGCTTGTTTAAGTGTCAAACTCAGCACTTGAGAGAAACAAAAACCCCTCACATATAAATATGCAAACACACACTCCCCAACATATAGAAACCTCATTCCCATAAAAGATTCTGTATCAAACTGCGGGACAAAACGGGCCTGCGAGATGTGCTGGATGTGATTTTCTCATTGTGGTTCTGGAGCGTGATGTGGGATCGGTTTATTAAATGAATGGTTTCTCTTGGAAATGTCCAAGACTAGTCTGACATTCACATAACAGAAATTTACAGGACACACACACACACACACACACACAAATGCACGCACGCACACACGCACACATGCGCACAAAAGTGCAAGGAATAGTCAGACCGCAGGAGAAATTGTAATGCTAACCAGGAAATGTTGGACGAGGATGACAGTTTCTGGAAAACACATTTTCTGACTGGCCATGCATCTTGTTACATAATTGTCCCGCAGAACTATTGTGCATTGTAATAAGCGTCATCCTGAATGTGTAAGTGACTTGAGTTAATCAACACTAACTCCTCTGGCTGGGCTCCTTATTGACTTTAAACAGGCGGGGCAGAGCCTGGTGGTTTTCTGCCAAGTACAGTCTAATCACTCTTATAATTGGTGTGAGGCATTAAGAGTGAATAATAAAACAGTCAACTCTCTGTCCCCTCCCGCTTTCTCTTACTCTCAGACACACTCAGATAAGTGAGCATAAATACAAAAACACACATGTTGCCAAAAACAGAGGCAACTGTGATGCATATGGTTGCATAAGCACACACAAAAACACAGTGTCTCTTTCGCATGTGGTAGTGTTTAAAAGCTCTGTCTTGAAGACAGAACTTAGGCACACTCATAAAGTTCTGTGTGCAGGCATGTGTGTGTGTGTGTGTGTGTGTGTGTGTGTGTGTGTGTGTGTGTGTGTGTGTGTGTGTGTGTGCATGCGTGTGTGTGCGTTTCTCCCTTTCTCTTTTGTCTTTGATGACCTACCCTCAAGTCTTAAGCAGTTTCTGTATATTGTTATGTAAAAGAGGAAGCAGATATCTCAGGAGAGGTACTGTTTTCTAACAGAACCTATCCCAGGCTTCATTATTGAAAGCAGCCGCTCCCAGTAAAAAAGCCATATAAAGCCAGACATAAAACCCCCTCTGTGTGGCTTCCAAAAAGTCATGTAAATGAGCTTGTAGATAGGGTTGAAACTCTTAATTCAGTATGTTCTGGAATGATAAACAAGTGCTTTGCAGACCTCTTTAATATGACACTTATTGCGTGTACTGCGTTTGCCAACATCAAGTGATTGCTCTGTCTGGAGGTGATTTTAAATCTCGTCTTACATGCAACATTTGGTGAAAATCTTTTTAAGCAATAGTGAATTATGCCTTTTGCAACAATGCTGAAGTAATCCTGAAAACTCAAAGGATCAGAATTGTCATTGCGCAATCTGCTCTGTCTTCTAGAAATGGCTTTATATAAAATTAATCTGCAGCAGCAAATGTTTCTAAAAAGAAACTTTTACCTGTTTAGGGACACTGAGTGTATCGGTGCTTATGGATCTGAAAAGTGAAACCAAACTGGGAGTGGCTTAGTAGCCAGCAGGGGGGCAACTCCTCTAGTTGCAAAAAGAAGTGTACAGGAATGTACAGATGAGACAAACTTAACTAAACTCTTAACAACAAAATTCTATGTACATCTAACAGTGCATGTGTGTGTGTGTTTGTATTTGTCTTCTTTGTAAGCTACATAGCTAAGCTACAATGCCACTTATTTTTAAAGACAACCTAACGTCCCATGCACAGGAAGTGCTGTCTGTCTCTTCCTGTGAGATCTTTCCCGGTAATGATGGTTGAGTGTGTGTCAGAGCAAGACAAAAGTATCATGGTATGCAGTGCTACAAGCCAGTTGATAAAACCAAATTGCTTTTAAATATCAATACTAATAAGGCCCCAAACTTTGACCACAAAGAAAGTAACATCTGTTAAGTTATTTGTTTTAGAAAATCCTGGTGAGTTACATACTTTAGCTTCCTGTTAAGTTTAGAGAATGTATTTTACTATCCAGTTAAGCTCAGAAACTTTGGAAATATAACCCCAAAACAACCGGGAGCTATGAAAATGTGTTGTATTGTTTTACTTATGTTGTGTTCCTTGTAGCGTGGTATAAGTGTTTAAATGTTCCAATGATACGAGTGCTATTTGCAATGCTAGGTGTGATGCTAGCTGCTAAGTGCAGTTAGCCAAACCAACAAGTCGTAGCACGGTAGGCGGAGGTATTCAGGTACTTGATCTGTTAATATTAAAAAGGTTTAGTCTTAATAGAACTAGCTTATCTTTTAAAGCATTTGCTTTTTATATATTGGGGAAACCTGCAGTCAGCTAAGACTGAGGAAGTCACTTGGATGAGTGACAAAATGTTTCTCCCACTGAAAACGCTACGTCCAGATGAACAGAATCAAACTTTGTGCATTTGCTTTGTAACATTAAGCCTTTAAAGCCGGTCAGAGCAGGCACGCTCCGTTTTGCGTAACTATTTTTAAATCCCGGTAGAGCTGCAACCACGTAAGCTAGCGCAAAATTTTTTTTTGCACATGAAACCAGAGATGTTCTACTTACATCTTATGCCATCAGCTTGTGCTAGGTCACGGTTTCCTTCCACACATAGTTTTGCAAAAATTGCATAAAAAGCACTTGCAGCAACAAAAACATAATACTCCAGAAACACGCTTTGCCAATCCGATCAGCTGTTTATGGTAAATGGCCACTGCCTACATTGAAATAGACGTCAGCGCGAACTATTGCATGTCCGCCATTACCTGCCCGAAACCGGAAGTGACGTCATTTTCGCGGAAAATGTAGTTTTTTACTGATAGGCCTTATAAGCCTATACTGGTGTTTTCAAAAGTCATGTTTGACTTCATGCTTTTCTGAATAGTTTCTGGGATACTTAGAACTCAAATTGCACTGCTTTAAATAGTTTATTTTGATGCACATGCTGTTTTCTTTGCGAAATTGCATTATAGGATTTATTTTTGTTTTTTCTGCAGTATATAAAAATTGGTGTATCTCAAAAATAAAACTATGAAGACACTCAAAATAAATTTCCTGTTGTTGTAAACTATTTTTTGCAACTTTTTTGTTTTTTAAAGTTTTGAGGGATAGTAGAAATATATGTTAAAAAAACAAAAACGATTTTAAATCTTTTTGTAGTTTATTGCACTTTCTTGCAATTTATGTAGTTACTATGGACTTATAATACATATTATTAAAATTTGGGCTATAATAGTTTTATTGATATATAGCAACTAGAAATGCTCCCCAAAATGGTACTACAGCATGTAAAAATATAAAGTAAGCTCTGGTGGACTTGGTTCTATGGTAGGTCTTAAAGGGTTAAGCTCATGTGCACAATATGAGTTCTAGAACTCATTCATTACTTTTGTTTCTACTCTGAGAATTTAACCTTTTCTGTAAAGAAGGTCAAACACTTTACCTAATGAATGCCATGCCCACATCATATGGGAATTATGGCAGTTAACAGTTTGAGGCTAAATATTTTTCAGGTTGTAATAGTACCTCGGTTCGCCGGTATAAAAAAGCATAATAATTCATATTTGCCTGAATCCGGAAACCTTGCTTTACTTAAGGTCCATCATTCAAGGTAATTATCATCATCATCATGCATGAACACACTCATGGTGTCAGTTGTTCTTTCATTATAACATAGAAAATTCCTACATGTGTTGTTAGAAAGTTGAAACAAATTTAATGAAATGTATTGACAGCAGAGGAGGTATTTGCTGACACTGGCTCTTAAGTCCAGGATTTCTGGCTGAGTGACCATCTCTTTCAGCCACTTGACAACCTTTTTGCTCTTGCCCGGAATGCATGATGTGCTCCAGGCCTGCTTTTTGGTGATGGCCCAAGCATTTTTCATGCATGCTCAGAAACAATTTTGGATCCTTTGCTGTGCACCTTTCTTAAAAATGGACAAGCAGTAAAGTAAAATAAGTGTCTGTCTGTGGCTTGGAGCACCTAAATAAACTGGTATTAATAATAATAATAATAATAATAATGGATACTTTATTGATCCCCATGGGGAAATTACTTGTTTTTCTCTGCATTTGACCCATTCACTCAGTGAAGCAGTGGGCAGCCCACTAAGCAGGCGCCCGGGGAGCAGTGTGTAGGGACGGTACCTTGCTCAGGGGTACCTCAGGGTAGCCGTTAAGTGGATTCGAACCGCCGACCTTCCGATCATGGGGCGACCACTTTACCTACTGAGCTATCCCTGCCCAATGGTGGCAGGCAGGGCAGCAGAGTGAGCATGGTTGCTCCTTGCTCTTTTAAATAGCCATATCCCAAAAAAACAACAACTGGTCACTTTATTCGGCGCTAACAAGACTGAGACCTACATCAAAAAGAAGCTTTAAGTCCATGGAGGATGTTGAGGGGTGGCCTTGCCAGGATACTCTGAATCATGTACTGTTGGGATGTTCGTGTTGTCTTTGCTGCCACTAGCTGGGTAGATTTATGCAGGTGAAACTATTGGTTAGGTTTAGGTGATATATGATTGATGTGGACGCTGTACGAATCAGTTGTGGTGAAGAGAGAACTGAATATTAAAATGGAGCCGTTGATTTACCTGTCAGTCTACATCCCTACCTTCACCTATGATCATGGTAATGAGGTCGTGGATACATGTTGCGGAAAGTAATTTCCTTTAAAGGGGGCTGAGCTCTACCATAAAGATAGTGTGAAGAGCTTAGTTATACAAGAGGGAATGAAGTCGCTGCTCCTCCACATTCATCGTCCTGGACGCATCCTAGATGAGGTGTTTCAGGCATGTCCTATCTGGACGAGGCCTTGGGATAGGCCTTTGGGAATTGCCTTGGGATTGACTCGGCGTCTGTCCAGACAAGCTGGAAGAGGTAGCCAGGGTGAGGAAAGTCTGGTCTTCTTTGCTCAGACTGCCGCCCTCATGACCTAAACATGGATAAATAGTAGAAAATGGATGCATGGATGGCTGGAACTACTGGGTTCACAGGTGTTTGGTTTGAAATGTGCCACTTCACAACAGGAACTCTGGAAAAAGTTTGGAGTGACACACTTGTCTGACTAATGGCATGACCCAGTGTATCAGGGCCCTGACGTCAAAGGACATGTTGTGCACAAATGGCCTACGCTAGCTGCAATGGCATTAGTCGATGCCCGAGGTATTTATATTCACTGACTTGCTTGATGTGTTTAAAGATATTAATGAGGATCTACGCTTGACAAACATTTAGAAGTAGATTATGAGGCCACCACTCCGGCTGACGCAGGTTATCTGACTTGTTTTGCCTGCAAGGTCTGAGTGGGTTGTTAGTCGGACCTCTCTATCAAAGAAGCAGGCTGTGTGTGAGTAGGATAAGTGATGAGATTGCTTATCTGTTTTAGTAAAATCACTGAAAGACCATCCAATTTAAACAAACGCTTAGCAGCACATGCTACTGCAATTACATAATAGAGAAGATTAACCTGCTGAATGGGCTCAGTCCAAAGGGCTTGGCTAACATAGGGCATATACAGTTGACAGGAAACGCAAGATGATTTAAAGTAAGCAAAAGATGACTGACCCTGTTTATGTGTAAAGTTTATACGAAAAAGTCCCTTCTTTTTTAACCTGAAAGATACTTTGTGTGAAAGAGAAGAAGCCCTAAACTGACATCTGAAGCTGAATTTGTGCCCGCCTTGCAGCCGACACAAAGTTTCACTATGTGTCTGCCAGGTTTCTGACTGTGTGTGTAATGCCAAACTTGCAGTATCTGATTTGGACAACATACAGGAAGTTAAGCCCAATTACAAGTCTAAGACTGGCCTCATGTAAAATCCAAGGTAATTCGTTCGGATCATGTGTTTGCAAATCATGCTGTATGCAAATCAAATACATGCAATTATAAGTGTTTGTATAGCACTGCATGAAGATAAAAATGAGCAGAAATATATTAAGTAAGAACCCAGCGCTGGCCTGACAAAGACCTTTTTCACTACAGGAAAATAAATGACCTTCTACAGAACATATGACTCAAAGCAGAATAGAAAAGCTACAGTAAAAGCTCCACCGGTGGCTTATAAATGCGCCTATATACGTAAAACAGCTTCAGGTTGAGATATTTAGTTTCCAGGTTCTGTGTGTTTCAGAGCAGCTGCCAGCAGCGCTAATAATGAATCGACTTGAGTTTGTTAGTCAGCTGGGCGCTGAACTGAAAGGGCTGGCACAGTGTGCTGGAAATGTGACTGACCAGGGCGGTCACTGGTTCAAATCTCAGGTTAATGAGTAACTTGTATGATGGCGATCACACTCGCATACACAGGTTTTTCAGCCAGCCAAATGTTTTTCTTTGCCAGTCAGTGTGTTATATTTGTGTTTTTTTAACATACCGGCATAGGTGCCCCTCTGAAAGCCATATACTGCTTTTATAAAGAGCTCCGTTTAAAGTTCCCTGTTGGCTTGGACATTTTGGCCTCGTTTGAATAGTAATTTTGCATCACACCTTTGTAAAGAAACAATTTGCATAGCAAGCATATTATATATCACATATTGCAAACAGTATTACCAGTCACACATGTTTTCCAGTGCTGATCCAATCATCTTGAGCAACATCCTGCAGAAAAAAATAATCTCCTCACAACTGCATGCGTAGTAATCATAATAAATTTCAAAGCCTGAGTTTATTTTGAAAGTGAAAAGTGCATTTATGATTATTATTCTAAGTTTTTGATGCATATGTCCACACTGTATGATTTATGCTGAAAATCCAGGTGTCTTTACACTATAGTTTTTAAGGGTTAGAGAAATCTGTAACTCTGATTCGGTATCCTCTGTGGCTTTATACGACAGTTTGACATTCTCTCTGTTTGAAATGTTTTTAATTATGACAAGGCAGCCAATTAAAATTCTATAGAGCTAGTTAGAGATGTACTGATGGCATACTCATTTCATTCTAAGTGTAACTGATGGCATATACAAGCAAAAATAAACTTTTCTTCAAGGTAAAATTGTATTTTCGTAATAGAAATATAATTTGGCACCAGTGGAAGAGACCTCTGGCAAAGCTGGAGGGGGGCATAAGGGGAAAGAGAAGATGGAAAAGAGGAGCATAAAGGCAAAACAAAAGCTACGTCTCTGTAATCTGTCTAACCCTACCATTTAAAGCACATATGTTCACCACGGTTGTAGTGAACAGACCTATGTTTTGGAGAGAAAAGGGACATTTGGTTGCTTCACTCTGCTGATTCATAAAAGAAATAAACCAGGACAGAGAGGGAAAATATAAGGTTGTGCTGCACTCACACACTATAATTTCACAAATACACGCAGGAAAAAACATGTTACATTTACATTGAAAAGTACTGCAAAAGCCAATCAAATGTAATGAATATCCCAACCACATATGCATAGTCTGCATATGTCCACCGAGTGTGAGTGCAGAATCTCCTCAACACATTTCTAATTGTTTTGCAATTTTCAAGTGAGATCATGCTTTAAATCTAGTTGTGCAAGCTGATGAATGAGTTTAGGAGGGGGTCCTTCCCATTCCATGATTTGCACCAGTCGATATGACCCAAAATTATCTCAATAGATGTTACACTCCATCAGCCTCTCAGCCCTGGTGGGGTCAGTGGCCTCCTCAGTCCTGCTGTGCTTTAGGCTGGAATGTGGGTTTTACTGACAATGTGGGTGTTTAAATCTTTCATTACCAAGCTGTGTTACTTCACTTCACTTAAGAGTATGTCAAAACAGTTCAGCTGAGGAGGCACAGTGTCAGGTTTCCCCAGGACTCAGGTACTTGCATCCAGAAATCTGGAGATTTATCAATATGACAACAAAGACAAGTTGTGATCATGAATCTACCCATTTTTTTTTTTGCATCTGGCTCTGATATTTACATCAGTACATGTGCTATTACTGAGGTTTTTTTTTTTGTTCATTATTTATTACTATGTGATATTCAATTCAATTAATTTGAATATTTAATTTGCTATTTTGTTTCAATATTGATGCAAAGTCTAATTTGGACAGTTAGGATAAATGACTGGCTAAACATAGGGTTGAAGAAGGCTCTAATGTGATAATTACTTGACTTGGCCATCTATATCTTCTTACTTTCAGCACTGGTAAAAGACTCCTTTGGATGTGCGTGTAGAATGTGTGAAGATTTTGGACAAAATATTGACATGACATGATGAGCCAATACAAAATCACATTCATCTGTCAGAGCTGTGCTTTATATCTCAATCTTGTGGCTGGCAAAGTTACGATACTGCAACATTTTCTGAACCATCTTTAAGTTCACTAAGTCCTCTTCACTCAAAGATGATCTTTATCTATTTGTTTCATAGCTAGACTACTGTTATTTGAGCTCCAAGAAGCTTTTGGGAAATCACAGGCCCCAGGTTGGTAACTTTCCAAGCCTGGCTCAGTGCTTGTACTGCGGGGTAAGGAATGCAGTGGTTGTTTTAACATTACAGTGGCCTGGCAGGATTCAGCTGTGGTAAACCACTTGGTCCCAGACACCCTCAGCCATGCCCTGCAGGGTGCCTTCAACGGCGAGCCTCAGAGATTGGAGGCAATCAGAAATGTACAATAAGATATGTTTGAAAATGTTCCCGAGAGAAGGTTCTGCTGAAAGAAAATCTGAAATGCACAGCAGGGCATCCCACTGACACAAAATATCATAGTGAAACAAGTGAGCAATTTATGTACTGTTTCTTGCAAAACTGAGGAAACAGACACTGCAGGGCATTTGACAAATGTTGTATTTTACAATAAACTAAACAAGTAAAGCAAACAAGTAGCAAACCTCAGGGCTATCAAACCCTATCAAACCCTGAAACAACAACAAAAAATGCTTACAGCTGTTCCTACAATAATACATCACTGTGACAAAACTGATTTAAATTATACTTCATGTTTCTGAATTTACCTTGAATCATGTACAATATCATTTTGATTTTAACTTTATTGACCATTGTGTCAGCCTGTCCCTCAATATCTGTTTCAAACAAGTGTCTCAATTCCAAGCCTGTTACTTGCTGAAAACATTCACTTTATTTGGTCATTATACTGTATGTGTTCTTTTCTTTTTTAACAAGTGTGAAAACCATGCATTTATTGGATACTATTTTTAAAAGTAGATTAATAGCAGGAGCATCAACTGTATAAAAGAAAGCTGTCCTGACTTTGATCTGCTACAGCCCTATGTTCCTAGCAGGTCTTTGAGGTCATCTGATCAGGGCTTACTTGCTATAAAAAATACTAAGAGGAGGACTAAGGGTGATAGAGCTTTTGCCACTGTGGCCCCTAGACTGTGGAACTCTCTCCCCCAAGCATTAAGAACTGTGGACTCAGTAGCTGTTTTTAAAAAACAACTCAAAACTCACCTTTTTAAAACTGCTTTTGGTTAATTTTTTGCCTGTTTTATTTTCTCTATTTAAATCTTTTTATGACTTGGAATCTTATGTGCAGCACTTTGGGATTCTGTCTTGAAAGGTGCTATATAAATAAAAAAATATTTATTTATTATTAATTTATTTTTCCCTGACAACTTTGTGTTAAAAAAACTGAACGCAAAATATGAAAACTTTGGACTGAGATGAAGATGAAGTTTTAATGTTTTAGTTAACACGAGCTTTAACACATAACGTGCTAACTGGGGCCAACACAGTCTAGGGTTTTTTTGCATTCTCTGACCATCTCTGACACACAGCTTAATGCTCCAGACCAGAAAAATGGCAAAACCTCTGCATTTGTACAGGCACCCTCTGATTAGCTGATCAAGTACATTTGATTAGCATTATCTGGCTGCTACTTAGCTTCTTAATTAGTCTAGAAACAGTTACATGGTGTGAAAACTTTTTTTTTATGCTTCTGTACAACCTCCCTACCTCTCACTGAAATGTATGACCACAGCAAACACTTTCCTGATGATTTATGCCCACAAAAGCAAATTTTAAGTCTTTTTACATACAACATGATTGTTTACAACATGCTTTTGTAAATGATGGCAATAATAATTAACAGTAAAAAATAATTATTGGGACAGCGTTGAAAGCGGAAACGCTGTCAATACTTGAGGTTGTAAGAGTCTGTTTATACCTAAAACTGTTTTGTTTAAAACAACCATTACATTATGAATGCGATTGTGGCTACAAGCAGTGGAAATTAGCCTTTTTTAAAGGGTGGTTGGCCTCTTCTTTTAGAGAGAGCATGAGTTCAGTCATTTGAGAGAGGCTCAGAGTAAAGCTGTTGCTCCTCCACATTAAAAGGAGTCAGTTGAGGTGGTTCAGGGAAATGATCAGGACTTGCTGGAAAGATTAGATCTCTTGGCTGGCCTGGGGGAATGGCTTGGTCTTCCCCCAGATAAGCTGGAAAGTGGCTGAGGAGAAGGAGATCTGAGTGGAAGAGGATGGGTGGATTTGGATTTGGAGAAGGGGGTAAGGGTGTCACCAATGATGCCTTTAATTTCAAGAAGTTAAGTTGTTGTCTGTGATTGTGTGTCCTAATATAAAAATATATAAAAACAACTCTTCATTATGCATGGTTTATGTTGCGTTATAGATGCAATTGTACTGAATAGCCTGCAGAAAAATACTGATAATCTTCAGTTTAATTTCTTATTGAATTCCTCCTCCTTGCAATCTGCAGGACATTCTGCAGATACAATCATTGTCCAGGATGTTTCCATCTGAAATTTAAACAAGAAGAATGAGAAAGATGCAGCAAAACACAGAAGAAAAAAGAAGCAATAGCTAGTATTATGAAAGCCTTTCATCAGCAGTTTTATCAAAGCTCTTCTTTATAAGCATTCAGTCTGAGGATGTTGTTTTTTTTCTCTGCCATTTTTTTTCTGTGTTTGTTTAGCCTCCTCGTTCCTCAAGTCATTCCTCCCCAGCCACAATACTGGCCCGTTGACTCTCCAGGGGAGTTGAAGATGTTCAGAGGTCCAATTTTCAGATTCCAGTACAAATGATATGGTGGCTGCAAAGGAAAAAAAGAAAAGGGGAAAAAATACTCTTTTTCTCTCTGCCTCTCTGTTCTCTCGTCTTCTCTCTGCCATGATGTTGCAGTTATGTTGTCAGTAACAAAACACAGAGCTGATGAATGATTGATGAAAGCCCAGCTAGTGAAACATAAACTCACATTCTCGTGGGCACAAAAGGAAAGTAACCAACGGACTGCTTTTAGAAACGTGGAGCATTCTGGGTAGACCGTGTCTCGACAAACAAGTGTTGATATGTTGATATGAATAACTGGACACAGATTGAGGCTTCAGTTATGTAAACAGATGGCAGAAACAATCTCATTTGTTGAGGAAAAGCAACAAAAGGCAGGACCAGTTTCACACATTTTCACATCGACATGTTGCATTTACTGCAATTACAGTTTTTCTCAAATGCTAAAACACAAAAGCCAATCCTCTAAACCAAATGACCAGTTGTCTAAACACATTTACTAAACCTAGCCATCATTTACCAATATCATAAACACATGTCACATGAAGACAATTCACAGAACACAATCCTCCGTTGTCATAAATCTAAACAAATCTTTCCTTGCTAAAACACAAGTTGCAAAAGAACTCTGCTCATATTCCCAAATGAAAGCTCATGTGATGCAACATGCTTGCCACAGTCAGCAATATTTGAACACAATGAACACACCTGGCATCATCAGTACACACAACGACTCAAAATTGAAGACACCTGTTGCTAATGCTGTGACCACATGTATAAAAGCAAGTTCAGAGTGCACAGTATGCTGAAGATTCCAAACAAACACAATGGATGAAGGCAGAGTCAGGGGAAGAGGAAGTCGATGCAGAGGAGGGAGAAGAGCTGGCCCTGGAAGAAGAGGAGCAGGCCAGCGAGGAAGAGGAGTTCAAAGGAGAGGAGGAAGAGGAGCAGGCCAACGAGGAAGAGGAGGAGGCCAACATGGGAGAGGAGAAGGTCCAGGAGGGAGAGCAAGACAACCTCGCACCATCATTACGGACGAGATGCGAGCAACAGTCATTGACCATGTCATTGTCCATGGCATGACAATGGCTGAAGCAGGACTAAGAGTCCGTCCAAACCTGAGTAGGTTCACTGTGGCCACCATTATCAGGGCATTCAGACAACACAACAGGTATTGTACTCGATTGCTTTCTTTGTCACAATACAGTTTTACAAACCTGTGAAAGCAGTCTATTGGTTTCAAATCAGTGGTGACTAGGGATGGGTATTGATAAGATTTTCACGACTCCGATTCCATTTTCGATTCTGTTTAACGATTCGATTCTTTGTCGATTCTTTTTTTTAAAAAAAAGGAGAACACTAAGGTCGAATAGCTTAGAACTTTGTTTTATATCTGAACAAGGTAGAAATTTAGGAGTAGCATGGCCTTACAAACCCAACAGTGAGATCTTAAGAGATCCAGGCTACGGCTCTTCAATGGGGTGTCACAGGGTCCCCAGGAAAAAAAATTGTAAATGTAAAATAATAAAATAAATATTCTTCTGTAGCAATAACAAAGTATAATATAAATTGTTCTGTGGCAATTACACAAGAATATCCAGTAATGTCCCTGCCTACAATTAAACACATTCACTTACCGAAAATCGGGGGCATCTGCTGTGGCAGCCTTTTACCACAAACTCAGTCACTGCTCGGTGACATTCGTCTATCCTGGCCTGAAAGGAGACGCTACCGGTAGACTGCAGCGAGAACTGCCAGCATCTGAGCCAGACTCTGTCTGTCTCTCTCATCATGGTCACCTAAATGCACAGTAATGGCAGGTTTTGTAATAAAGCAGATAGCGCTAAAATAATATGCACTGTTTACCTGCCACATTAACGGGAGAGGACGTGCAAACGTTACTGCTGCTGCTGGGTTGAGATTCATGAGACCGGAGCGGAATTAAAAACACGACATTCATTTAAGGTCATCGCGAGTTTTGTGAGCAAATGCTTTTGCATATTCGTAGTGTTTCCTCCCTTAAATTAAATATCTACTTTGCAAGTATTGCAAGTTGCCCTGTTGTCATCCGTTCTTGTAAAGTATAATCAAACTTTTGAGCGTTTGAGCCGCTTAGGCTCCGTGTTTCCTGCCGGGTAAATGATGCTCCGCAACGTGGTGACATCATTCGGGGAGACTGGAATCGATAAGGGAATCGTTTGCAAAAATGGCAAACGATTCCAAGGAATTGAAACAGTGGGAACCGGTTCTCAACAAGAACCGGTATTGATAGCCATCCCTAGTGGTGACTGTATTGTAACACATGTCAATTGACAACACGTTTCTTTCTTTAGAGTTGAAAGAACGCCACATAGAGGTGGGAGGGTTGCCATATTTACAGCGACAAAAGAAACCCTCATTGTGGATATGGTTCGTGGGAACAACCTCATCAGACTCCAGGAGATCAGAGACAAAGTCATTGCCGATAATGTCAACTTTGAGAGCATTGACGATGTCAGCTTGGCCACAATAGACCGAGTTCTCTGGCGACGCGGATGAGATGGGTCTATAGGGTTCCCTTTGAGCACAACTCTGCGCGACACAAAGACCTACGTTACGAGTATGTGCAAGTAGGTATACATCCATGTTCACAGTACAGCTAGTGGACATACTGTGTTGCTCAGTGGCCTACATTACTTCTGGACAATACTGTGCTACCTGATTGACTGTTGTTCTGAACACCTGTGCACTTTCACATTTTCACAGAGGATATTACAGTTGGACGCGATGGCCAGACCTCATGAGTACCTCTTCCTGGATGAGGCTGGCTTCAACCTGCAGAAACGAAGGCAAAGAGGCCATAACATCATTGGCCAAAGAGCCATCACTGAGGTCCCTGGCCAATGGGGGGGTAATATTACCCTTTGTGCCATGGGTTCGGAGGGGCTTGTCCACCGGCATGCTGTCTTGGGTCTTACAACACCCAACGTCTCCTCACCTTCCTAGAGGGGCTAAAAGACATCCTCCTGGACCGCCAACAACACCATCCTGGGCCCGCACATCACATTTATGTGATCATTTGGGACAATGTCCGCTTCCACAGAACAAACCAAATCAGAGAGTGGTTCACCACCAACAGTGACCACTTTTTAAACATCTGTCTGCCACCCTACTCCCCTTTCCTGAACCCTATAGAGGAGTTCTTCTCATCGTGGAGATGGAAGGTTTATGACAGACAACCATACACAAGAGAGAACCTCCTAAGGGCAATGGAGCTGGCCTGTGTTGAAATCCCAGCGGAGGCCTTCCAAGGATGGATTCGCCATTCCAGGGCGTTTTTCCCGCGGTGCCTGGCAAGAGACAATATAACCTGCGATGTGGATGAGGTGATGTGGCCCAATGCAGCTCAGCGATATGATGCCGCACAGTGATTGTGGTGTGTGTGTGTGTGGTGTGAATAACGTAAATAAAAAAACTTCACACCCTGATCATGTTTTCAAGAGTACTGTTGTGTGCAATAGATTCTGTTTTTGCATTGAGTTGTGTTACAGTAGTGTACGTACATGCAGGATTTTCTATAGATTTATACTCTTCATCTGAAATTCTCAAATCTAAATGCCTAATCTTCTGCTGAGATCTACGACGATCCGTTACTGTATAGTTTCTAAAAATATGCATTGGCAGTTATGAAACAAAGGATTTTCACAAATTGAGCATTGTGTTTTCAATTTTGTTGTAGTGTGTAATGATGTATATAGTGTTTACATTTTCGAAAGCTTCAAGCTGCTCTTTTGGTGTTACAGTTTGAGTTTTGCAGTGGGAAGGTGTGGTTGTGTTTAGACATTGGGGAACATGGTGGAAACGTTTGTGAAATGCGTTTTAGCATTTGAGGAAAAACTGTAAGATGCATAGTTGCTGCCTTGATTATTTGGTGACAGTACATATAAAATTGTTGGGTTGGATCCAGGGGTTCACTTCTTGGGTTTTGTTAAATGCTACAAAGAATATGTGCCACAAACATATCTCTTGGTTTCAGTTACTGAGTTACAAAGTTTAGCTTAGATACAAAGTTTTAGTTCTTAAAAAGAGAGATTGTGTGGCGTAAGAGTGGATAATGTGCACGAAAGAAAGATGTTGTCTGTTCAGCAGATGTGATTCTTAAGTCTGCCAGTCAGACACATAATCTGGTGTTCCAGTTCCAACTGCTACTCCTTTGTTGAATGCAGGTATCAAATATAGAGAATAAACACCACAGATAATGATGGTTACCCCCCTGCTTGCTTAGCCCCTACTGGGAAGAATCAATTCCCTGAATGGTGTTTAACACAATAATGACAACAGGATGTAAATGAATAATAAGGAATAAAATGTTTTCATGTTCATCTTCTGCACTCGTCTCTTTTCAGCTGAGTGCAAGTCGTAATATTGTTATTTACAGCCACACTAACATCTCATTTCTTTCTCTCTTTTCTGTCTTTCCACAGAGCTGAAGAAAGAAGTCCTCACACACAAACTTGGCTGTGTGTGGGGTGGCGCTGACAGAGAGAGATGAAGTGTAGTAACATTAATGGAGTTGGCGAGAACACGCTATGTCGCCATACGAGCAGTAAAAGCTTCCAAACATTGAACATAATGAGAGCGGTAAAGACAGAAAGCATCATAGTCAGAGCTTTTCACTCAAGCCAGCTGACTTGACCACGGTTTCTGGTTAAATTAAAAATGATCGCAATCTTACTACATAACAAACGTTCTTTTTTTTATACCTCATGTGGGACAGAGAGACAGTGGTTAGCGCTGTCACTTCACACCAAGAAGGTTTGTGGTTTGAAGCCCAACTGGGGCCTTTCCTGTGTTCGTTTTGCATGTTCTCCTTGTGTGCACGGGTTTCATCTGGGTACTCTGCTTCCTCCCACAGACCACAGTCCAAAGACATGTTAGGTGAACAGTTTATTCTAAACTGGTGGTGGATAAAGAGCTTTAAGTGTTTAGAAGAAGGTGCTGTATGCACGTGTGGTTAAAATGGTAGTTTAAAGCACTTTGAGTTATTAGTAAGACTGGAAAAGTCCTAAGCTCATTATGAACCAAAACTTTAGGCTCTGGTGTGACATTTGAGTGCTTTTTACAGCCTAATTTATTTCACAAATGTGGCACTTCATTTATTAAAAGAAGAATGTTGCAGGTGCATGACATCTAAGCAACAATTGTTTTGCATAAAAAAGGGGAAATCCTACTAAGCTTCTCTAGAAACAAAATGGTATCAGAGTTTTCAGTCTATAAAAACTTATTTTGCACTGGTACATTTTGGGGACTGCATGTGAATGTTCTTCTTTTAGATGTTTGATTTCTTAAAACTGAGGAAACTATACTTGGCTTTAAAAATCTAATGTCTAACTAGAAACTTCCTCTGGATGGCATTACCTTGGCCTCCTGTAACACTCTGAGGAATCTTGGAGTCATTTCTGATTGGAATATGTCCCTCATCATGGATATTAAATAAGTAGGACTGATTTCTTGCAATATCTCTAAAATGAGAAAAATCCTGTCTTAGTGTGACGCTGAAAAACTCTTTCATGCACTTATTCCTTCTAGGCTGGACTATTGCACTTCATTACTGTTACAATGCCCTAAAAGGGACTGTACTGGAACTAAAAAAAAGTATCACCCCAATAGAGTACTTTGGTCGCAGACACTGCTGGCCTACTTGTGGATCCTTCAGCTTTCAGACCCCAGCTCCCTTTCCCACACATGTAATCTGTCTAGCCTCTACTGATTTCCATACCTCCTTTTTCAAGAATACCTCCACCTGCTCCCTATTCTACATAGATTACACTGTCGTCTTGGAACATCATAGTCCACAGAGACTACTGCCTGACCTCATCTGTCAGCCTGTCCATCACCACAGCAAACAAGAAGGGGGTCAGAGCAGATCTCTGATCCAATCCCACCTTGAAGCAGTCAGTCACTCAGACTGCACACCTCATACATGCTGTCTTTATACATGTCTTGCACCATGCTAACATGCTCCTCTGCTACTCCTGATTTATACAATACTGCAGTTCTTCTTGTCACCATATCAGTTCTGATCACATATAAATATAAATGCTCAAAGATGGCTCCTAAATGACAATAATCCATAACCCATGAATGCAGGAGTAGCTTCAGCGCTGAAGTAGTACACTTCTGCATTTTTGCTCATGCATCTAAGCTATGTGTATGTGGTGTGTGTTTGTATTATACAGTAACCACAAAGCACATCTGCTAAGCTGTAACAGATACTGGTGACTGCTGAAATCGGCTGCCCACATAATCCAGGGCTCTGCAGAAGGGATCATCTGTTGGGCTGTGATCTCCTTTTCCCACTTTGTCTAGAACCCAGGTAAAATAACTGTACACAGGTATTTTACTCTACATTTAGTTTGTCTTTGATTCCCCTTTCTTTTCTAATTCTGTGGGGGTTTTTAAATTTGTTTTCCATCATTTGTCTTCAGGCTGTGAAAAACGATTGCATAAATAAACGTGCATCCAAGCATGCGTTTATATGACAGACGCAGCACAGATCAGCAGATGGAGACAGAAAAGCTGAGAAATCGAATGATGAAAGCATCTTTTGTTCTCTGCTGAATTAACTATCCACAGTTTCCTTCTTCTCTGCTGTGGCTTCTTTTTCTCTGCGGTGGATGCCAACAGAGGAATCAGGCAGTACAGTATTGTTCATAGGCTCACACAAGCACACAAACTTTATCCTGCTGTATGGGACTGAATAGAAACCATAGAGAAACAAAGGCAGGAAAAAGTTTCGCTGACAAGAACTGCAATCACCATCTTCTCCACACGATGCAAATGGAAACCAGATGCTGAATGTATATTGTATAATAATGGCAGGATCTCTGTATGAAAAAGGAGGAAAAAAATGTGTTGCCATCATGGCAGCATTTCAGGATGTAATTTACTGCTTCTTTCTTTTTAATTACTGGAATTGCTGGGTTTTTGTGCTGTTGCAACTGAGCCCATACTGTGTTTAGAACAAGGAGGTGATAGCTTTCTCAGTCTCAGTCAGCACTTTGATTTAAGTTACATTTTTATGTTTGTTGTTTCGTGCAGTGATTTAGTTCAAGATCCAAATCCAACAAGATAAAAACATTTAATGAAACTACAAAGTTGTTGACAACTGTTCTTAAGGATGTAAATTTTGCTTTATTGGCTGCTTTAGAGAGATGAATGTTCATAGAGGTGGTGAAGCTAAATGCAGTCAATGCCACTTTTTATGCATTATGGTTTTTTTCTTTATTGCAAATATGCGAATGCATTGCAATGTGACTAAAAAACTGAAACTTTGCCCGACCCTTTCCGTTGCCACTAATATGGATGCTTCTGAGTGTCTTGCCTGTTTCTGTCTTTAGCTACCAATATCAACAATGAGCAACAGCCAATGCTTGCTAACGCTAGCATTTTAAACCCCAGCTAAGTACTTGGCTTCACACAGCTTCTTGAATCCATCACAACCCCCCCTCCAAAAATAGAACAACATTAAGGATTAATGTCCCCAAATTCCTTTGGAAACATAAACCCCCGCGTATCAGCTTAAAAACGCTACAAAGAACCAAGGATAGAGGAGGATTAGATCTGCCTAATTTTCACCAATACTTCTTAGCCAACAGGCTTCAGTTCATCTCAGAATGGTTAAAACATACCTTCTTAGTTGAGCCCTGGCTAGATGTTGAACAGGCACTATGCAAGGATCTAGAGATTTCAGACCTACCATTTATTAGCTCAAACATCAAAAGACATGAATGCTTTAAAAGTATCAACATCAGCTTTTCTCTGACAGCATGGTGGGAGTTTCTAAAAATAACGGAGTCTTCATTAATCCCATGCAAACGTACACCTATCTGGAATAACCCTGACATATTACAAAACAATAATATGATTAATTTCCCAGAATGGAGTTGTAAAGGAATTAAATACTTAGAACATATATTAGAGGGAACAGAATTTATTCCATTTGACAGACTAGTTGCACAATATGGGATCAACAAGACAAGATTTTTAGAATATCAACAAATTAAATCCATAGTAAAAAAGAAATTTAACCTCAGTCAAGTTGAATTACAAACACCACTAAGTGCGGCACATTTTCTTACTCTTAAATCCCCCAAATTATTATCTAAAATATACAGAACACTTTCTAAATTAGATGAATCAATATCCCTTCCTATTGCAAAGTGGGAAGCAGATTTATCAGTCAGCTTAGACCAAAACTTCTGTTCTCAGATTTGCTTAAAAACCTTTAAATTAATTAAAAATCCCAGTCTGCAATTAATACAATACAAAATACTACATAGAGTGCACTATACAGGTCATCGGATGTTCAAGATGGGCTTTACATCTTCCAACAACTGCTCACACTGTCAAGGCAATACACCAGACAATTACATCCACGCTCTTTGGTTCTGTCCACCAGTGCAAAAGTTTTGGCGCGAGATATGTGAAGACTTATCGAAGTGTCTGAAATGTAACATTCCAACCTCCCCCTTAGTGTGTTTACTGGGCAGCTTAGATAATGTCACTTCAGAAAAGAATATCGCCCATATGGTTTTCACTGCCCTATGCATAGCCAAGAAAACAGTCCTCATGAACTGGAAAAATAAAAATAATCTTAATTCTAACCAATATAGAAATTATCTATTAGATTACATTAGTTTTGATACAGCCTCTGCCACCACATCAGATCAATTGCTCTGGACTCCTTTTATCAGCTCCATCACCTAGTGGGGGTGGGGGGTCATAATTTGGTCCCACCTTCACTGTTGTGATTGGTGTGGGGGTAGGGACAGGCTTAGGGCGTCGGGGGGTTCCCCGGAGGCATCTTCCTTGGGGGGCTCAACCCGGGGTAGCGGTCATGTCCGGTTAGGGGCTCTGTTGGCTCTCAGGTGACTGTTTCCTCGCGGCTGCGTGCAGCGGGGCTAGGGGAGGGTCTGTGCTGACGGACGTGGGTTACTGACCTGGTAGCCTGGCTGGCCCTGGGTGGGTCCGGGATGGGCGTGAGGTTCTGGGGGCGCTCCGTCTCTGGGCTGGGGCCCGGGCCGGGCCTCGGGGGCTTGGATCCTGGTTGGTGTGTTGCCGGGGTTGTGGGCGGGTGGGTGCATGGGGGCCCGGCCCTGGAGCAGGGTGCCGCCGGTGCGTCGAACCGCCTGGGGGGCTCTTCAACTGGTAGGGGAGATGGTCACATCTTGCAGGAGCTTTCCTCTCTTCAGGAACTCTCTCTGCAGGAGGGGGAGATACAGGAGAGGTGGAGGAAGATCTCAGCCTGGGCGTTTACTGTCTTATGTAGTCTGGAAGATGAGTGGATGGTGGGGTGGGTGCAGTTTTCTCTGTGGTGGGGTTGGGTGGACTGTCCCGGGCTCTGTGGGGCCGGGGGGCGCTGCTGCACTGGGCCCCGGTCTGGATGGGCCTGGGCCCCCTTTCCCTGGCGGGTCGCGGAGTGTGGGAGTGCCTACTGGGGTCAGCGGGGGAGCTGGCCCCAGGGAGGGGTTACCTGCCCCTCCCTTCCTTCCCTCCCCATCTCCCGCTGCCTCTCTCTTCCCGCTCCACCACAACCACCCACACATGCAGGGCCTTGGAGTAGGGGTATGTCACCAGGGTGCAGAGGAGGCTACCCCCCCCCTCTGTCCCCTTCTGGCTGCCTCTGCCTCAATTTTATCCCACAACTTAGACATTCACATTATTCACACTCTCTCATTACACATACATATAGGATCTTGGGGGTGGGCACAATCACGGAGTCCAAATTACCATCAGGGTGTACACCTCACCCCTGGCGTCGTTGCCCACCTCTCAATTTTAAATACACTTAGACACTGAGGGCTATCAGGAGGGACTATGCGCTTACCTGCTGCTCCTTGGCAGGTAGCTCCATGCCCTCCTGGGTTTTAATTGCACCTTAGAACACACATGCATCAACATTACAATGAGCGGGTGGAGGGAGGTTTGGAGTCTTCTCTCACCCCCATTCTCTGCGGCCTGCTGGAGCGGGAGGGCTAGGAGGAGTTGGCCGTCCGACTGCGGTCTGGAGTGTGGGGCCTCCCTGCTGCTACGGAGTCGGGGTGGTCTGCCTCTCCCCACCGCAGGGAAAAGGGTAACACCACCTGGGTCTGGGTGCAGTTCCCCCCTCCAGGGGCAAGGGTACCTAGACCCGGTTTGTAGAGTACGCTTGGGGAGTGTGATCGTGTGTACAGCGACTCTTTATGTCTGTCTCCACGTTGGTTGAGTGTGGAGTGAGTGCATATGAGAGCATGAGGGGGGGAATGGATGTTTGTGTCTGTGTGTGCCTGTATGTCTGTGTCTATATGTCAGGTTGGGTATCAGACGCCACCTCTGGGGACACCTCAGGCCCTCCAAAGTTTGGAGGCCTATCTCCACCTACCACCACTTCCCCTGCCGGTGGCGGACTCCCTCAGGTGTCGGTGCGTTGGTGGTTCTTTGTGTCTGGGGGTGGGCGTCCAGGTACACACCGGCTCACTCCTTGGCGGCCGCTTATCGGGGCCTGGAGCCTGGGGCTCGCTCGGGCCCCTTCGGGGGTGGGGTGCCCCCGGCCTCTCGGCCTGGGGCTCGGTCACTCAGGCACAGCTGGCGGCCGGCGGAGCTCACGGGCGCGTCACTGCAACTCCCCCTGGCTTCTGCTCCGCGGCTGCTGAGTGAACCCTCATCTGGGACTCTCCTCAGCTCTTACTGGGACAGTGGCGCGGCTGCCCCTCTGTTGGTCTTCCATGGTTTCTTGTGTTCTGGGGGCCTCTGGATGTCTGGAGTTTTGATCTCCTCCATACCTGCTTCACACCCTGGAGGACGGGGCTGTGGCCCCCCCATACTCCCTAGCAGATCGTTACATGGAGAAACCTTTGGAATACAAGCGCGCTGATCCACACAGGTATGCACACGGGTGTTCACTGCTCGTAGACCCAAATTACACCTTTCTTGGCTGCTACCTCGAAGCACATCTGTCCTGCGTGCTGCACAACAACATTGAATATTTAGTATTTACTGCTGTTTACACTTAGCTAGATTAATGCGATGGTGTTGTGTTTAGTATGTTGCTTTGTTTCTTTTTTTTTGTCTTTTTTTTGCTTGTTTTCTATTCTTCTCTCAACAGGTGATCCAGGAGATTTTTATTTTTTTTCTCCCCCCCTTTCTCACTGTCCCTCTCCCCTTCTGTTTTTCCTTTCCTTCCTCTTTCTTTCTCCCTTTCCTATCTCTCACTCATGTCTGTCCCGTCTGTAACATCTGAAAATAAAATATAATAAATAATAAAAACAAAGATCGACCAAATGGACCAATACGGCAATGCCACGATGATCCATTTGGCAAAGTAAATCCATTGGGTATCCTTGTTGGTCTTCAGACAACAATTCTGATGGCTAAAGAACCAAATGGGACAGGCGAAAAAAAAAAAAAAGAAAAAAAAAAAAAAGAATCATTTGTGGCATTAACCAACCTAATTCTTTGTACAAAAGCTTATATTTCCTTCCACTGAAGCAGGATTCGAATGATACTCATGCCTGGGCCCAATATGGATACATTTTCAGAAGTCAGTGTAAACAAAGGGGACTTTGTCTGTGTCAAATCCATGGTTAGACTAAAGCTTTGTACCAAAGTCCTTCTTTGGCAGCTGTCTCATTATCACCTCAGGGGTCGACCTAAGTTAACAAGTTTTAATGATCATTGTAATGAAAGTACCTCATCTATAGAACCACCAGTCATAGAGAGAGAGAGAATTGCCCAAATTAGGTTATAAAATTGACATTTTTTAGTGTGCACAGATCCAGATAACATTCTTAGGTGTCAGTCTAAAAAAAAAATAAAAAATTTCAGTCTTTTCTTTTTCCTATGTAGGTTCCTACAGAGTGGGTCATGGAGCCAAGCAGTGTGTATAATATTCCCCAGGAACCTATACTTCTACCACCTTTTTTGTCATTGCCTTAGAAGAGCTCTGATGCAAACAGATGCCAGAAAGGAGTGCTGCTAATGTTCCAGTGCACTGACCTCTTAGTGAGACAGCTCCCTCACCTAACACCACATTATTTCCAGTGGTTCCTGTTTCCTGTTGTGAGAGACAAGACAACATCCGGATTCTCCCAAAAATGTGAACATTCACAAAGTTCATGTGTGAAAATCATGTAATGAGACAACGAGATCAAAGATAGGAGTGTTTTGATTACCCTGAAGTAATCTCTTCTCCTTGACCAAAGAGTGATAAGGCTCTGTCCTTCAGAGATATACTTCACCCAGTGGCCTGTATCTCGGTGGTAAAGCAAAACAATAAGCCCAAACAGAAATCAACTTTGCAGGACTACAACAGGAAGATGCAGTCTAAGCACATTCTTCTCTCAGTCACTCCATCATCATTTAGACATCAAAGCTTGCTCAGGTTTTGTACAGTTTTGTTCACACAGCTTGAGTGCAAGCTGTCATTAAAGCTAAAAGAAACAATCAAATACTTTCCAAAAATATCTGCTTATCTGCATTTTTCTTGTTTCTCAAAATTGCTAAGCCGATATTATCATTTGTAATGAAAAAATGTCTGTGAAATTCAAAACATATGCAAAATAGACATATCATCATTAGTGGTCTCTGACTTTGGACCCACTGTATGTATCCAAAATTCAGAGAGGCCAACAATAATAGCTCAATTATCCCCGAGGAGAACTGTTTCCACAAACTTGAACACAGGAAATGTTTCCAAATCCGGTAGAGTATGTGAGCTTTTGGGAGGTCTTTTGCCAGTAGAGCAGTTTGATTGAAAGAGTGAGCATGGCTTTTGGTTTTTCACAAAGCAATTCATTCATCATTCATCTGCTTCATTTTATGTTATTACTTTAGTTATCTCTTTAATTTTACATTTTCATGTCTCACATTAATTTTTATTCCCATCATGTGCTATGAGTCAGTATATGACCAGTGGAAGGAAGCACTTGTGTGTGCTTGAATGCACTGACTTGCAGGTATGTGCACAGTAGTTATTCTGCTGTGGTATTCGCCTGTTGTTGTTTTTGAGTTTAGTTATAGAGCATTTACTCAGCTAACATCTACGTTACAATTTATAGTAAAACGTTTGCTCTGCACATATTTGAATAACTTCTGTTCTGTTCTGACTGTTTTGAACACTGATTGATATATTGATCAATAGATTAAATCTTTGATCAATATAATAATTGCCAAAAAATGAGCTAAAGATGGCATTTTTGCAATGAGATAGAAGGCTTTGAAGCAAACAAAAGTTTTCTTTGTGAATGCATCGACTTAATGATGAATAGACTAATCTTTTCATGTGAACAAATGAGAAACTCCATATAGATTTGGATGACTTGTTTTGATTACCAGTGGCTACATTAAAGTGATGGCCACACACTCAAAAAAGTATTTATGCACAAAATGCTGACTTTAAGTAATTTGACTAGATATTTGTTAAAGTGTGCATGTAAATTTCCATGTAAGTACAATGTTAACCATTACATTTACATTACACATAACAAGTAAATACAGGGCCAGTATTAATGATACAGATGCTTTTAATCTATAAAAGGGAGGGTTATGTAGAGAGCAGCGTGTCATGATTTATGAGATGAATTGTTATTCATTTGCAAATTTTATTGACCAATAAATCACAGTGATTTTACCTTCCACAATAATTAGTTAATACATCAAAAGCACAGCTTTCTGAGCGTGTTTTGAAACTGTGTTTCTTGGAGACCTGGAATGTAAATGTGTTTGTCTTTAAAGCACATTTGTGTCAGTGCTATAGGCTATAAATAAACTAGTCGTAACAGTCAAAACAAAAAGGTTCAGACATTTTTCATAGTGGGGTTTTCAAAAAAACAACAATCACAAAACAAGTTATTAAACACAATTCATTAAACTACATACTGAACTTGGTGGACAGGAATCAAATATCGATCCTATTGGCTCGTATCGATCTGAAACTGTCAGTGTTGGCATCGATAATATTGATATTTGGATTGCTCCATTCACCTCTACTGATCACACTCACAAAGTGTCCCAGTAGCATCTCTCCATTCAGTCTTGCTTAAAATAACCATTATTTCTATATTTAATGGAAAACCCGTCAAGCTCCATGAAGCAGATGAGGATTGCAGGAAGGAAGAAAATTATTCCAAGATTTCAAAATATAACTCTGTGTTTCTGAAACAACGCTGTGAAGCGGTGCCACATGAAGGACAGAACAAACTCACATCAGATGAGATGCAATATCCCAGACATCCACCACACTGAAAAAAAGGGACTGGCCATCTCTTGGATTTATGTAAGCATCTTGCATGTATTTAACACAATTGCCTCATGTTTTAAAGTTAAATGTAACTATATAGTGTAAAAACTACATGATATGCAGAAAGGGTGTATTAAATTGTTCATATCATGTTCAGGTGAAGTAAGTTAATAAGATAGCAACGTTAAATCTCGTGAAACCACGCGTGATTTCATCTCGCGGGCTTTGGATCGTGGTTTAAAAAAGGCATCCATCTCAGTCAAGTCGAGCAGCCAACTCTACGTTTTTGGTATGTCTTGATTTTTTGAATTAATTTTTACCATATTTCAGCCAAATGTAGTTAAACGTCTAGAGTGTCGCCATGTAACATGCTAAAAAAGAGCCGTTAGCTTATTTGCTGTTTTATCTGTTGTCAAAGAATTGGCGCTTTTTCATTTGAATTTGTCTTTGGCACAAGAGCCGTAATATCACATTAAACCTAATTACGAGGCACTCACAACATAATTTGGTTTTCTGTGTGAATAGATTTGCCAACTGACTCTTCAGTTACATTGTGTATTTACTGCACCGTGGTGTTAGTGAGATTTTGGACATTGAACAGCTTTAGCTAATATCATCAGCGGTATTATGCTAGCTTACATCCCTACCCCTCCTGCCCTCACCTGCTGTCCTTTTCTTTTTGTTTTTGTTTTTTTTGCTGCACATTGAGAGACGACCTCTATTCTGCATTTCACCAGGAGTCAGCTGATGGATTGTGGGTTCAAGGTGTTATGGTAAGAAAGTATATTCTATTTTCGTTTCTGTAACTTAATTATAATAGGTTTTTTATAATTATTAGGTGCATGCATACTCACCCTATTAATACAACTGAGAAATCCAAAATCTGCCATAGGTTTATCTTATACCTGTATGTATTGCCAGAAAGGTGATTACTGGACTCGCATTAATGCACACTTGAACTGAAATGAGGTTGTAACTTGTGGGTTGTTGGGTTGCAAATCAGAAACAAACATCTTTGGATTTTTTTGATCCCATAAGATCTGGAAACACAGTTTTTATTCAACAAAACATTACTGATTAACCAAGCACAGTGCCTGCTGTTATTTCAAAATAATTTTATGTCATTTCAGATGAAATGCAGCATTCCAGTGCATCCCAACCATGCCTTTACAGTCAAGGTTTCTGACGGAGCTGAGTTTCTCTCTGACAGTCTGCTGAAAGTGTTTGCAAAGTGATCGGGGGAACAGGGCACAAAGCTAATGGATGTAGCTGCCATTATGACAGTAAGAACTTTAAAATTCTTTAACTACAAAGTGTATATGTATTGCATTAGGTCAGTAAAAGATTTTTATGCTACATCCATTGAAACCGTCAACTATTACCTGTGAGTACTGATTCCACTAAAAGGATGCCATAATTTTCGTCATGCATTTACTGGCCCACTGAGAAAAATTTATCTTTTTAAAAAAATAAATGTTCTGGAAACAATATATCCATAAAGTTGATGTCAAACAGGAACTTTTGATATTGCTTTGTAGATGCTGGTGTTGCATGTTGACTGGTTTAAAAAGTCAAGAGTTTTTGTCTGGGATCATTTTCTTCTGTGCTACTGAAAAGTTCACAAATCTCTGTTTTCTTTGTTATAATACTTTAGGATGACATTAATGCTCGGAGTCCCTCATCAAAGTGCTCCGCATCTGTGTGAAAGACAATTGCAACATCTTGGTGCAGGAGTTCATGGTGAGTGTTTTATGAGTAGATTGTGGCTTTGCAACATTTAAAAATGCATTTAGTTATCCACTTGATCCTCATTGGACTGGTTAGGACCAGTAGTCCTCTTTAATAATTTGAAGTTCACATGAGGCCTGGTAGTGAACTCGGCCGCCGGCCCTTGAGGCCCCACCCCCACCCCTGTATTAGGGGTCACATCAGTGTGAAAAAACTTTAAATTTGTCATTCTAGTGAACAAAGAAAAATCCCCCCAATATTTACATTAGCTTTTGTTTGAAAAAAAAAAAAAAGACCAACTGACCAACAGCTAACCAAATTGTGGGGCTGAAAGTCTAAATTCTAACATCTTCTGAGTGACATAACCTGGATTTCTGATGGGCCGGTGTCTTTCTAACAAAAACTAATGTAAAGCATTTGAAATTATTATGTTTTTCACCCTCTCTTAGAAACTCTGTTAGACCATGAATGGCAGCATGGCAGGCCACTCTTTGGCTATAGCTATTTACTATGTTGCTTGCATTGGTTTAAATTACTCTAACATTAGAACTGGTAGATTCAAAAGAGATGAGTTTAAAAAGGAATCTTAAAGAAATGTTTTGTGTTTAACCAGGACTTGACTGAGGCCACTGCACAGATTGAGAAAACCACAATGAACATCTGTCTCCAGAGGATGCGGCAGGCAATGACTTTTCTGATGTTGTTCTTCAAGATCTGGATAACGTGACCTTTGCAGTAGCCATGCTGTTTGGACCTTTTTTATTCCTTCAACATGAGTTACCCATCACAACTCTGCTACACTTTTGAGGTGATTCAAAGGGTGGTAATGGAGTTGGATGCAACTCAGCTCTCAAGAAAAGCTCACAACTAAGACAAAACTGCTCCTGCAACGAAGCTCACTGTTATGCATGTGAGGTGACCAGCTCTAGGTGAGAGGACATTTAAATCTCACACTTGTTCTGCTGCATTTTTGAAGCTCAATTCCAGGAACGGATCGCAGGGTTCATTTTTATATACTCTGCAACTGCCATGAGGACAAGCCGTTTTTTTTGTTGTTTGTTTTTCCTTTTGCTCTGTACAAGTTCTGTTTGTCTGTTTGGCAGCATTTTTAAATTTGTCTTTGTATTTTTTCTTTCTTTTACTAGTGAAGAGATGTAGCGTGAACAGTTATACAGTCTAAATATCCCATATGGGTCGTGTGAAATGGTATTTTCAATTTCATTCAGTTGAAGTAAAGAACGTTGAATATTTCTAAGTGTGCTGTTTTGAACCAAGATGTCACAGTATGATCAGTGCTGTAATTTTTGACAGTCACTGTATCAATGTTATTTTTGCGTCTCTTGAATAAAGGTTTTGACCTGCAAGTGCTAATTTCTTTAGTTATTGGGGTAAAATGGGAGGTGTTAATAGGAAGGTGTTTGCCAATTCAGTAACCTAATTTAATGTTAATGGAAACTAACATTACCTCAAATTGTTTAGTTATAATTGTTGTTTAACTGAATCTTGATGTCAGAGGCCTTAAATAGAATGTTTTGATTTGTTCTTTCCCAACATTTTTCAAAAGAAACAGTCTAATTTCTTTACTGTGATTGATTCCAGAGAACACGGAAGAACTGACATTATTTAACTGTTGATTTATGTAGATTCAGTGGAGGAGTAATGTCAGTTTAATTCTTTACCTACTGTCAATGCAGTGAAATTAGACATTTTGTTTTGAAAGGTTACTGGTGGATGCCAGCAACCATCTTGGAAGAGAACAATACAATCTGTTATAAGGCCTCCATTTGAAAATTGTGTATTTGATACTAGAATATAATAGCAAAATGTAATTTGAAGATAACATGTAGTATTTAAGTGACCAAGGAGTATTGGGTAAAAGTTATTGAATCGTGTTGGGATAACGTGAGAAAATTGTTAAGGATTAAAATATTCCAAGAGCTCAAATTACTTCATCAAAACATGTTTAAGTCACATTTTATCAACACAAATTGCACAGGTTTATTGAACATGAATAAATTGTGTTAATTTAACTCAATTGTTTAAGTTGCTGCCGAAGCAAAACATCTGTGTGCAACAAATGTCCACCATTGAATTAAGTAAATCCAACAACATATTTTTTTCAGTGCACAAGTACTTGTGGAGCAAAACCGTAGTGGTCAACTTCACAACTGCATCAGTGTGTGACCTAAAAGAAAAGAAAACAGAGGCCAATGCAAAAGGCATTGTGGGAAAAGGCAAAGTAAAGTAATAAAGTAAAAGACAGCTTTTTAAAGACAAACTTCTCACAGCGACTTTCTGGGGCAACCAGTGAGGTTGGTTAAAATTAGCTGGGACAAGTAGGGTTGTGGGGTGCAAACTGATGAAAGATCACACACATTCGCGTGATGGGAAATTTCCTGTAGCACATTAAATATGATTAATATGGCCACTGTGTATGTTGGCAGCCTATCATGTGGAAATGTGAAAGTGTGTTCTTTGTTTCTTCAGTAATTGGCTCTATCTGTCCTCGAATGGCACGAGTACTGCTCTGTTCCTGGCTGAATTACAGTGTCGCTAACCTGGTGGAAACACAGCTGAGCCTGCCAGTCACAAACACACACTCACACAAACACATACTGTAGCCACCATATTGTAAATGCATAAATGTATAAACTAGCCACCATACATTCCACAGAGATACAACCACCGATTGCTAGGGAAACGTATTCCCCAAATAGTTGGGAGTAGTTCCTGGAAGCTGCTAGTTCTTGCTTGTTCAAATTGGTTTCAGAGAAAGTGCTGCACCAAACTTCCTAGTGACTGCTTTTAGTTGTTAACAGATTGCCATGGTTGCCTGTTGTTTTTCATGTTCGTCTGCAAATACTAACTATTAGCCGAGCAATTGTACAACTTGATAAACTGCGATGCAAACTGAAAATGGAAACAGTTCATGTTTAAAGTTTGCGTTGTACCTCAGCAAGTTTTGCTTTGAAGGCAAATGGTCTCCATTTCTGGTTTCTGTCACAGTTTTGCTAAAGTTCGGAGAATAGCTACACAGTGTTGTTGTAGACATGTCACTAAACACGTCATTCAAACTACAAAATCACAACAATAGCTAAAGTAATCATAAGGAGATTTTTTGCCAGCTGGTAGAGAATCACACACACACCTTATGTCCCTAGCAACAGGTGGTTGCCAAGAGGTTTCCAAGATGTTACTGACCAGAGCGTTCTCACTCCCGAGGCGTAACATGTCGCGTAATCTCACGCGGTTAGTCTGTTGGATTATTCACATTGCTTATAAAACACTGCATAGCACCAAATCCACACTTTTAAGATTAAATTTCAAAACTTACATTTAACTACTGATTTTATCTGTTTTGATTTTATATACTGTTTTGTTTGTTTGTTAATTAGTTTGTTTGTTTGCTTGTTTTAATCAATTTTAAATCATGCTTTTTTATTTGTTTTTGTTTCTAATGTCTCTGTAAAGCACTTTGAATCACCTTGTTGTTGAATTGTGCTATACAAATAAACTTGCCTTGCCTTGCCTTGCATATTTTACTAGAGAAGTTGTTAGAATGTGCTAAACTAAACAATTTGTTAACATGTTTTAACACATATTGACACTAATGTAGTCACCGAATTGCATAAAACACTCCGTTTTGATATGCATTCATTTTTCATCAGTCATATGTAATTTAAGATAATACAGGAATGGGTTTCTTCACGTCTCAGTTCACATCCACAGATTATCTGCTTCACAGAAACACTCTTGATGACAGTAACATGATTTCAGCAGCCATATGGTATTGTTGAGCCTGTGCAGCTTACAAGTTCACACCTAGTAAGAGAAAGGAATCTTGGGCTTCAAGTTAAAAACAACATACACTGAAATCCCTCGGCTCATCATTTTGCCAGATTTAGCCAGTGATTAGTCTAGGCCGAAGCTGCTTTGAGATTCTTTAATTTTATTTCTTAATATGTGCATATACCAAATGTTCTGCCAACTTATTTATACTACAGCAAGTCTGTGAATAGAACTGAGTGTATTTACATTGCATTTTGCAAATGGTACTCAATGTACCTGGGTAGAATCTGTGGTCTGACAATCTTTCCCTTTCAGGAACGCAGCCAGTGCAAACAGTACACTGTAAAATGTGATAAGTTAGCTTTGCTTTTTTAAAAAGTATGTAAACTTGTTTAAAAAATAAAGAAGAATAAATGAAAAAAAAATGTTATATTAAAAATAATGAATAATTTTCAGCTTAGATTGGCCAAGTCATTGGATCTCATCCTTACCAAACAGCAGTTACCTTACTCTGGGCTTCATCATCAAAGAAGAGAGCTTTGCTTTGTCACTTACCAAGTAAAGTCCAGGCCTTCATTATTCTCTGTCTTTAAAGATATTTAATTTGTAAATAACAGAGAAAAGAGTGATGAGCATTTAACAACTCGTGTACCCTATGAGTGCTCCAAGATCTTGACGGAAGAGCTGAAGAACTTGTTTGGGCTGCTTTGCAGAAATAGCTGCAGTTGCAGACCAACCCCTTATTAGCACTTGAAAATAGATAAATGAATGTGAACGTTCACAAAGTACTAAACAGGATTATTTTCATCTCACCATTTAAATGTTTAAAGAAGTATTTGAGTAATGTCACAGATTCCTGACAGGATGGTATACACATGGGTGGAGTGAAGGAAAGGAAATGAGAAAATAACTTTATCTTCCTTAGTAATCGTGGTAGTGTTCATTTACCTGTCACAGTCCCCGTGTGTGTGTGTGTGTGTGTGTGTGTGTGTATTTGAGTGTAAGGGCTTGAATATACTACTGTATCTGTATATTTAGATTACTACTGTATGTGTATGCTTAGCCAGCCCGTGGTTGCTAATGGGACTGAGACAGAATGTGAGATCCCAATAATGACCTCCATTATTGTAATTTCAAATAGTTCTCCTACATTTTAGGGCAAATAACTACCAATAAACACCTCAATTATGGGGCGCAACCAACCGCAAGAGTTTTCTTACAGATCTGTCTTTGGTTGCTTACGTTCAAGAAACACACTGTGGAAGAAAGCGTTCAAATGTTGAATGTTAACTAGGTTCAGGCATGAAATGTCTCCGTTTTTATCATTTAAATGTTCTTTAACTAATTATATGTTTTTGTATAAATATGTCATAAAAAAGGGGATCTTTGTTTTTTAGGTTTTTTTGCACCATGAAAAGATGAAAAGTTTCACAAGATAGATGTCAGCCTGCCTGAAATCTGTTCTCATTCGCTAAATTTTTTTTCCAGTTATTATTAGATTACAGATACTGTTGCAATTTTGTTGAATCTTTGAGAAAATTATTAAGTGGATGAACTTTTGGATTCAGCATCTGGCCATTTAAAAAAGATAGTAATAGTTGTTATGCAGTGTAGAAATTATAGGATAGTTTTGTACAGTCTGTAGCTTAAACTATTTCATGGTAAAATAAATAAGTAAATGAACCAGGTACTTAAAATTCACATAATCATTACATGACTGAGTAGCATCATACCTAAAATAAAGGTTTTGTGACCTCTGCTGTATCCAGGGTAGTGCACTGTGACCAGTGAAACCTCCCCCAGAAAGCCACTTTCTGAAATCCTGTGCTGTTGATGCTGATTTGATAATAACAAAATGTTGGCATGTGTTGGGATCAGTGTGACTCATTCTTCATGTGTTGTTTTTTCCCCAGGAGGTTTCACGCGTTTCCCACAAATAAGAACTACTCACCTGTAAAAGTGTGTTCTGCTTTGGCAGCAATTGCACTACCCTGGTACTAGTTACTGAATTAAAACAACAACTAAATATTCAGTCAGGCTTGAGACAGCGGCAGCGCTCGCTGTGTATTTTTCTCAGTCCACAGAGACGAATCCTTGCTTTCATGTTAAGACATGAAAATCATCAAAAGTGGTTTTTACAATGTTTTCACAAAGAGAGAAAGAGACAGCATCAGTGATGTAAGACAGTCCACATTAAACTGCTCAATTAGCCTCATGCTGCTGCCCACAGGCAATATTTGGAGCCAAAACATTACATTGCATAGCAGCAAACGATTTAGCAGAGTTTCCATTTGTTTTATTTCTTGGATCCCCACTGATTGCAGGATAAAGAGTTCTGCTGCTCAGTTCTTGAGTCACATACTGTGCATTTTCATCTTTTGCAACTTCGAGTGCTGGCATATCTGAAGTCTCAGTGAAAACATACTTTTCCTGTTGTTGATGTTAACATTTCCTTATCTTCACTAGGTCAGTAGAGTAAAGTCAGATGCAATTAAGGTTAATGTGCTTCCTTCTTTTTACACAAGTGAAAGTGTGTCTGTATACATTATTGCAAACTGCCTACTGAGAGCTCTCTCGCCCACAACAGCTCCCTCTCTTTGTCGCGAAAACACACAAACATGCATGAAAAGTAAACTTCCCAAGGTGTTCTGTGAAAGACGCTTGTGTTCTCACTTAACTTTCCACCACACTTGGGTTCAGTGAACACAAGCCAGCACTCATGGAAACAAGTACGACAGGAACTTGAGGGGAAAAGCTACCCAAAAACCCTGAGTTTGTTGTACTTTATTGACCCCTGTGGGGCAATTATCTTCTCTGATTAACTCCCCCTCCAAAAGGATATCAGAGGTCAGGTACAGAAGAGCTTCTGTGGTGGAATTTAAATCTCTCCTGATTACATTTTATGATCAACTTCTTATACTACATTTCTTCACACTGACTCCCCGTAAAGACGTCATGGAACAGTCAAAACAACATTGGTGACATGCTTTGGTGTATAGTGTTGCAAGTGTATGGGAACTACACAGGGAGGATTTTGAAGTGTTACGTCAAGTTGGACACTAGAGGTTTTCTTTTAGGAAAGACTAGTCAGTAGCACCATAAGAATTCACATTTCAACCATATGAGTTCTTCAATGTAGGTGAACCCACAAATGTTACTATAGAATGGTCCATTGGTGCTTTATGGCAGCAGTGGGTGATGCTCTGGGTTATGGCGTTAGTGTGATTAGATTGTCATTCCCAACTCATTATTTTTTAACTTCAAGGGTTGCCAGTATGCAGTGCTTTTAAACCTAAACCACAATCATTTCCCAATCCTTAAATGTCTAACCCTCACCAGCAAGTAAAACTGAAAGTAATAAACAGGCGAAAATGAAACTAAGCATGTGGGGAAAAAACTTGATGATGGGCTCTGCCAGGGCTGCCCTTTGTCACATATTCAGCCCTACACTAAACCAGAGCCACAAAATAGAGGGGCTGGCAGAAAAGACTTTCTTTTCCACTGTATGCAAAGTTTTAATGAATTTACAGTTACTCAAATGATCTCAGTCTAAAAAATCACTTTCTGGGTCCATGATGTGGAACCATTGGATAGCTTACCCAGCTTTGCCTAGCTGGTAATCCGGCTCTAAGAAACAGCCCTGTTCCCTGTCCTTGGATGGCATTCAAGTCCTGTCTTTGAATCACCCCTTACGTCACACACCCAACTTAAAACCGATCTAACAACAAAGTTGGTTTGCACAAATCACAGGGAAAATGGCAAATTATGACAAAAGACAAGAGGATGTAATCATTCCCGTTCCTAAACCATGCAAATAATTGCTTCCAGGTAAATTATTAAAATCATTATTATTAAACAAAGTTTGAAAACGTGACCTGACTGTGTTGCCTTACGGCAGTTAGTTTGTGTTAGAACATGCTGGATGAGAAGCATCTAAGGTTTTATTTGCGAGGCCTCCCGCTTTGTATGTGGCTTTGTGTGTGTGTGCTTCTGCATATTTGGGCATTATTTGCAAACACTTATTTTTGTGTTTCATCTGCGTTTGTGTGCACTGATGAATCCAGTGTGTATGCGCACTGTGTATGTGTTTGGTTCAAAAGCCTCCTGCCAGCTGCATGTGTGTGTGTGTGTGTGTGTGTGTGGGTGTGTGTGTGTGTGTGTGTGTGTGTGTGTGTGTGTGTGTGTGTGTGTGTGTGACTTTGCATAGCACATCTCTCCATCTGCACAACAGCAGACGCAGCACTAGCAAACAGCTTTTTTTCCCCTCCACCCCTCGCTGTGAATTCCTTACATTCACAAGACCTGAGGGCAAATGGGAGTGAGAGCACAAGTGTGTTGTGTTTCCCCTGCTCTCTCTTTTTTCTTTTTTTACAACACTTCCCTGTGCCTGGTGTGTGAGAGTGTGTGTCGGCCTCTAATTCATGGCTTCTTTTCTCAAAGTGCTGGTAGAGTGAGCGTAAATTAGTATAATGTAGCCGCAGAGTTTCTATGCAGCCATAAATAACGTGTGATAAAAGGTGACAAGGGTGGGAGGGCGGCGAATGGATTGCTTTTTATATGGCTCCCAAGTGTGGAAATAAGCCACACTGCACATACACAGCACGTAATCTTGACATATACATGATTACATAAGACAGAGATTGTGTGTGTCAAGGCAAAGGGGGGGTCACGGCTCCAATTGTGACTTCTAGCTGTTTGACACACTGCAGGTATGAACTGTCAAACTTTAATATTGTGTTTTTCAGTAACCCTGTGAGGTCTAAATCACCTACCATGTTGTAGGTAAAAATGCGTGTTGTTTGGGAATGCTCATCTAAGTCATTGTTTTTGTTCCCAAGACTTGGGACATCTTCTTTTTCTTAAACCTTATTTGTTGTCAAAATAATTGTCGTGCATCTTGAAACTGGAGAATTTTCACTTATTCCACTGGCAGATTTTTCACTTATTTCAAGCAAAAATATCTTGTATTAAGTAAAAAAAAATCTGCCAATGGAACAAGTGAAAATTCTCCAGTTTCAAGATGCACTGTCTAAAAACAAGTCCCTATATCTTACTGAAATGTTACTCTGTAGCTGAGTGTGTCTTATTTTAAGTATGACAAGATTATTTTGAGAACAAATAAGACAAATACTAGATTAATAATTAGATACGTAGGATTATGAGTTTTGCAGTGCACAATCTAATCTCTAAATGCAGACAGATTGTGATCACGTCTCTATTTGTGGAGAAATGTATGTTTTATAACTGGGAGGTTGTAGCTGGAATCATGAGAGTTTCTGTTTAACTGCCGACTTGACCCAACAGACTTACAAACTGATAGCAGACTGACTCCCTCTTATTGCCATTTTAACACTATCTTGTTGCTCAATATCAATAATGCAATAATAGTGGACATGCTATGGTCTTCAGCCACTGTCTTCACTTGATTGCAGCATTCACATTCAAACAAGCACACTGGTGTCCTGGTAATCACAAGCTAAACAAACACACTTCCATTAATTGGTAAATCAAACTTTTCAAATCATGTCCAGTGACTTTGTCCTTATAGTTCTTGCATTAAAATTGGGGTGGATGTAAGCCTACTGCTATAGCTCTGGTGGATGCTAAGGATTTGAACAGGACTTTAGCCCATTAAGCTAATTAAATAATATGCAGTTGCCTGTGTACTTCTCTTTTATGAATAATGAATGGGTATATGACCATTTTATGCTATAACATGTTGTTTGAGTTCAGTTCGTGTATTTGTATTGTTACCCTGGCATGTTAACGTTTGTGGGTAATTATAAACCTCTTTTAAAAACAGAGGGGGGGGGCACGAGCAAAGAAACAAATGTTTGACATTAATCAGCAGCAAGCAAATGCTTTTGTTTCTCTTCCTTGTTCTTTCCTGGCTGTCAAGACCTCATTATTTTCACTATATTTTAAAAAAAAAAGTTGCTCCATAGTCATTTGCCTAACCAGTGAAATATTTCTGGTTTGACACTGGGAAGAGAGACGCACATATGTCAAGTTACCTGCTGTGGCTAAAAAACAAACAATAAACAAGAAGTTATGTATTTATTTCCTCCATCTCCTTCTTTATCTGTCAGATATGTAGTCAAATCAGTGTTTGCCAAAATAATAATTTAATAAGAGCCTCAATTTTACACAAGAGATAAAAGACGAAAGAAAGAAAAAAGTAAAACTGCTGGACTCAATGTTGGAAAGGGAAAAATGAACATTTTGACTTTTCCTCAGTGCTTTTCCTGGGAATTGATAGTTACTATTAGATGTGCCCATTAATGACTTCAGCATGGTCTAAACAAATTACTTCCTATGAAGTAGCATCTGAACACCTTTAAAGACGAGCACAGCCTCCTGTCCTAGCACCAATGTGATGACTCTAGGTACAATAGGGCAGATGTTTGGAGAGTCTTCCCTCAAACGGATTCAAGGAAGGAGTTGAGTGAGAAATACAAAATAACAGCCTGACAGGGAAACTCATATCACCCCCCGCCTCCACCTCCACCCCACATGGCAAGTCGCTGCATGAAGTGTTAAAATAAACTTAATGGATGCAGTCTGTCAGTTCCGAATGTTGGAACGACCGGAGGGGGTCTGCTGTACTGGTGCATTAACAGCAATGACATTTTGAAAATGCTAGAATCATTGAATCCAGAGAAAACATTCAGTATGGTTAATGTTTATTTTTGTGGCTTTGACTAAAATACACAAAAAGTGTCTCTCTCTTTTTTGGAAATCCAAATTTAAAGGCTTTTAATGACCTCTGGCAAGCAGCTCCAGGCTACAGCTCACATCTTACCTCAGATTCGTTTTCGTGCGTCATTGGTTTAATTAGGCTTTTCAATCAATGGCCCTCAGGCCGAATTCTGCTTTCCAAAACATTCTTATTTGTTCCTCCAAAGGGTTTAAGAGAGCGATAAGGCTTTCCCTTTTGGTCTCCGTATAACATTTTTATATTACATTGTGGAATGACATCACTTAACTTAATCTAATTACACAAAGACACAAAGAAATCCCTCTTGGGACTATGAGAACCGGCACAGATACCAAATAAAAAATAATAATTTTTTTTCCTTGAATGTAAAGAAAGAAACAGTATTTGTTTCTTAGGAGTTCAAAGTTACAGTAGAGGTGATGCTTCCATCTGCAGTTACTTATATTTGATGGCATGTACATTTCTCGTGCATAAACAAAATTTGGAGACAGGGAGTTTGGCAGCAAGACCATGCGCAGAGCAGACAGTAGATATGACATGACATGATATGGTACGCGTCAGATACAACATGAAGGAAGGTGGCTTTCTAGACCGTTTGCAGATGTGCAGCAACTGTGGACAGACTAAAGCTGCTTAAATAGCACACCTCAAATAAGATAACCAATTGGACTTGCAGAAAGGTATCAGCTGAGCCCGTCAACTGATGTGGGTTGCATTGATATTAGTTGATCTTGCTGGTATCTGGTCTTTAAGTGATGACGTGATAAATTCTGATTCTGGGTCCAAACTACTCTGTGTTTAATAAGGCTGCTGTGTTTTTAACCTTTTTTAATGCTTTGTCTCTTGTTCTATTTAATCTAAAAACAGTCAGTGATCACTGTTGGCCTTATTACCGCTATCCATTTTAAAGCTAAGTTTTTAAACCCTTACAATGTTACTACAGCCCAGACCATGCAGCAGATTATCTCAGTTGTTCTCCTGGCTGAAGTTTGGTCCGCTTACAGCATCCTCCATCCATGTGACTGCATTTGTCTCTAACCGTCACGTTAACTTTTATCGAGTAGAAAAAACTTAGTTTCACTGTTTACATTATGCTAACATAGCTGTGTCGCTAGCGATCACGTAGCACATCATTATATACCAGCTAGCCAAACTTCAGTAACCCTACAAACATCACTGCTGTTTAGTTTCCTGTCTCCATTTATGTCGGATATTTCAGAAATCTCTCAGTCAGAACATGGTATATTATATTTAGATGGAAACTAGTGAGCTAACTTCCTGCTAACTTCTATCTCCGTTAAATTTCATGAATTCTGTTTTAATAGATGCCTGGATGTTAAACTTAATTGTTAAACCTGGTAGAGCGGCCACACTGATCATTTTATTAAAGATGAAAGGATTTGGACAGTTTTTTTAACTCTCAGTGATGCCGCAGTGATCGTTTGACTTATGGACCTGCAGCTGAGTTTGGGCTCAGACACGGTTAATGACGTCAGACTTAAAGATCGGATTGTAGCCTGATGTGTTGGATTGCCAGAACAAACTCTACGCTTGTTTTATGTTCTTACAGGTATACAAGAACACACACCCCTCCAACATGAAACCTTTATTAACATTCCTGAAAATATTTGAATATGCAACAGATTTTTCTCATCTCAGTTTTTGGTCACGTTAAGGTTTATTGATGAATGATGTAAAAAGGGCAGCTCCAACCGAACTACTCAACTGTCTGCAATGTTGAGGAAACATTATGGTCACGATGATTATAAAAACATCTGTGTATTATTGGCCATACTCTGGTTCACGATCATATGTCATGGTCCTGAGTCTTTGATCCAGCATTTTAAAAATGGACTTTCAAATACAGTTTCCTATTAAATAAACATGTTTTTTGAAATATGGCACAGATTTAGGGTCAACTGCCAGTGATCTCGATTATCTCAGACAAGCTGGCATCTGCCCTGTTAGACTTGGCTCTGGGACTCATGAACTCTCTGCTGCCAGCCTCCAACTGCCCGGTCCGTCGGTGGTCATGTCAAGCCCAGCCTCTTTAGAAGGTGAGGACTGTAGCCTTTTTTTTGCCTGCTCACTTCCAGGAGGAAACGATGCTCCTGCCATTGCGCTCTGCGTGTGTCTGCTGAGACTGGGTGTATCCGACTTTTGCCTCGAGTAACCTTGAACTAATCCCGTGTCTTCATCTTTTGCTAGAAGAAGCCACTTCACAAACAAACTTGCTACTCACTGCATCACTTCAGTCTGAAATTGCCACAAATAATTAATTTGTGCATTTTTTTGTTTCTGAGCCGGCAGATCATAAAACTGTGTGTTCCATTTATGGGTGTAACCGTATTGAGACTATGTCATTTGTTTTAGAATTATGAAAACATGAGTTGGCAAACTCGAACAAGTGCGTCTTTAGTCCTGATTTCACCCCATCACCCCCAACCGCTCACAGCAGATGGCTGCACTCCCTGGTTCTGCCAGAGGTTTTTTTCCCTGTTAAAGAGAAGTTTTTCTTTCCCACTGTCGCCAGGTGCTTGCTTATAGAGTGGTTGTCTGATATTTGGGGTTTCATTTGTATTACTGTAAGAGGCGCTATACAAATAAAATTGAATTGAATCACAGATTGTATCACTTGTGGCTACTCAACTTGAGATTTGAAATTTATTGACTGTTGTTCCGCCTGGTGCTTACCCAGAGAGTATTTGGGAGTTTCTGCAGGCTCAGCTGGTGACCTCTGTGTATCCTGAGCCTAAGCTAGAGCTGCCAGATCCTGAGTCAGTGCAGACTGGATGCACTAGCTAAAAATAATTTTACACTGCATTCAGCATAATTGCAAGACATGGAAATATCTACAACCCTAATTCCAAAAAGTTGGGATGCTGTCTGAAATGTAAATAAAAACAGAATAGACTTTCATAATTTTCAAGTCTCCTAGAGTCATATTTTATTAACAATAGAATAGAATATTCTGTGTTTAAACTGAGAAAAAAAGTGCTTTTTAAATTTGACAGCAACATGTCTCAAAAACACCAGGACAGGGGAATGTTTACCACTGTGTGACACAACCTCTTCTTTTAACAACAGTCCATAAATGTCTGGGAACTGAGACCAGTTGTGTACTTTAGGCAAAGGAATACTCTTTTTTTTCTTTTTTTTTTTTTGTGTCCCGTTTGGATCTTTAGCCATCAGAATTGTTGTCTTAAGGCCAAGAAAGATGCCAAGCGGATTTATTTTACCAAGTGGATCATCATGGCCTTGCCATATTGGTCCATTTGATTGACCTTTATTATAATTATGAATTTATTTTATTTTCAGTTGCTACAAACGGGACAGACATGACTGGGGGATAGGACAGGGAGAGAGAATGAAAGAAAGAGAGGGAGAGAAAGAAAACCAAAGGGGAGAAGAGATGGTGAGAGAGGGGGGGGAAGGAATACTCTTTACCATTCTTCTCTTACAGGATTCTGTTGGCTCAGTAGTCTTGGGTCTTGTGTTTTATTTTATTTTTTTTGTTTCATGGTCTGCCAAATGTTTGCAGTTGGTGAAAAGTCTGGACTGGAGGCAGATCAGTTCAGCACCTGGATTCGTCTACTGGGGGAGCCATGCTGTTGTAATACAGTTTTTTCTGAATGCTTAAACCCTAACTGTGATTCCTGTAGCACAATCTCTAAAACTATTCAGACTTATAGCAAAACCACTCACTGAGTTTGCAAAACTAAAAGCACAAAAACTGCTTTGCACTCAGTTTGCAATTTTGTAACACACACTTTGCAAAACTGTAGGCACAATTCACTGCACAACACTCAATTACCAAATTTCCAACACACTCCTAGCAAAAGTATACACATGTATAGCTATCATTAACACTAATTTGCCAACTGTCTGGCACACTTTCACATGTGAAAACTTTTTTAGATAATTAGTTCACTTTGCAATCAGCCTAAGCACTATAATACAGGTAAGCTGTGTGTGCGGAGTACAATGGAGGGAGCAGAAAGAGTGAGAAGTAGAGGAGGCCGAGGAAGAGGACGTGGAGGTGAAGAAGTAGGATGAAGAGGACGACAAGGACAAGGAGGAGCAAGAGGAAGACGAGGAGGGGGGAGAGGAAGATGAGGAGGGGGGGAGAGGAAGGGAAGGAAGAGTAAGAAATAGAATTGCTGATGACATCAGAGCTACAATAGTGGACCATGTAATCAACCGTGGAATGACCCTGAGGGTAGCTGGCCAACGGGTCCAGCCTAACTCGAGCCGCTACACTGTAGCAAGCATCATAAGGACATCTTGAAATGAGAATCGGTTAGTACAGTCACTTCGCACAAAGATTTGTAGCACTGCCATATGCCAATGAGAAACACACCAATACCATTGATGTAAAAATACTGAAATTGTTACTTTACAGAATTGCTAGATGACCAGATGCTGGGGGCAGAGGAAGCATGTTCACTGCAGACCAAGTAACCCATATAGTCATTATGGCGATTGCAAATAATCCTATACTTGGAAATAAACACTTGTGTTTGTTTTGATGTGTGTGAATAAACACCAGTACTTGAAGTTTGGATCCCTCTATGCTTATGGATCTATGACAGAAGTATGAGCTCAAACTGACATAGCCTACCTTGTGCACAGAGAAAGCAAAAGCCAGATGTGTTTTGTATTCATACCATCAGTGTGCAGTTGGCGCATTGTGTGCTTAGTAGATGATGGCTTGTGTGTACTGTTTGATACGGAAACACCATTTTTACGAAGGTGTGAAGAGTTAATCTAGCTGTGTTTGCTTTTGCAAGAGAACTACAATGTTTTGATTATTGGGTGACAGGTTTTCTTATTTGTGTGAAGAGTTTTGCAAAATTAGCAAAAAGTTACAAAAAATGTGCTTAAGCAATCAGAAAAAACTGTAAATGCAGTAAGTTGTTTAGCATTTTCATGCAGAAATATGTGAGGCCTTCCCTGAAAAAGACTTCATCTGGAACTGAACAAATATAAAAGCTGGATATACTTTTCAGCATTAATGGTGCCTTTCCAGATGTGGAAGTCTACCCCATAGCATTTTGATTGAGCTTTGGCCTGGTGAAGAGTGAGGTTTCGGGTTCATGTTCACATGACTTGGCTTCGTCTTCTCAGGACAGAGCCTTATAACCTGCATTTGTGTTTAGCAGAATAAACTGTGTTCACGGACAGTGTTTTCTGGTAGTGTTATGCCTGTTCTTAGAGCATTGCCTGCGGAGGCATCCATTATTGATATTCATCCTTGTCCCTTACACAGAGATTTTTTCAGAATTGTTTCATGATACTGTGTTTGAGATATAAAGTCTTCACAATTTTGCATTTTACAAAAAATGTCTGAAAATTGTTCCACAATTTGTAGACCATGTTTTTTGGGGGAGATTTGTCAACTGCTTCCCATCTTTAATTCTGAGAAATGCTAATTCTTTTAATACCCAGTCATGTTACTGATCTGTTATCAGTTAACCTGAGTAGTTGTTCCTCCAGCTATTTCTTTTTAGTACTACCTACTTTTTCATCCTTTTGTTACTCCCGTCTAAACCTTTTGGGGAAGTATTGCTGAGAATAAGCTGAAATAAGCTATTTCTTAAAATAGTACATTTTTTCAGTTTAAATATTTGATATATTTACTATCATTTACTGTGAACGAAAAGTTATGGGATTTTTAAATGATTGCCTTCTGTTTGTATATACATTTAACACAGCGTCCCTTCTTTTTTGGAATTAGGGTTGTAATATGGCGATATTTCCAGGGGTTACAGCAATGGAACAGTCTTATTGGTAGAAATATTGGATGGTTTTACAAATCCACACATTATAAAATTCATTATAGACAATTTAAAGTGAGCCATCTTACATACATTCCCATCCATTCTCTTCGGCTTATCCTTTTCAGGGTTATGGGGAGGACTGGAGCCTATCCCAGCTGTCTTGGGCCGAGAGGCAGGGTGCACCCTGGACAGGTTGCCAGTCTGCCGCAAGGCTAACACATAGACACAGACAACCACTCGCCCTCACATTCACACCTAAGGGAAATTAACCTAACCCATACATTCCACTTTGTAAAATTATGTTACTTATAAAGTTTGATGAAGAACTTTCAGTAAGCAACCTCTGGAATTGAGAATTAGTCAAAAATGCCCATCCAACATCTTAACACCTTCCCCACGGTTTTGTTTTTTTTCTTCTGTAAATAAAAACAGGATACACTACACTCGCACTGAACCAGGTTGCCAGACTGAGCATTAGTGCTTTCGACTTTTAACCCACAATTACTTTTTTGTCACGTATCCCACACTGGCACGTCAAAACATTTGAAACACGTCAAAACTTTTGGAACTTCTGTTTTTTGAAACCCCAGGGGTGCCTCTGTGAACTGCTCTGTAATACTTGGCCGTTTGTTCCAAAGAGGCAGTGTATGAATAAATGGAATAAATGGAAACGCAGCAGAGAGACATTGTAAATATCACACTGGATTAAAAACACATTAAAAAGTGTCAGTGCTAAAGTGCCAATTGCAGCTTAATTACTGCAAACACATGCGTAATGTTTGTAATGGGGTTCAGACTGGCGGTGATTTTTGCTCCAACGGTGACAGTAATGCTTTTTGTAATGTTACACAAGAGCTGATAGTACTATACAGGCCTGCTGGCACACTAGCAAAACACATTGTACAGCACATACCCCACCCACGCTAGTGCACAAACACTGACCCACACTGCTTTGAGACAGAGTGAGTGTCTTTGCAGATGCTGTCAAGGATAGATTGTGGTCATCACGGCCTTCCTTCAGGGGATATGACTCATTAGACAAACACATGAAGAAACCAGACCTCACATTGGCACTGCTATGCATTTTTCCCCCACAGTGGATAGTACAGTGCTCACAGATAATGATTTTGTGACCAGCACACCAGTCTCCTTAAAAGTCCCTTTAACTACTCCTTTACTAGGAGTAATACTTTTGATCGCATAAAATAACCTGAAATCAAAGGTTTCAACCTCCCAGACAGCCAGAAATAAAGAGAAAATCTGATGGTTTGAAAACATTAATAAACTAATAAACAAATGTGTATTCTCTAAATAAGTAGAAGCACAGTCTTTGTTTAGCCACTAAAAAATGATCTATTAATCATTTTTGACAGAATACATTTGTTCAGAGTCTCAAATCAACAGCCGGGTTTATGTAAATCAACATTACACCAGCTGTGTACAAAACGACTGACAGTGAAGGATGATCACGGCTAATTTAATCCGTTCACAATAATTTTCTGTAGTCAGCCCATTCTCCTTATGTATATGATCCAAAGTGTTCCTCAACAATGTATAAATCCTTAACCATCGTTCTCTGTCACTCTGCCGTTCATCCCAATCATTGGAGAAAAACCTTAAAGTGTATTATCCTCACAACTGCTTGTTGAAGATATTCTGTGTCTTAAATATCCAGCGTTCACCCCCTGTGAGCTTAAAAAGGTGGCTTTTTAAAGTTTATAGATGTCTCTTTCACAGAAAACAGCAGCTGGTACTGGCTTTATTCACAGCAGGTACAGTGGATTCCAACTGCGGCCAGCATTAATGGCAGGAAAAAAAAAAGTGTCAAAACGTCAACAGTACCCACTCAACCCACTCTGGCTGCATAATAAGGCTTTTTCACTGCAGACATTTTGACATGTCGCGGTAGGAAAAGCACACATGTAAATTAGTATATATAGATTGATGGCTTTCTGATGCATTTAGTTGCTTTGGTATCAGGGTCATGGTATGCACATGGCTCACTGCCATACTGGCGTGTCCAACAGTGACACTGAAATAGAGACATTAGCTAAACTGAACTCAAATTCCAGACAACTGTTCAATTAAAATTAGCAATTAATGCATGTCTCAGTCCTACTGTACTCACCTACTATAAGGCTCAACAATTAATTTTAGTGTTTATTTGTTTAAAATCGATACACAGTCAAAGCTCATTCCTAGAATGTGGGTGCAAGTTGAGACAACGAGGCAGTGGGGTATCAAAGAAGGCCATTACTTATTTAAATGACTGCCCCCACCCCCACCCTTACCATAGAAAATATTTATATGTATCCAAAATTATTTAAACATTATTTCAATTATTTTTACAGTAGACATTTTTCTTAGTGCAAGAAAAGTGTCATATTTCCATTCTTTCTTCAAGTTCAGTTACCAATATAATTTATAAAAATCCAAATTATTTTAACTTTGTCATTACTGTTTGCGTTTATTTTAGCACTTTAATAATGTCACACATAATTCATCATTTATAGTTCCCTATCATATCATATTAACTCTGGTGGCTTAGAAATCAGAGGATTAAACTCCTCATATTATGCCTTAAAGACCTGAGGTCTGACTGCTGAAACAGCTTTAACCATGCCTAAATGTTTCTAGGCTATGCCATACAAAATTACATTAGACTCACCTCTTTAATTTCAGTTATAAAGTAATAAACTAACCAACTTTTCTATGAATACAGGCAGAAGCACTTACAGTCATTGTTTGGCATGCACCACCAGTGACGGTGCAAAGACGTTGGTAGGATGAGCAGATAAATGTGGAGGCAACAGATTATTTGTGAATCTTGTTATCTTGAACAAATATTTGTATAACACCTATTTTCCATCTTATATTTGTTTGAAAAGTAAAGTAACAAAAATCAAATGAGTCTCCGAATTATGATATTTCTGTATCTGAGAGATTAAGGTATAGCTAGCCAGCTAACTGCTGGCTGATGTAACTGTAAGTGTGTTTATCATCCAGCTGGAGAACCACTGAGGCTAAAGATAGCGTTAGAGGAAGGGTCTAAGTGGTGCTAGGTATGGCTCCAGTGAGTCATCAGACCATGATGGGGCGATCGTGGCTCAAGAGTTGGGAGTTCGCCTTGTAATCGGAAGGTTGCCGGTTCGAGCCCCAGCTTGGACAGCCTCGGTCGTTGTGTCCTTGGGCAAGACACTTCACCCGTTGCCTACTGGTGGTGGTCAGAGGGCCTGGTGGCGCCAGTGTCCGGCAGCCTCGCCTCTGTCAGTGCGCCCCAGGGTGGCTGTGGCTACAATGTAGCTTACCATCACCAGTGTGTGAATGTGTGCGTGAATGGGTGGATGACTGGATATGTAAAGCGCTTTGGGGTCCTTAGGGACTAGAAAAGCGCTATATAAATACAGGCCATTTACCATTTACCATGACTTCTGGGGCTCCCAAATAATCCTAAACACAGAAATGAGGAAAATTTGCTCGCTGGCCCTACATCATTTCCAGTCGTTCACATGTTTTCACTAATTATTTTCTGACATGTGCAATATTTATTTAGAAATTCATAAATTTCCTTTCCAAAGATTTTCATATTTTCTTTTCCCAGTTGCCAAGCGGATAAATAGCTTTGTGTTAGCTTTCGAAACTACAATTTATGCTCAGCAGTGATGCCACCATAATATGCAACACCAGTTAAAAATGCTTTGAAAGTCTTTCGCCTGGGTCTGGCTGTCACGCTCCAATCCCAACCTCATGAGCCCCTGGCCTTTTTGGCCCTTTGCCCAACTCTTTGACAGCAAGTGGTGATTTTAATGGAGCAGAACAAACTGGCAAAGAGAGACATAGGAAAGGAAGGGCAGAGGGAAAAATGGCTGGTTTCTCCCCTCTACTCTGCCTTCACTCTGAGTCACTACAAATGCCCACAATATAAAACATATGCTGATGTTGACAGATAGGAAAAAGAAGGAGAATAAAATATAAAGAGATTGTGACAGGTATTGTCTCTAAAAATTAGCATCATATTTGATTTGATGCTACTAGTTTACCATCTAGTAGATCGGGGTTGATCTTTGCCGATGACTCTTCCTGAAAGGTTTACAACATATATTATATACATCCAAACACATATAATCCTAAAAAGAAAAAAAGGCCAAACGGATGTGTGCGAGCTCCTTGGTTTGCCAACCATGTTGAATGCCAGTGACAGCCCACTCCTTTTGCACTTCTGTTCTACTACTTTTCAATGAAATTTCATTGACTTCACTTCTCTTCCAGTCTGTGGGTGTCGGTCAACTCTGAGAAGAAAGTGGTGTCAATGTTCAGCTACTTCTGTGTTGGATCAGCAGGACAAAACAAGCGTTTGCACAGACTTTTTTTTTTCATTTTTTTTAACTTTGTCAAGCCCAGAGAATTACAGCATGATGAGAAGAAAGAAAATGAAAATGAGATCTGAGGAAAAAGATAACATCCTCTCCTCCCTTTCTATGTAAATTAGGCACAGACACTCAGAGCTGGATGGAAATAATAATTCATGCTGGGAACTTCACTCCATGCCATGTCACTCACTGCAGGCTAACATTAACAGAGTTTCTCAATATTAGTATTATGAGCAATAATATCACTTTGATAATATCATTTAGTATGGACTTTTTGGACACTATTTTAAATGAGAATATTTTATCACTCATACTCAAATGCCATATGTGTGTTTCCCCTCTGTATCCATAACGCTACAAAACCTGTACAAAAAGGTTTATTTCACAGCAAACATTTTTCTGGCACAACTTCACGTGCTTCCAAGGTGCGTGGAGAGGATGAAAAAAATCACAATGCAGGGACTCCAGCAACACTTAAGAGGAAGAGGAACAACTTTATTGACTGAGCAACATGTTTCGGCTTGTGGCCTTCATCAGAGTCAAAAAGGTTTATTTAACATTCTACACATGTTATTATCATGATGTCACATGATGTCTTCATTCTCTCGCCCCAACCGGTTGCGACAGATAGCCGACCCTCCCTGAGCCTGGTTCTGCCGGAGGTTTCTTCCTGTTAAAAGGGAGTTTTTTCCTTCCTAATGTCGCCAAAGTGCTTGCTCATAGGGGGTCATATGATTGTTAGGTTTTTCTCTGTATATATTATTGTAGGCTGTCAAATTGTATTGTGTGACTGCAGTTGTGAATTGGCGCTGTATAAAAAAATGGAATTAAATTGAATTGATCCCAGTATGTCACTTGTATGTAGTGGCACTTGTACAGCTGAAATGTATCCACTACGTCCACCAGGGAAGAAAGTAATCAGAATACAGATGCAAATAATGTGGGACTAATGGGACCTAACAGATCCTTGGGTTTAGCCAAAGCTATGGATGCACCTCACATCTAGGAGTATGAATCAAAGCATAGCATAAGCGCAAACCTGGATGCTGTCATACACTTATCATTATTATTATTACTTTTTATTATTATTACTCAATAAAAGGCACGTAAAATGTTGTAGAGGAGAGGCAGGCCATCTTGACTCCAACACCAGAGACCCAGGTTCATATCATACATGTCACTGCTTTTGTCATACATCATTTGCATGATTTTAAAATATGTTCTTAACAACTACAAAATTTTACTGTGATTAGGTTTAAACATTAAAAACTACCAGGTTAGGTTTAGACACTTCGCATGGCTTGGGTTAAAATCCAGTGGTTGTCATATCTTTTAAAACTTGGTTTTCTTGGTTGCTATGTTGACAACTCCCTGCTTTTTGTAAAGAAAACAGTTGGTTGGACATGAGATATATTTGTTATTGCAATCAATTACTAACAAATTCCTGTTCACTCACATTTAAAAGAAGAACTTGGTGTTTCATAAACTGTTGTGAGACCAAACTGCCCATGAACAGTGCAGCATGAGCGTATCATCTACAGCTGTGATAGAGACCTGAGAACCCTGCCCGATGTGTGGTTTCTGACAGGACTGCCAACTCACGCTTGTTTGCTGCAATATCACTGCTCAACTTGAGTGCTGAGCAGTCATATTATAGCAACACAGGGCATGAGGACCCTCAGGTCACAAAAAAATGTCCTGGTTCTCCTGATGGAAGTCAAGTAGGACAGTACCTCAGTGGTTAGTGCTCACAGCCTTATCTTACAGAAAGAGACTCATGGATTCAGCCAAGGTCCTTATTAGTGCAGTTTTATGTTTTCTCCAGGAACAATAAAGCTAAATTATGATTTAAATAAAGGTTAAACAAACAAAAGAGTGCTTTAACTAGAATGCTTTGATGCTAAAGTGTAGTAATGATTCTCAAAAGCATTATTTCATCTCTAGCACCATCGAGCCATAAAGACACGTGTTGTTGATTTATAGGTAGCAGTGTGACCGAGATATTGCTGCACAAAGGGCACAATGGCGTTGATGCTACTGCTGGACATGAAATGTTGTTTTCTTTGAAACATTCATGGATTCCTTATGTTTGTGTGGCTCCTGAAAATAATTGGAACACTCTACCCTCAGGAAATTTCCATGTCTTTACTGCATGAAGTGCAGTGCTTTAACACAGTGGTATGTTTTTGATCATTATGTACACAAACAAACCCATAATTCTTGATAAGCCATGTCAGGCTCCATGCTGAAATGACTTACCTCAAATTAGAGTCCAAAATATGTGAATAAAAGGGTGTGTATTACCACCGGAGTCAAACCCGTGTGCAGTAAATCTTTCCTTTGGTGTAAAAGATAGTGACGAGGTGCTGACTGCTGTGTTAGGATGATCTGTATAAATGCCAGCAATACCTGGGCACATATACACATAGTCATCTTCTTCATGAAAAGGGAATGGCAGACCTGAAGTCAGTTGTGATTTAAAAAAGCACTCAGATTCCTGACTGCTGCTTGCTTCAATACTTAGGATGGTATTTTGTGTCCTGTGGGGGTTTTCTTTGTACCCTATGAATAACCAAATTACTATTAACATGTAAAAGATTCTCCACTCCTGCATATGTGTGCATCTGTCAGACACTTAGTGACCTGTCTGTGTGTACCTCTTTTCTACAAAGTGTACACGTCAGTACGTACTGACTGTACTTCTCCCATTGTTGTAGAATAGTGCAATAAACTGCTGGTACTTTGGGATCCATTTAGGGTCATTTTGTGTTTGTATGTGTGCTGTTGTGTGTTTTCACCAATTAAACAGAACTAAGATCACATTAACTACTTACTTTCAGAGTCCAGCCAGAACCTCATGCATTTAGCAGTTTGACTGCAAAATGTTATGTCAAGTCCTGTAATGCAAAGAGACTCATGACTGATGCAGATGAGTTTCCCTCATCAGTGCCATTCCAACTGCGAGCAGTCTGAGTTAAACCCCAACTGTTTGGAGAGAGAATGCCTTCCACCAGGCAACCTGTGCAACCGCCTTGTGATTGAAAGAGGCTGTCAGGTGACACAGCTATTTGCAGTCTCCAACAGCAAAACAATTCAGCACAATCAATGAGAAACCACTGATTGCTATCCTATTTTTTTCTCTACTGTGACTGAGCCATTAGATAATTATTGGATTTACATCAAAAATGAGTTGGCTGGACCATGACTTTCCATTAAACCATTCAAAAGTTGTTGATATGCTTCAGTTTGGATCAAAGTGTTGGACTGACTGATATAGCACCATACTAGCACTTCAGCATGACTAAATATGTGTAACATCGCATGCAAAGCTACAGTTTTGAGCATACTACTGTCAAGGAAATGAGGAGTAAGGGCGTGGAGAAATAATTTGTTCCAAACTGGACAGCTGCATCACAAAGAATGTTCTACATGATCAAAAAGATCCAACACAAACACAATAATTCACCGTGATCAGGAAATCAAGAGAAAGTTAGCACAACTTCTAAAGGCTCTTAAATAAATCCACTACGACACTAAGAAACGCAACCTGCAAGTGAGTCTCCACTGTTGCCATGAATGAAGACACGTACAGTTTGATGAGAATCAGATTTCACTGATATTGCAACATGCATGTGACACGTGCTGCTCTGTTTTATTAGTGTTTTATTTAGTCCATACACTGGGCCTGAACTTGGCAGAGTCGTACACAGTTGCATAACAGTTATCATCTGATCCCACATGTCAAATCAGCACATGGGCTGTAGTTTGCTGTGGGGTAACTTGCCTCTGACCTTCAGATGTGTGTACAGTATCTATTTCACAAGCTCCCTCAACATGATGAGACAGTGTGACACAAACACACAATCGCTGGCAAACTTTTTTTTGATGAATGCATTTATACTGTAAAATATTCTTTATTTTAATCAACTGATGCTTACCAAAAAATTAAACACAATGCTAAGTTATTATTACATTTTCATCCTTACTTCAATTATTAAAAATATAAATGTAAAAAATTTATTAGACATTAATGCAGCATCAATTTCCGTCCACGAGGGGGCAGAATACAAAGCCATGATTCCATCCCAAGATACTGTTACAGCTAACGAAGGATTTATGATCAGGCAAACGTGTCTGTCTGCAAACACAATTACGGTCGGACAGAGATCTGGGAGAGGAGTTTTCACTGACCACAGACGTGCTCCCATTGAGTCCTCCAAGATCCTGACTTCCCATTGCTGCATGTGGATGATGTAAGCATCTGCTGATTGGTTGGCAAGTGGGCCACAATAGAACAGTGAGTGACAGCAGAGTTCACAATTTAAACACATTTAGATGACCACTACTGTATTGTGATCACATTCCACAATAATTATCTAACACACCAAAACACACTTTTCAGCTTTCCATGTATTTTGGGTTTTTGCTTTTGGAGTGCCTGGATCTCTAAAGCACTTTGGGTCAATAAAATAGAGGTAATATTCAACATAAAGACTAAAAACCATTTCCAGAAGCATTCTTTAACACAATTCAGTGAGCTACATACCGAACTTAGGGGAACTATAGTGCTAGTGCTGATCTGATGCCAGTACCACCATCTGTATTGATACTATCAGTATTTAGATCCAACTGGCTAACTGACCAAAAACACTTGCGAGAGTGGCTTAAAAACTGGTTTTACTACATACTTGGAACACTGAACCTATCTGGCAACAGAACTCACTGCAGGACTACCTCTGCTGGACCATAAATCTGGCTTAGCTTGTACAATTTAACTCAATTCAACTGAAATGTATTTATAAAGTGCATTTAAAAACAACTCACTATGACAAAGGTGCTGTTCAGAAGACAGAATTGATAACAGTAAACAAAAGAATAGATCAGATAAAAGCTAATTTTAAGTCTAGTTTAAAAAAAAGAAAACTCAAGTTAGACTGTGAGGGCGGTGACAGAGAATTCACATCTCGTCTGAGTATAAATCTAGAGTGGGGCACAGTCAAAAGAGTCCGATCAGCTGACTTGGAAGCCAAGTAGGGGTGTAAGACATTAGAGATGTAAGAAGGAGCAACACCAAACAGGAGGATCCACTTTAATTCTAAGCCTCACTGGCAACCAATGAGGAGAAGCTAAAAGATGTAATATGATCTCCTTTTCAGGTGCCTGTGAGAAACCTAGCAGCAGCATTTGCCAGACGGTTGGTTATTACAGTTGTGCGTCTCAGGCCATGATGGATGCTAGTGAAATATTGGCTGTTGTGTCAGCTCTCCTGGTTGGGTTTTTACACTGTCTAAGCAGAGATAGCTGAGTATTCAGCAACCAGATGCACCAGCCACATATTCAGTTTTAGGATGAGTGTAAACCATTGTTCAGTCAGCTGATCACTTAAACCAGTGGTCCCCAACCCCCGGGCCAAAGACCCATTTGGTACCGGGCCGTGAAAGTTGAAGCTCGGGTGTGAAATTTATGGTTTTCAGGGTTTTTATCATTATTTTTTTAATCGTTTTTATCGTTAACTCAGTTTTCCTGGGTCTTTTCCCCTGTGTTATGAATAAATCTTCTTTTTTTTTGGTACTGGTTTTATTTTTTTGTACTTATCCGCGACACCTTAAAGGCCGGTCAGACATAAACCGGCCCGTGGCACAAAAAAGGTTGTGGACTGCAGACTTAAACCATCCAGAGGCACTATTTAATCTTTACCTGTGGTTTAGTTTGAATCTCTTTCTATTTGGGACGTGCCCGATAATGCACTGCCGCATGGCCCATGCCAAAAGGTGTCCCAGTAACAAAGATGTCACCAAAACAAATGATCGCCAAACCAGTTCCAACACCAGTGATAAATGTTTCACTGTAAACTAAGCTGTAATAATTTGCAAAAGGTCAACAATGTAGATTTGACTGACATATTTAAGACAATATTATTTTATTTGCTACCACATAAATATTGTTCAAATGGTTTATGCATGTCCAATTCATTAAACATGGCCAAAGGTTATAAAAATCAGGTCAACTATGTACAAGCAACCCTTATGAGTCAAACAGTTTTTCTACTGTTGGCTCTGTGTGATGACAATAAGAGCACACAGCTCTTGTTGTCATGTTATTTTTCCATAATCTGGATCGAGGAATGTGCCCTTGCAGGAAATTTACTGTAAACACATGTAATTTATTAAAAGTGACATATAATGAAACATAGGGGACAAGTCGGTCAGCATGATCGGCACTGGATGCAGTGCATGACTGAGTGGATGATGGGGGTGCTGAATATGCAAACTAACAGATAGCAAAGTGGAAATAATTTAATGGACTGAGTACATGGACTAGCTTGCTCATAGACTAGACCAGACCACTAGATGAGCTGACAACCCTCTACTACCAATTGTCTGCTGTACTGGACCAGAACAGCCCAATAAACAAACCACACCAGCCATAAAGAGGACACTCATTCAGATCATGCAACATCAAATGTAGTTTTTCTTCACTTTGTTGGTACTTCCATGACTACAACACAAACAGGAGTGGAAGTAGCTAATGTGTGCCCCTCAGCTAACTCAGAGACTACACATGTTGTGTATATGGTGCTAACTGTACACATGAATCACAAATGAAAGTACCATAATGGAAAATGCAGTGAGCCAATCTGTGAATAATTTATTTGTACGTTTGTTGACTTTACTCAGAGCATCTCATGCATATTGATAGCAGCTGGAAAACTAAAATATGAATTTCCAAGTAGTCCAGCTTGTGCGGATAATAACAATATATGACATGCATAAGCCTGTAATTGAAGGAAATGGAAACCTAAAGGCGGTCTGAGGTTCAAAGGGTTAATCTGGGCTATAAGGTTTTATGAAAGGGACTCAACCACAAGGCTGCATTCCTGTTGCTCTTTAGAAATTGTGCTTAAATTTGATTTTCAGCCCTGAAATTTTCATGTGGCTAAGTCCTGTGGGAAAAAAAGAATGACAAAGCACAACATTTCAACTCACACATGTGGACTCATATAATTTAGAATATTTGAGGGTCTTTAACTAGGCAAATGTTCTTTTATTAATGGATTTTCATTAGTATTCTTTCAAATTCGACATGGCTTAATTAGCTGTAGTAAATTTATTGCGCCTAAAAGCTTATGCTGAGAGGAATCATGTGGAAATATTTTCCAGATTTGATTGATTTCATATGGGATGAGCCTTGGTCATCTTCACTGACTGCCTGGTCCGCTTTCTTTGTAAACTCACTCGTTTAAGTTCCTTCCTTTGCTCATCTGAGCTCTGAAGTGATTTGTGTCTAAAACGAGTTAATAATGGGGAACCCTTGAAGAAAGCTACATTCAGTAAATGTAAGAAATCCAAATTCTCAGAGTCCACAATCGAGTGCAGCTGTGTGTTTTTACTCTGCTTGTATGTGCTGTTTTAATACCATACACTGTATTCATCTTTTTCTTTAGTTACATGCTCAGAGTAACATTTTAAAGCAATCAGCCTTAGCTGTATATGGTTCAGTATACCTGACATGCAGTAACTTAACTAACCTTCAATTTTTTTCTCTTCTTTCAGAAAAATGTTGGAGCCATCAACAGAAAAAGGAGCCTCAGTGCTAAATCTCAGACGAGCAGCCAGGGTCTAGTTCAGCTCCAGATGTGTTGAATTAAATCCTCCTGCTGCATCCCAGAATGCCTCAGAGACTGCGCTAGCTCATAAATCAACGCGATCTATATCTAGAACAGACAAGACACAGACACAGCTTGTTTTGCTACCTTTTTTTTAGCACCTATATCTCCGCTTTTACACAGTGACTCAGCAAACATGCCAGAAAACATCTATTCTATAAAGTGTTGTGAAAAACAGGGGGGGTTATGTGGTAGGGAGTAAAGGAAAGGCTCTGGCTATAACAGCAGTGGATGGGGGTATAATTTCCATGAAAATTTGCCATGTGGTACAAATCTTAAACTGACATACCTCACGTCTCCCAGCTTTAGGTTTTTTACGCAACTTTCCGGGAAGCTTCTCTTTTTTTTCTTTCTTGGATCTCTCTTTCTGAGCTACATGTGGTTAAAAAACATGTCTATAAACTATATATGTGAATAAGTTACCCTTATATAGCACTTGAAACGATGTTAAGGCATGTCATTAAACGTTTGTGAATTTTATCCTGGCTATGTGGGATTCTATTTTGACTTTTGAAAACAAAAAAGACTTGTAGCAGTCTCGCACTTTCCAGACAGTAAGGGAGAGACGTGTACAGAGGTAAAAAAAAAAAAGGAAATAGAGTATAATATTTGAGCTTCACAGCAGCTCAACAATGTTCTGAGCAAAAAGGTGCAAACAGAACACATTTTATTATGACATTAGCCTGCTAATTTGATATAGATAACCATAACCATAACTGCTCTTGCTCTTGACGGAGGCGGTTGCACTTTTCTCCTCTCCTCCTCTCCCTTAGCTTCCCTGCTTAGCCTCTTATGTCCTTGTCTAGTCTCGTGTTTTTTGTATTACTTTTCCCTGGAACACTCTTTCACAGTCTGTTCTCTAAAACCTAAAAGAGGAATTATGGATTTGATCAACTGGTCCCTAAATGCAATTGACACCCCTTTCTCAACGAGAAGTTTGGGCTTGGGTGAGCCTGAGTGCTGAAGATATCTACCTATTCGGAACCATGGTAACAGGGTTCTTGCTGATCGGAGCTGGCTTGGCCCCGACTTATCGAAGAATTAAGAAAGCGGAACTGGCTGTTCAAACCCCCACAAGGCTGCACGCTGGGACTGAAACGATGGGACGAGGCATGAGTTTCTCAAAATGGGATCATTGAGTGCAGCACGGATAAGATCTTGGAGAGGCTTACGGCTGCCGTGAATACTCAGAATAAGACCTCTGAGCGCAATGTGGATTACATCTCAGAAGGGCTCACTCGGAATAACATCTCTGAGCGCAAATTGGATGACATGTTGGGGAGGCTCACTGTGGTCGTGAGTTCTCAGAATCGGCTCTTTGAGCACAAGAATGACAATATCACAGAGCGCAAGTTTGATAACATCATGGAGAAGCTTACAGCTCTCCAACGGGAGATTGAGAGACCAGTGTTGGACTGTTAGAACTGCTTTGAAATTCATATGAGCTGTTCGCACTAAAGTAAAAAGCACCATCACTTCATGCGGATACCCTTTCGGCGCCAGCTGCGGTCGCAAAGGCTGGAGCTGAACAAAAACACCCTGATAACGACTGTGTTTAGTCTGTTCCTTCCCATTTCATGCAAGGCCACCTGGGTTGGCTGGAAGACTGTTTACTTAGCCTAGCAGGGCGAAGGACACTGTCTCAGCTGAACTCTGGACACGCACACACATACATATACACTGATGCACAAACTCATCCCCCTTCCCTTTCCAAACGCCTTTGATGCTTGTTCCCTCCTGGGAACACGGCGGGTCTGAGCCCGCGCTGGAATGGTAGCGCTGGGCAGGATGGCTGCTGTGTTTGCTTCGGATTACTCCTCACCCCTCACCCGAACCTGTGGCTTGTCACGTGTTCCATAATGTTGTGCTGTGGACATTTATGTGCTTTTTTGTGCATAGGAGTTTTTTTGTTTCCTGTTCTCATGCTGTCCTCCCAGGAGCCCAGCATGAGGAGAGGTCTCTTTTTTTCCTCTTGTACTTTCCCATTGTAATGTACATTTCAGTGTTTGTTTTCTGTAACGCTACCGATCTCCGACCTGTATCCCCATGTGATGTCTGTGTTGTGTGTGTAAGGTCGGGGGGGTCCTATTTCACTGCAGGGCAACCTGCACGTGGCGAATAAAGCCTTGATTGATTGATTGATTGATTGATTGATTGATTGATTGATTGATTAACCAGTGAGGCCAGCGGGACAAAATCTCATTTCACACACATAAATAACTCCAGTCAAAAGCAGTCAAATTTTACATTGCTGAAATGGTGATTAACAGCCAGAAACTGTCAGTCAAATGTATTTGTGTCAAAACATTAGTGATGCAAAATGCATCTTAAGCACCTTAATCAATTAAAGAATGTAAAGATCACATCTGCATAAAAAATAAAATGCATACATCTGTTACATACGATCTATTGCTTATTTATATGGACTTTGGCAAACATAACGCTGTAAATTATTAGCTTTGTAGTTGCTAGATACTTCACACTTATTTAACACTTAGCTCACTGTCTGTACCTATCATTTGGTTTTGGGCACATTAGCACAGGTTTTTATATGTGAATCACCTGTTGTCAGTAAAACAAAAAATTGAAGAGCGCAATGATTCGGAACCAAAACAGTTGATCTAAGTTCTATACATCAGTACTGTAGTGTAACCATTGTACAGAAATGTGCACAAGAAAGTATGAGACAAATATAGGGCACTGGCTATTTTTGGATGTATGTGGTTTTGTGCGTTTGTTCAGAGCCAGACATGTTTGACTGAGTTTTCAAGGTCTGTCTAATATATACAGAATATTTCTGTTAATATGCAACACTTTGTCCTTTTTAAGTATGAGATATATTTAACAGGGTTAACTGTAGCTTAGGAGGAAGACCAGATTATATATTAATTGGTAGTTTGATTCCTGGGGCATTTAAAGATGATTACTTATACACTCTTGTAAATCTAACTCATGCTTAATTGGTCTATTATGCTCTATCTATTAGAAGTAGTTATCTTGCTGTATTCTGACATTGTAGTAGTAATTTACTACAGTGACATTTAATTAATTAATTAACTCACTCAAGTCAGCAAGCCTAGGTTTGGTAAAGCCAATCACTTACAGCTAATATTAGATGGCATAAGCAAACCTTAGCTAGAGACTATATCAATCTTATAACTAAACAACAACTATAGATATTGATAGTGTCAACACTTTTTACTCTTTACTCTTAAAAGCACTTAAAATAAATGCACACATGCAGTCAGAAATAAATTCATTTTGTCATTCCCAAATAATGTGGCCCAAATCTGACATTTTTTACTGTATCATGTGACTGAAAGTCTCTCAGCAAAAACATCAGGAAAGCAATATATTAAAAAAATCTAATGAAACACTTATTGGCTGTTTAAACAGTAAAAGCAAGTCGTGTTTGTTTGTTTTTTTATTGTAAATGTTTTACATTGTAGAACAAAAGCAAAAAATAACATTTTTAGCTTTTTTGTTGTAGGTATGTACAGAACACATCTGAAAATGACTTCAGTGTTTCATAACACACGGACAATTTTATTTCCAACTCAGGTGTAATTTCAATTTGTTTTATTTTCAATGTTAAGCCAAGTGCATGTAAATAAACTGTTGCTGATATGCATTTTTTTGACTTCTTACAAAGAATGCATCATGAAACATGTAATAAGTATATTGTATGTGTTGTGTACAGACCTCACAAACACTAAGTCAACTAATTTTAAAACAATATATTTGAATTATCATGTTATGTACACTTTCTTTACAGTTTTAAAAATCTTTCACAATCACAGAAATCACTAGAAGAATATTTCAATTCTCTTTTAGATGAATATAAAGTATTTACATACATTCACGGGATCACGTACGACACTCTTTCAGAAAAGTGTTTCTTCTAATTGCATGGAAGGAATGGCTGACTGAGTTAACATACTTCCTTTATATAGCGTCACTGGTGGCAAACCAAAGACTACAAAGGGTTTGACAATCACTGCAGGTTTCAGCAAATCATTAATTTCTAAAACCACAAAAGTCTTTCTTAAAACCGCATTTTAAATCTGTTTCAAATCTGTGAATTTTGTCAAATAATTCTCAACTTTATGGCACAGAAATTTCCTCTGAGCTCCTCCTATGATATTTGGTTTAATTCAAAGGAAATTCAGAATAAGAGATTAAAGCAATCTACTCAGTTAAGTGAGATATGAAAAAAAAGCTTAACAGTCACTGCTTCCTTACAGTACAATACCTCTTTTAGAAGAATTGATATGTTCAAGACCAGCAATAGTGTTTCTTGAATGCTTTTGAAAATGGTATATATTCTGAAAAATGTGCTGTAAATTCATGTTTGGGCACAACCAAAGTAAGAAAACTTACTCATGAAGATTTCCCTTTAGATGTGGCATTTGATGTTGCAATGACACTAATTTTCCACTCTCAATGGAAAGTTAACTGAGCTCTTTTAAGTTTTAATCTGTGGAGAAAAGTAGGACAATATCTATTTGATGCCTCTTTAAGCAAGATCCAAAATATTTCATACATTAATTAATTAACAATTTATTCTCTTACAAATTAAGTCTTCAGTGATAAAGCACTGATTTTAAAAATGCAATACGTACTTGGGTATTTTGCCTCTGTTGCAGTTGGTCACTATTAGCTAATACAAGTTAGCTAACACTAGCTGATGTTAGCTAACATTTTATAATGCTAGTTACTGTTTTGTAATTGTACATCATTTACGCTATGCACTATGATAAACGATTGAAGGTACTTATAATTTTCATATGTACTGTGATCCTGTCATTGCAACATGTGACAGCATTGGCCAGTTCTTTAGCAAAAACAACATAGCTTATCTTTAATCTTTTTACTTTGGTGTCCTTGGTGCTAGCCTTAATAACTGGCTACCAAATAGACAAACTCAATTTGACAGGTAACGATTTCATTTAATTTCAGATGTTCAAAAAATCTGGGGCAAGACAAAAGATTCACATTGATGCCAGCAGATTTACCATCTTGTATCATATGACAGCAGTGACATAAAGTAAAGAAAGTCACATTAAGTAATAACTGATATGGTATAACAAAATCATTAAACAGAAGTTGTGACATTTCATGAGATGAACAAAGACAGCGTTTTAAAGCTTGGCTTTAGGGTCATCAGCTTTGATCCAATAAAGGCCATTAAATTTACAATTATTACGATAAGTAATTTTTTGACAAGATGAATCAAAAAGAGTCAGACCGCAGTAAGATAACACAAAATTCTCAGAATTCTCAGTATGGGCAGACAACCAAAAATGTCATGTGTATCAGTGCAAATTACATGATATTTGTTGGTGAGCAGTAATTCAACATCAACTTGAGCTTTGTTCTTGTGTTTGAGGTCGAAACAGACTCTAAGGCAACAAAGAGACTTATTCAAAGCTAATGGAATGTTGGTGTATCTTTTTATCTACTGAGAAAGAATTAAACCAAGACCTTAATAGTCCCCATTACTTCCTAATAGTATGCCCAGTAAGCCCTTGTTGCTATGCAACAAATGAAATTCAAGCCATTAAGCAGTAAGTTTTTGCTAGTATTACTTTTCAAAACATTTGGCTCCAGGAAGAGTATAAAAAGTGGAGGTTTTAAACAGGGATGCATGTGACTAGTCAACTAGATGTTTAAATCCTACTGCTATTGCTAGTCAGCACCAGAAATATTAGTCAGTTACACAGACTGGTACACCTGGTAGCAAGATGGAAAGTAACCAGATTACCACTAACCAGCTTGGTTCAGCAGTATTTTGACGCAGAAAATGAATGGTTGTATGTCACCTGTGCTAGCATGCAAGCTAATGGCAAACTAATCATTGTATCTGTGTGCAACATTACATACAGCTCAGAATTCCACACATGTCAGAGACATTTAAAATGCAATCTGATCACGGAGGAACGCGATTGAAAGTTTCACATAGCTCTTAGATACAGCCAATGTTTAACCTCGTCCATTAAGTTTTCATTGTTTTCTACCTTTTAGACAAGTCAGCTAATCTGATTCCTTTTTTTTTTTGTTTAAACAACTAGCAAATTAGTCGCTATAGCATCCCTAGTTTTAAATAGTAGCCAACCCACCAGTGTTATACCTTTTATTGATATAAGGCTTTTGATTGAACATAGCAATAACACACACCCCAACATGTAAAAAATAGCAGATCTTTCTCCAAATTAGGTTAGCTAAAATATCTGAGAATAAAGTTGTAATATACAAGAAGCTTATTCCACCTGTGAGGGTGCTTTGTCAAGTAACAGTTTTCTGTTTTAGTTCGTTACAGTCTTTTCCTCGTCACCCAATAAATTATCACAGTACCATGAGTGTACGTCACGCACACGTATTTGAACATAAACACACTTGGGCAAAAAGGAGTCCGGCGCAAACTCCTTTAAAGGGCATCTGGACTATCACCCCACCACCCTCCTCTGTCTTTCGTCACATTCCCTCCCCTTCCCTCATATCTGTCAGGCTGCCAGAGCAGGGTCAAAGGGGTCCATTTGCAGAGCGTCCTGTCCTGCTGCTTCGTGGAAAGCGGTGGACTTTGAGGTGTTTCGACAGGTGATCACTGCGAGCAAACTTCTTCTCACAGACTATACACTGGTATGGTTTCACTCCTGAGTGGGAGCGGCGGTGTCGGGATAGCTCGTCCGATCGAGAAAACCTGTTGGAAGGAACCCCAGCATGTGGTTAACAAATTAATCAAATTTTACTGTACATTAAAAACATTTGGCTATAATAATTTCCCATTAGTGCTTCCAAATGTTCCATTTTATTATTACTATCAGTAATGTGATCCGTTTGTACACAGCTATTGTTATATATATATATATATATATTAAAAACAAACTAAAAACAAACTAATGTAGTCACGCTTTAAGCTGCCAAATGATATAAAAGCCATGCCAGCCTTTTTTATTTCAGGGTAATCTGATAGATGTGAGTATTGCCCTGCGACTTGAAGTTAAAGAGCCATCCCATATTTAGCTTAACACATGAGCACTGTAAATCCAAACCCAGTCTATTCCTGGCCTGCTCCGCTGTGGTTTCTATGGGCTTCGGCCAGCTTGGGTATCAAGTCAGTGAAGGGTTAAGTGGATGACAGAGCAGTGCCTTTATACCTTGATTTGGTTCCGTATATATTAGTAAAGCTGTTAAGATTTGAACAATCTGCAACACAGATTGATTTTCTAGCACATTTCCAGGAGCAGAGGCAGGCTGTAGACATGAAGGCGATAATTCAGAGATGTAAAGCTGTCACTCACAGTTATTTCAAACCATTTCCACTGTAGACATGTATTACACAACTGGCCTATTCATCATTTTAATAGGCCAGTCATAAAAAGAAGGTAAATGACAGAGCTTACAAAGCTAAGCAGTGGCATCTGAGACAGCAAGAATCTTAAAACAAAACAAGACGACTCATGTTGTTGATATGGAGCTCTTTCTCTATTGCAAGTCCCACATAATCTCATATAATACTCCAGAAAGTACAGATAATCAGTCCCCAGTGTAACAAAAGAGTCTGCAGCCATAATAGCTATTATGTGAGACACAATGAGCCAATATGCTCAAAGGTGGCAATGCTAACATGTTTGTCCTGAGCAGGTAGAATATTTGCCAAGTACACCCTTACAGCTTTCAGAGACTTTAAGATGGTAAGTAGGAGGCAGGTGCCAAGGTGACACAATAGCGAGAAATGTTTTAGCTAACCTGTCTGCAATGATCTTTAAAAAAGCATCTGTTGCTGCCAGTGAATCTAGAAAGTGTTGGCCATTTGTGGCCATTTTCCAAACAATCTGAATCCTACCACTCTAAAAAGAGAAAGACTGGTCACAAGTGAAAACATTCAGGACAGGTGCCAATCTTCCCAGGAATGGACTTCCCAGCAAATTCACTGCAAGGTCAGATCATCCAGTGCTCAGAGTACCTGCAAAAAGCCTAAAAGCTACAGCTCAGACTTTACAGGCCTTGGTTAGCATGTTTAATGTTAAACTTCATGACACTACAATTGGAAAGGTTGCCAGGAGAAAGCCTTTTCTCTATAAAGCTGCATTTGAGTAAACCACAAGACTTTTGAAACAATATCCTTTGCACAGATGAAACCACAGTGGAGATGTCAGGCCATAATGCACATCACCGTGTCTGGAAAAAAATGCAAAAAATGCAACCAAACAACTAGAAAAACAACATTTCAGCAAACACAGCTCATACCAACTGCCGAGCCGGAGGTTTGGACTTCTAGTATTCCAGAGTCAAATGTAAGGCCATCAGTCTGACAGCTAAAGCTTGGCCTAAACTGGATCATGGATCAGGACAATGATCCTTTTGTTGTAAAGGAAAAGAATCAAGGTGCTACAATGGCCCAGTCATGTGTGGATCTCAACATGACTGACATGCTGACCTTAAGAGAGCTGTGCATGAACGAACGCCTGCAAACCTCAATGGACTGAAGCAACGAAGAGTCAGACCAGATTCCCCCACAGTAACAATAATAATGATGAAGTCACACATTATCATACATTGCTGTTAAAGGTGTTTGTGCACGCTAGTGAATACTGGGGTGTACTTTCTTTTTTGTGACTGTATTCAGTAAAACCGCACCATATAACTATTTGCTTTATGGTCTGTTGGGGGCAGCACATGGGGCTGACACTAAAAGTTATGACATTCACCAGTTATTGTCTAACCATGTTACAAAGGACCTTTAGGTAAAACAAAACGCAGTTACTGATATCAAGTTGCAAAGCTCTCCAAATGTGTGAAAAACACTTTTTGTTGCAGGCTGTTTGAAAAGTTAACTGAGCGACAGAAAAGAGGCAAATGAAAGGTGTCTTTCTAGCTCTCTTACACAAACACAATGTTTACTACAGTATATACTACAGCTAGGGATGATTTGCTCATCTCTTTGTAGCCCTGAATGCAGTTATAAAATGCCATTTTATAAAGCTAACAAGCTCATCTGTTTGTTGCACAACTACAGTAGAAGACACAGCAGAGCAAAATAAGGAAAGAGTTGTAGTTTGGATAACGAGCCAATGGAAACTTCTATGACAGGTTTCTTTTCATTTGACACCCTCATGTACCTCTTTACATTTCACACAGTCATTCAGTTTTGTTAACAGACAGTTATGGCTTATTGGAGCCTTGAATAACATTAATTTTGTGATAGACTGTCTACTGAAGTCTTTTACCTTTGTGTTGAAGGGATTAGTGGGATTTTTTTAACCTAGTTCTCCCTACCTCAAGAACATGTCAAGTAAACAGAAATAAATACTGATCCATGTCTTTACGTTCTCTTCTTTATGCGACTACACTCTTGGTAATTGCTGGATGATGTGAATGCAAGCATTAAACCCTAAAGCATTACTATATCAGCTACAAGCTTGGGCATGGTAGAACCCATACATGTGTACTCTACGACTAAATTTGGGCTGAGCCTATAAGAACTATAGCATAATGTACTGTAGCCAGAAAGATCTTTCAAGAGAACATTCATGCAGGAGTTATGCAATTACTCAACCTCACTCTCCTCACATGTATGTTCTTTGGCGTAACGCCTGTTCTCTTTTGTCACCCCACCTTCTCTCTCTCGCCACCTCATGCCCATTCTTGCTATAGTTCTTTGTCTACAATTTTAGCAATGTCACTTTTTCTCAGCTTACATGTCACAGATTGTGGACAGAGAGAGAGAGTGTCCTCAAGCTCAGTGAGTTCAGCGAGTTCATAAGTGCTACAGGTTGGGATTAGGGGCAATTTTCTTGATTACGTGAGTTTGTGCTTTTCACTGAGGATTGTGGCTTTTGTGCCTCAAGTCCTTGGGGCAGCTTGGCGTGGAGCTGCACAACACATAGTATACATAACAGCGTGGGCCCTGTGGGAAACACACGCAGGTCTTGTTCTAACTTGTCCCTGAACTTAGATCTTCCGCCAAAGCAGCATTCAAAGAAAACAGCCTAAAAGGTGTGGCGGTAACAAACAGTAACACAGATGCTGGCATATATATAGGTATAGGTATGCCTACTACATGTTAACCAACACAAAGGCCATGAAACTCTTCTGAAGGATTTTTGCAAAATAGATATTATCTTTTTATCTAGCTGAATAGCAGCAACTTTCCATCCACTGTGGTCCCCGCCAGATCAACAACCCTTCGTGAGTGATGGATCATAAACTAAGCACCCTCTCTTCCTTTCCCTTTGTCTCTCTTTTGAGCTCTAAGTGTCCAAATCTGAGGCTAAGTTTGACTGTGACAGCCCCGTCACCACCCAACATTGTTTTGTTGTAATGATGAATGCATCAGCTGACAAAGACAACAAGCCACAGCCCTGATGACAGATGCCGAGCACGCACACGCTGGAGTGTTTTTACAGCAAACTTTGGGTTCCAGCCCAGATTCTCAACACAATCCTCACATGAGAGCCTCAGTGCAGGCCGGAGATGAAAATGCTCCATGTTTGTGTGCGTGTATGGGTGTGTGTGCGTGTGTTGCTTGTATGTATGTGCTAATTTAAGTGTTTACATGTGACCAGATGGTCACAAGAGGGGAAAAAAATTCCAAAAAGCTTTAAAAAGGAAAACCGTTTGGCAAAGGAAGGAATATAATGTTGACTGAGTTATATGTGGGAATCCAGCCAATGAAATACCTCTCCTGTCTACTTCAGAGGAGCCAACACATGGATCTACTCTAAGGTTACAGAGGGTACAGGGAGTCTGACTTCTTACTTCACGTCCATTTCCTGACTCAGAGGGAGAGGAGTGTGGAAGAGGTAACTTTATAATATAGTAAATTGCTGCTGCTGTCACGTAAAGACGTTGGAGATGAAGTTTTGAAAGAACATTTAGGATCACTTAAAGAAACATGTAGTACTCAGTGTTTGCATTTCCTGACAATACAGATTAAATCCAGTCATAAATGAAAGCGAGTGCACCATTACACCTGACCAATCGAAAAACATGGCTAATGTTGCCACACTCTGTCAAAATACACTCGTAATCCAAACAAAAAGATCTAAAGTTTAAATAAGTATCAGCAGAGTTTTCTCCACCACATAACAAGCTCATTAATTTCCCTGAAATAAGAACTCCATCTAACACCTAGCTGGTTTCTGAGCTGTAGCACCTGCATCTTTCTCCTCTTCGGTGGACCTCACTGCCACTAGCATAGTCGTGGTGAGTGCTTAGCTTGCATGTCCTACTTTAACATGCACTCAGCTGTCTTAGCACCTGATCACGCTCACTGAATCAACAGTATGATTGGAAACATTCCTGAGATTTTCTTTTTAGTCACAAGGAGCAAAAATGTGAAGAAATTTTTAACAGCATCACATTGATTATTGTAAAGAGTAACTAAATAACCGATTACTTGAACTACAAAACTAACACGTTGGTATCCCCAGTTTCAAGTGATCTGCAAACTGATTACATGCATTACGTCCATATGTCTGCCACTGATAACAATAACACAGCAATGCAGCAAAACAAAGCTCGATACAAATTCATTTTGGGCTTCAGATCAGAAGTTAGCTTAGCTTAGCATTAAAATTTGAAAAGGAGGGCAGAGCTAGCCAAGTGCACCTTTTCAAGATTACTAATAAAAGTGCTTTTGATCTCATCTGTTTGGTCTGAGGAAAAAGCAGAAAACTAACATCCACAAGCTGTAACTGTTGCTTTCCAGTGAGTGCTCGGGTCCAGTGACCTCATCAAGTTTCCCCTGGATGCCTTAAAACCTCCCTATAAAGCCAAGACATGAGAGTCGTATCACTCATCTCATCTGTCCTTCATCAGCAAGCTTGATGGAATGATACAGGTTACCAAAGGACAAGTGCCTATAGCATGGAAAACATGGAAAAAGTATGTCTTAGACTCCAAAAAAGAGATCATTACATACATAACAAGTGACAGATCACAATAACTTGATATAGAAATACCTGGATGTTTGTCCATCCATAATGTTGTTAAAAAATGTCTGACATGTTTTTTTAATGGTTATAGTTGTAGCACGGCCTCCTCACAGTGTGTGCTGATTGCAGGTGTAACTCTGCACCGGACAACTGCTGAGCTGGACCACCATATCCAACATATCACTCCATGACAAAAACACATTAACCTTTTCACTCTAACTTTAACCTAAATTTAAATCTACCCTTTACTTCAAATCCTTAGCAGAGTTATTTTAATGTTACCAATGCTTGCCCTAATGTAGGCTGGCCTTTGTCTATAAGGCTCTATATGCACACTCTTGGGCAACGACTGAAATAAATGACCACTGCACCAAAGATCAAAGAGTTCAAGTAAGGATTTCTTATTCAAATCTAGTCCATGATTTAAACATGGAAAAGCTACTCAGTTTGCAGCAAATTAGACTTTTACCTTGTATCCTACACTGATAACTTTAAACTTGATTCTGCACTAATGCTCTGCTGCGAGAACAGGAGTAAAGTGATTGCAGACAGTGAGCAAACAAATGGAATAACTAACAGGGGACAAAGTCTGCATGCAGACAGCTTCAAAAGGCACTCTATCTAATCTGCAATTTTACCACGGTAGAAAAACACACAGATAGCCGGGATACAACCAACATGTAGAAAAGAACAAATTGTAACCTTCTAAAAAAGCCTTGAGTGCAGCTTCCCTGACAATGACCCATTCCTCCGTTCACTCCCATCCATAAACTAATCAAACAGAGGTTCCTGAATCCTCTCTCTGTGCATTTAACATACATTTATACCCTTGTTAAAGTTTTCACTCTCTTGTAAAATGATATCTTTGGTTCTTTCAGATGACGTGGGGACATCAAAGATGCCTCAAAGACAGATAAAGGATGTGGAACAATTTGCTCTTCCTCCAAGAAGCAAAAAAACCCTTCTAGCATATTTCAGAAGTCAAAAAGGACAATAAGACAGCTTAATGCTGCTGCACTCGATGGATTACATTTCCTAGAGTATCACTTCTTATCAGTATTAACCTGACAGTAGAGTATTCTTCATTACATGACACATTAATGTGTAGCACTGTGGTACCTCATTAAAGTCTGTACACAGTATTCAAGTATCCTATAGAGTGGAAGTCGATAATCCTGGTTATTGTAATCTCTGTAGTGTAGATACGGATTTATATGCAACATTAAACCTCTTAGTATCCACCATGTAACTGGTTAACCACATGCTAAATAGGAAATTTTACAAATGAACTTTAATACATTCATTTTGACATTACATGATTTCTTTTCCATTTGGGTGATCCAAATAGATGAAAATTCTTTAAAGGGGGGGGGCATGACCTAACTCACTCCCTACTCTTAACCCTAGGTGGGTTGCTGGTTACCTGGTGGATGTTATAAGAGGCTAAAGCAATTGAATGTGTGTCATGTGAAGCTGGCTTGCTCTTCACTTCATTTGAAGTCATACCAGCTTTACTATAAAAACATTTGGTCCCACTCACCTCCATCCACAGCCAGGCCATGTGCAGGCAAATGGCTTCTCCCCCGTATGCCTCCTCAGATGGGCTTTAAGGTGGCTGCTCTTGGAGTACATCTTATTACAGCCAGGAAAAGAGCACTTGTGCATCTTAATAAGGTCTGCGACTGCATTCTTCTGGTACCTCTGACCTCCAGAAAGCACCCCTGTAGCCGAACTGCCACCTAACCCACCTTCCACAAGCCCTGTGGGTTTAGCTGCGATGGGCACCGGCGCGATCCGGACAAATTTGGACGAAGTGGTGATCCCGGCTTTGCTTGAGCTCGCGACGTTAGCTGAAGAAAGCAGCTGAGGCACTAAGGCAAAAGTCTGCCCCTGAATGTTAACCAGGAGCTGAGCTATTTTGATGTCAGTTGGGGCCAGGGTTTGTTGGGACTGGGATTTCTCAGGATTCTGTGTGTCAGATTCTGAAATGGCGCTGGAGTTTGGTTCTTGTTTGATCTGTATAGGCTGGATTTGTAGGATGACAGGCACATGAGAAGCAGAGCTGGAACTTTCGGATGAGGAAGGCAGTGATCCAGACTCCTCCTGTTTGATCCCTTCTGCATGGCTGGTGGCAGAGCTAGTTACACAGCTAGCATCTACCGATGATGATGAGCTGTCCATGTCTGATGCACATGGTGCATGTTTGGTCTCTGTGTGGGAGGAGAATGGAGAATGAGCCACAGGCACAGTTTGATCCGAGTTCTGTGACACTAGTTCTCCTGCTAATGTCCTTGAATTTTCTGCATCTACATCCTCTGATGTTGGGGACATCATCTCATCGCACCTTTCCTCTTCTTTTTCTACTGCCACAACCATGTTTTCCTCTAGGAACTCCTCAATCTCCTCTAGAGTGGGCTGAAACAGGAATGCCGCAGGATCCTGCAACTCATCGAGGAAGACTGGGAACTCGTAAGAATCCTCTTTGGCCTGCTGCTGCAGAACACTCAGCTGTTGCTCCCAAGCCAGCCCCGTAGGTAAAATGGGAACAGTAGGAGAAGAAGATGTGGAGGAAGGTGGAGAGGACAGGCACAGAGAGGATGAAAGAGTGTTGCTGCTGTTGCTGGTGTTAGAACTTAATGAGGTGGTGTGGGAGGCCTGAGACAGCAGGAGGTCTAGCAGGCTGTCTTGACTCTCTCCTCCCGAGGAGCTGCAGCTCCCACTGCTCCTGCTGCTCCTGCTTTTGTAGCTGGAGCTTAGGACATGTCGTGACACTGGGGACGAGGACTCGGGACTGGAGCAGAGGGACGAACGAGGGCTGGAGGAATCACTGAGGTCGTCCTCAGAGAGCCGAGGAGAGGAGGAGAGAGTCACTCCTTGGTACAGGTGGTGGTGGTGGTGGTAGGTACACGCGTCAGTCACCATGATGCCACCATTAGTGTGGCAATAGAGGCAGCTATAGTCAGACTTTGGGGAGCCGGTGTAATACAGGAAGGTCTCCTCACCAAATGGTAAGTGATCAACCATTCCTGTGCGGATGAATGGCAGCTGGCTTTGCTTCTCTCTGCTCTGAAGATCGGGCTGTTGTGAACGTTCAAGCGTGTTTCTTGTTCCTACAAAACACAAATGATTACGTTTATTAGGTATGAAATTGAAAGAGATTCTCCACAATCCTCATCTAGTGGCAGCTGCTCAGACTGTGTTCAATTTTAATGAAATGGAACTTTTAACAGGCTTGTGTTCCTGGGTGATGGTTAATCCTAAAAAGTTCCAGCGTGACACAAACACAGCAATGTTGTCTATGAGGTTAATTTTTTAACAAGAAAAAATAACAAATAAGTAAACCAGCACTAACAGACTGAGAATGATCTCCTATTCTTTGTGGTTTCTACCTGCTGCCTGTTCAAGAGGTTTGCAGCTGATGGCACTTCAAAAGGAAAGTCAATCATGTGTGAAAGAAGTGGAATTTAAAGACTGTGCATGTGTGCGGGAGCGTGGATGCTGCAGCTGCTGGTTCAGACTTCAAGTTGACCATGTGGAGTTTGGGTTTCCGGTTTCTTCTAACATTAAAGCCATATGGTCATTAAATGTGTTTTTCTACCTGTGGTCCTTTGCAGAGGTTTTGTCTCAAAGAGGACACCAATTGAAATTTTGTATCAATAAGATTTTCAATACGGCAGATATTCGACATTAAATCAGAATCAGAATACTTTATTGATCCCTAGGGGAAATTATTTTGGTTACAGTGCTCCAGTATAAACATTAACAAGACAGACAATGCACTAAGTAAGAAATAGACACAATATATATAATATATACATGACTTATATACATATAAGTCACTTATTGATAAATAGCTGAATAAGAGGAAGAGCGTGTGCAAAAGGGTGTAGCTATTGCAGTATACAGTGTGTTAAGTGGATGAGTTGTATAGGGAGATGGCCACGGGCAGGAATGATTTCCTGTGTAATGTAAAGCTAGAGCCCAAAAGCTTTCTGCAGTTTTGGAGTCAATCGGTGCCACTGCAGGAAGAGTGAGGGATTTAGTGCCTATTTTTATGCCAGAAAAACAATGCACCACATCTACATTTACGTGGATTAAAAAAAAAAAAAAAAACACACTAGACACAAATCCACTTACATGCAGTGAGTGGCTTATGATGATTAAACGCAACTCTGAAATCCCCCTTTAAAACCTCAAAAGGCTGCATGAAAACGGGACTAGAGACAAAATGATAGTGCGCCCTCTTCTGTAAAAGAATAAAAAAATTTTTTAAAAAGTTTTCAAGTGCAGAGATCCTAAGAAAAAAAATAAAACAAAAAAATGTTTTTGTTATGCACACACACACACACACACACACACACACACACACACACACACACACACACACACACGAACTTTTATCTAATGTATGATCTCAGGCCAGAACAAGGTAACATCATATGACATTGAGGGTCTGGTGTTCTGCAGCTGCTGCTTCTACGTGATACCTTATGGGAGGGGGGAGAAAAAGGGGTTTGGAAGAGATAGGTTTGGCCACGTCTAAACGATCTGCCCTAGAGTAACCCTGCAGCCATTAAACATCAAACAAGAATTTTGACAGCATGGTGCTCTCCTGCTCTTAACCATGCTGCGTGCTTAGTTAGGTGTGGAGGTTACTTCGGAATTCACGGCATGTTTAACGCTGCAGGCTGACAGCTCCTCCGATCACAGGCACGGGATTACTTTTTTTCCGTTTTTTGTAATACTGCGCCAATTCGCTAAATATTTCTACGTATCATCCGGTAACAGCTTTGCGTGCATGCATGTCTTTCATCAGAGCCACGCTTCACTGCACACAACACGGATCAACAGAAGACACACAGTCACATATAAACAAGTATCTTTTAGCAAATCGCCAACACACTCACCTGTATATGCAAGCAATCCAAACCCCGCTCCTTTAAAGCTGAGCGCTTCTCTCCTGGAAGTCCGTGCGTAATAGTGCGTAATGGCAATAGAACTCCACCGCACTGTCTTCGCACACTCTCTCTCTCATACAGCTCTCACAAGATCTCTCTCCCTCTCTCTCTAGAGTAGTCGTTGGTTCGTTTAACCGTCACGTGATCGAAGTTCGGCATGTTATACCAGTGAAATCAGGGCTCACGAAGGCTCGTCTGCTCGGCGCACGGTAATTGGCCTTCGATGACGGGAGGCCGGCCCTAGGGCTTGGCGTCAGTGGAAAGAAAGTGTGAGTAAAGGAAAGAGAGAACATGTGTGCCAATGAGGCTCGATCATAAAATCACTTTCATATCTTAGCAACTGCTCTTGAGGCTATTGAAGGCGCAAGTCATTTTCAACATTGTGTTGATGTGCTTCATTTGCATTTGGCAACTGGTAATATTTCCATTGCCCTTCCAGGGAGTGTGCCATGTGTGTTCACTGAAACCCTGCAACAAGAAGTGTCTATAATATTCTCAGTCAGAGCTGCATGTATTTTCTTTCCTGTATCACTTATTGTGTAGAAATAAATAGCTTTTACACGACATTACCATAGAGACTGTGTTTGAGGCTGACACATGATAAATCATAAATTAGGGTATTAAAGCTGCTAAAAAGTAACAGCCCAATTTTCCTGAAGGGAAAAGCATCAGCAGCTGCTGCCTAGAAAGCAAGCTGAGATTTTCGCTTTTTACAGATGACCATGTCTGGATAAGTGGCCAAGTGACTGAGTGAATGAGGGAGCTATTGAGCAGGCAAGTGAGCGTGTTTACATGCTGCCTAATGACATCAGTAAGAGAAGTTTTGCTTTCACTCCAGCTGAGCAGACCTCATATAAACACCTCCGCAGGGCTGAAGGAACTTTACTGGCTACAGCCTAATTTGATTTGCCTGCGTAGGTTAGATTACCGTTCAGTGTTTGGATAAATGATCCACTTTCAGCCTGCTTGTAAACATTAGAAGTGTTTCAGTGTGTACTTGCATGCAGCACAGTCACTGGCTATTATGATGTATAAAAACACACACACAATGCCACACTGAGGAGGTTCGTTGTGTGCATGACTCCCGTTGAGCACTTCCAGTGCCACTGCTGCTGCTGAAACTGCTACTGACACTCGTGGCACTGCTATTTTGTTCTAGTACAAAATTGTTATTGTTTAGTTAAATGTTCTAGTTTGTTTCCTAGGCACCAGGTGCAACACAACTGTTGAATTAGAGTTTGCCATGGAGCTAATTTGCATCTACAGTCTCAGTGCAGGAAATCATTAGAAACAATACAGTGCAGTACAATTATTAAAGTTAGGCTGACATCATATAAATATCATATGTTTGTCATATTTATTATTATTATTATTATTATTATTATTATTGTTGTTGCTGTTGTAGAGTTTTTACTGTTGTGATTTGGTGCGACATAAACACAACTGAATAGAACTGATCTGAACCATTATTACTGCTGCTGTTACTAGTGTGACAACTAGCACTGCTTTTAAGCTACTATGACTACTAATATTGGAACTAGTATAATTATGATTGCTACTACCTGAACTATGCCTCGTACCATCGCTAGACTGCTATTCTCATTACTAATATTATGACTACAGAGGGTTGGTGAGATAGAAGAGGATGCTAGGAACAGGATGAGATGGAAGCAGATAGCCCGTATAAGAAGAAGGCTTTCATTGCTAATGTCATTACTAATGTTACAGCCTCCAGTAATGGTAGCCAATGGTAAAGATGAGGTTGGAGTGGTCAATTTAGATCATAAAGCCATAAAAAAAAAAGTTGACTGAGATGATAGTGAGTGGTCAGCTTGTTTGCTGATAGACTTCTGTATAAATGCAGATTTATCAGAGAAGTTTTCCTCACTGGCCATAGAGAGGATACAGGTTCAATACTCCTTGGCGATGCTAATGCTACACCTTTGTCTTTGCTGTATTTCTACTGCTAACACTGCTATTATTGCCTTTGTTACTTCAAATGGTACAGCAGCACAGGGACCAATCAATGAATCAATCAACCAATCAATCTATTTATTCATAAGCAAACAACACAGGTTGACCAAAGTGCTGTACAAAGAGAAAAAGTAAATAATAAATAAACAAACACACAAATAGAAGATAAGACAAGAAGCTAAACAACTCCGTCACAATTAAAAGCTAGCAAGTAAAGATGCATCTTCAGGCGGGTTTTAAAAATGCTGAGTGTTGGAGAGGTCCTCATTTGAAGAGGCAAACTGTTCTGAGGTTTAGGCACAACAATTACAAAGGCCCAGTCTCCTCTGTGTTTTAGTCTGCTTCTAGGAACGATCAGAAGAACGTTATCAGCTGACCTTAGAGTTCTGTTTGGAGTATGTTTAGCTAAAAGATCAGAGAGGTAAGAGAGAGCTAATCCATTTAGAGACTTAAAAGCAAGAAATAAAATCTTAAAATCAATTCTAGAATGTACTGGAAGCCAATGTAAATGAGCCAACACCGGGGTAATATGGTCATGTTTGCGTGTGCCTGTCAAGAGTCGGGCTGCAGCATTCTGAACAAGGTGATGACGAGAGAGCAGAGCCTGGCTGATACCTAAATACAGACTAATCCAGTAGTCAAGCCTGGTGTAATAAATGCATGAATTACTTTCCTGCAGCAGGCGACAAAACATTCTTAAGCTTTGCAAGTGCCCTGAGCTGGAAGAAGCTGCCATCAAAGAACACCCCCAGATTGGGACAACTGGGATTACTGTTCTTATGGCTGTTTTCACAAATACAACTACCGGTGCTGCTATTACTGCTTTTGCTTATACTTACTAATTCTACTACCAGGCTACATCTATCAGCATGAAAGTTGTTGTAGTGTTTTTACTGCTGCAACTACTGATGCTGCTGTTACTACAATTATTGCCACAACAGCACCAAAGCAGTGAAGTGTAATTATAAATGATGTCATGAATGATTATTCAATTCCATTTAGCTGCTTCACTTTCACATTATTGACTTAATGGGACACTTGAGTGGAATCGGGCCTGTTATTAGTAGTTTTTTGCTCTGAAACACGAGAATCTGTTCATTGAAAGGCATTCTGTTTCCTACCACTGCTGCTGGATACAGTAAATACCTAACGTGAGGCTGACCGGGATCACAGTTTGAGTTTAAACATTCTTTCCCTGCTAATTGAATGGACCATGGCTCATTTACCAGAGTTTCAGCCTCTCTCAGTTGACACATACCTGAGTCAGAGAGAATTCCTGTAATGAAAGAAGAAAAAACAAGGAGATGAAGGAAAAAGTCTGTACACTGCACCCTGTAAAGACTGTTTCCTCATGTAGATTACATCTTTGCTCATATCAATAGACAGCTTGTTAAAAATGTCAGGAAGCCCTGGTATCTTCATGAGCTAGAAGTTACTGGAGTTTGTGATTAACTGCAGGTCCCAAGATATTTTTCAAGCAAAATTTTGCTGGAAATTGTACTGCAAGAACTGTAGTGCTGCTAGTATTTGAGGAAATGCAGAGCTCAGAGCAGTTACTCATTGCAACAGTCACATGAAGCCTACAGAGGTTCTTTTCTTTGCCCCACATACTAATTGGTTTCGGCTGCTCCATTCAAACTCACAAACACCTACACATATGCATATTATGTAAGCCCCAGATGGACTTAATTAATCAAATTGATTTATTTCCTCTGGTAACGCTAGCAATCTGCCAAAACTGAAATGGGTAAAATGTGTGCTTCTTTGATCACAGGCAATACCCTCAAAAGAGCTGGCATTCTCGCCGAAGAACCACTGGCCGGGAGATAGATAAATACTTCCTTTGTATGACAAGTTTCTTGCATATGGAAGAACACAAAATAAAAATCACAAGTACTCACATGTAAATGTAAACAGTTTGAGACTTTGGTCTTAGGTGGGTATCAGTTGGATCTTTGATATGATTGCTAAATGCATATGTTAGATACAGTGTTTGTACCCTTTCTAAAGTGTTATCATGGGTTGGGTGCTCATGCTGTAACTGGATTTAGCACCACCAGCTGACCAGCAGACCCCTGGAGAGTTTAATCCTGCCATGTAAACAGTCCACTGTGTGATCTGAACAGGTTTATTTCCCTTCACACACACACACACACGCACGCACGCACGCACGCACACACACACACACACAATTAATTCAACTGTGACCTGTTTTGTTTTTGGAAATGTTGGGAATACACTTCCAAGAACAGTTTTCAGGAGCAGCTGACCCTTCACAAACACACACACACTGAAAAACTACTACTCTTGTAAACTTAGCCTTTACTCTAAACTTTGTCTAGCCTGAACCTTACATAAACCTTAACCAGATTTACATACTTTTGAGCGTGCGTGGGTCCCTCAATATAAGCATATAATCATGTCCCCGCAATGTGAGTAATACAAGTATAGACGCACTCACTTCTATTATTAGACGCTCTCTTGAGATACTAACAATACTAAAAAACTCATATTTGTTTTTTAAAAAGTGTATTTGGGAACAAAGATGCCTTCTGAGAATTGTGCAATGGGGCTTTAATAAAACTGCAAAGAACCTCAGCTCTTCCAACTCCCATCCAGTCATGCTGCTACCACCAACACAAACAGTCACACTGGTACAAACACCCTTCTCGACTCTAATGCACTTCTTAGACAGCTTAGTTGGCTTTTAGTTAACCTGGCAAGTCTCATCCTATTTGATGGATTAACTGCTTTGCCTTATGCCTCGTACTGACTCTCACTCAAAGCCATACAGATACTTGGCAAACAAACTGCTTTGTATGCTGATTTTTTTTTAACACACTGTGGTTGGAATTGACCCTAACACTACTTTCAAACATTAACCGTAACCTTATTTTTTTGTGAAAGTCAAGCAGAACCTTTTTGTTTTTAAAGTAGACAATTTTTAATCTATGTCAGCTACAGGTAGAATGATTATTTCTTAGCTTCCAGATTCCTGCTAAGATCTGGCATTTAAAAATTTAATATTCTGATAGCAAAGGATTAGGGTTAAAGTCATCACCATGGATGACTTAGTCCTCACAAGGTTAAAGATAGTTAATTGTACGCATAGCTGTCAGTTAGGGCCTATTCACTAGACCATTTAGTTTATTGCAAACATACAACACATGTTGGCTGACAAGTGTCAAGACTGGAGGTAAGGAATGTCAGAGTTAGCCAACCATTTATTTCTTGCTACTTACCACAGACACATCCTGTCTCTTCCTGGAGGATTTGTAGTCCAGATGGAATATAAAATCCCACCAGAGCACTGTGCCCAAAACAAATGTGAGTGGCAATACTAATTTAGTTTTGGCTGATGTCAGAGCCTTCTTTGAAAGCCATGTCCAGTTCTTCTTAATGTGTCCTCTTACAATGTATCCATAGAGGAAGGTGCCCTAGGGACATTAAAATGAGACTTTTTAAACATTAAGTGACCTTGTTAATGTTTCCATTTTCAAACAGCAGGATACATATACAGTATGTGTAATCCTATGCACAGTGTAGTAGGAGTCTTGGCATGTGACATGATGACATCGAAAAATTTACTTTGTATAGATTATTAAAGAAGACTGTGACATTATAGCTTTGTCATATAATTTACATTTTTTAAAACATTTATGTCATCATATTAGCTTCTGTACTTTCATTCTAAGATCACGAAAAAAGAAAGACAGTCTGACCTAAATCCCCCAGGGTCCATACATCCTGCTGATGTTTGCTCTTCTTCCTTTGTTATTTGTTTAACCAATCAAAACATGATCGGGACAGAGTGCATAACCCACCTTTCAAGGTCGTCAACCAATTCTGTCGTCAACAGACGTCACGGGTCAATCTTTTATCTGCCTACGTTTGCCTACACACATTTGTTTACAGGAGGGAATTATGTGAAACATTGGCCGTATATACGTATACCCTCAGTTAGCTCTTATTTTTTTCACTCATTAGAGCTCATTTTACTAACAGTTTGTTTCCTGAAGCCTCTAACAGGCTGTTGCACAAACAGTTTAGTCATATTATAGTCTTATAGTCATATAAGCCTTATTTTTGAAATCAAGTATCCCATTTCAGGAGCTAATGGAAAGCCGTTATCTTGCTATGTGAGTGGGTGTTTAATAAATACATGCTGTTAATGTGGAAGAAAGACGGTATACCAGACCCAAGCACATTCATGGCATCGCGTTATGCAAAATGCCTGCTGTGAGATTTATGTCTCCATTCTGTTGAATTTCCTGATGTTTTATACAGTATAGTGACAGAGTAGATCAAGTGCTTATAATATTGCTTTCATTTTTTATTTGATTCAATAGACAAGTATGATTTAGGCTTTTCCATTAATGGTACTGCATTCTAACTTTAAAACAGCAGTTTACTTTCCTGTTTTATGAGCAGTAGTTTGATTATTCCCCTTTTGAAGAAGACCAGAAAAAAAGACACAAGAACATTTTGTGGCGGTGTAAAGGATAGGAATAAATGGGATTGCACAAACCTGTAGATAACAGAGAGTCACCATCGTCATCATCAGGAGTGGAAGAAGGAAAACCAATATTTAGTCAACGACAGCAACACTGCTGTCATAGTTTCTGGTAGCAGCTGAGATATTTTAATGTTTTAATGCACACATAGACACACAAGAATTGACCTTTGTGCTTTATTTGTACACAAATTAATTTTTTTTAACTCTTTAACTGCTGAAGCCTAAAGACACATACACCGAATAAAAAAAACAAGTGATTGGGGCCGATGGGTCAAATAATGTAAAGCATCTTACAGATCAGGAAAAAAACACTAAAACTTTAATATCTATATTTTATAACTTTAAAAACACAAATATTTACACTGTGTAGATACTTGTGGGTCACCTGAGTCTCATATGCTCTTAAAGCAGCATATGAGAACCTCTCTGTGTTCAAATAGAGTACTCTTCAAGACATGTATGTGTATGACACCAAACTGTCCAATCAAATTCTTAAACAAGGCAGGTAGCCAAATGTGACTGAAAAACTCCCAAATGGAATTTGGTCAGCGCCTGCGGGCAACAACACATGTTATATGAGGAAACTGTACGTATGTATTTAATGTATGTTGTTTTAGATTTTGTTCCTGGTAATATTTTTACGGCCCTAGCACCCTCTGTTGACGAACCGCCACTGCTGACAGTGGTTGAATCTGTTATTTTAAGAAAATAAGTACAAGTCCATAGTTCAATTCCACCATCAGGCCGGGGTCTTTCTGTGTGAAGTTTGCATGTTCTCCCCGTGTTTGTGTTGGTTCTCCCGGGGTACTCCGGCTTTCTCCTACAGTCCAAAGACATGCACTTAGTGGGGATAAGTTAATTGGAAACTCTAAATTGCCCAAAGCTGTGAATGTGAGTGTTGAATGCGAGTGCAAATGGTTGTCTACGTGTTGGCCCTGCGACAGACTGACGACCTGTCCAGAGTGTACCCTGCCTCTCGCCCTAAGACAGCTGGGATAGGCCCCAGCCCCCCGCGACCCTGAAAAGGATAAGCAGTAAAGAATGGATGGATGGATGGAAGCACAAGCAAATATTAGATTCATTGTTGTCATAGTAGAACTTTACGGCCTCTTCAGTGAAATGTGCAATGATCATCAATCTTTAAGAAATGGTACAGGTCGTATTTTCATAAAAGAAAGAGCTTGGACTTGATACCATGGAGGAAGACGTCAACTGGTTATTTTTCAGATGCATTTAAAGTGGATCTGAAAGGTTAACACTGAGCATAAATGGTGTCACAAATCTGGCCGACAATGAAAATCTTTGGGGCTTTACCTTAAAGGTCTGACATTTTGCTTGTGGGATGTGCTATACTCTAAAAGGTACTAAATAAAGTCATCTGCAACATTGTTTTCCAAGACTCCTCAGCTCCCAGATACTGTTTTTCCAGGACAGAGGCTGCAGTGTTTAACGCTGCTCTCATGGCTATTGCCATGCTCCGCTGAGAATATTATGCCTCCAAGTCTTGCATCTGTAGTCCTAATCCAAACCGTTTACAGACACAGAGAACAAAGCATTGCCTTTATTCAAAGTCCAAAACAGGGGTATTATGTATCCCTCTTCTTCGTCAGTCTCTTCTGATCTAAAAAATGGTTAGCTTCAGTATGTAGTGGCCAAATCATGATTTAATAGCTTTAAATTATGTCTCAGCCTATTCACAGAATCCAGTGATGGGAAAAGATGCAAAGATTATATGATGAGGAAGAGAAGTATTGTCAGGTACTTTTGGACATCTTGCACTGAGATCATCAATTTTGATTGGATTTAACAGAACTGACTGTAATGAGAATAAATGCAATATGTAGCAAGCAGTGTCTTCCAAGTATGCTGTTAACATAATATACAAAATATACCAGGGATTTAGTGGATAATTTGATCCAAAATAGCAGTTCACATTATAGCAGGTTGCCTCAGAAGCCCCAGGCTAAGCTGGATCCTTTTTCCTTAGTGTGAAAAAGTTCATGCAGATCATTAAAATATAGACCTTTAAATTACAGATGAGTTTACATTTTATATAATACACAAAATGCATACTTGGTAAGTACAATTACAGTAGGTACAACTGGTTGGCTTAGATTAGCGTAAACAACAAACAGCTAGTCTGGCTAAGTAACAAAATCCACATTCAAAGATTGTTTCTTCACAAAGGAGAAACTGTAGTGAAGCATTGACATATCTCTTTGACTCATCAGAAATAAAGCACAACCAAAAGGTCAACGTAAAAGTTGGGTGGAAAACTATATCTGACTGGAGATCTCTCAGTTAGATATAGTTATGTCCTAAAGATTTTCCCAATTTTTGTATGGATTAAATAACAAAAGTCTATTAGTTATCACTATTTATCTATTTAATAAATTTTGAAGTGCTTATGTTACACCCCTGAAAACAGGGGGAAAAGAATCACGAGAGTGATTATGACTTGCGTCTCTCATGCAGTAGTTTATTGCAGTGAAAATGAGCAGAAACGTTTCACATTCTGTACTGCTAAATGTCACATGGTGGAAGAAAAACACTAAATAATAAACCGAAATACTAAAGTGCTTACTATACATATACTTGAGCAGGTTTCCTGACAAAATGGCTGACAATCGTGGTGTTTTTAGCTCCTGCCGTTATCTTAATGGCCATTACACAGTACAAAACACAGCTCAAAACCGCCACGTATATGTGCACAAAACTGCAATGTAATGCTTTTAACGCTTACAAAACAATGAAGGATTACCTCTTAAATATCTTAACAGTGTACACATTGGAAATATATCAACTTTTAAACACTTTTACCTGAAAACAGGGGGAAAAGAATCACGAGAGTGATTATGACTTGCGTCTCTCATGCAGTAGTTTATTGCAGTGAGGAGAACGCGCGAAAGCCCCCTAGTGGAGAATAGAGACACTACTAATCGATCCCAGAAAAGGCTTACTAGCCGATCACTGATGTATAGATTGCAGTTCTCTTAAGTAACATGAAAGCCATTAATATAACATGAAAAATAATAAACTCTTAACCATTTTCTTACCATATTTACATTATTTTCGTCCTTATATCAACTGATATGAATTAGTATTAACTGAACAGTTTTATATGCAATAGTCATTCAACCTGTCACACTCTCCCCCACTCAAAAAATGTCGTCCCGACATTATACCAACAAGATGCTTTTCAGTCTATATTCTCTTGTAGTCAGGACATCAACAGTAGAGTGAACCAATGTCCTTAATTCTGTGAGTTTAACACCTGTTTCACCACAGTCCATCACTGGTGACTGAAGACAAAGTCTATAACCAGTCCATATGTGAGTCTTCACAAAGTCTATTGTCTATGGTTATAATCCACAGATGGGGAAAAGTTCATGTCTTTTTCTTGATGACAGTCTTTAAGTACAGTTCTCAAGTCATCAGTGGAAAAGTGTCAACTTACATTTGCTGGAGTCCATACAAACCAATGGGCTGGGTGCAGTATGACTGCACAGCTGGAAACCATGGAACCAGGCCCGGGTACACAGGAAGCAGTTGCGGTGCTGGCTGAACACTGTAGCAAGATGGGGTGCCCAGTTGGTCATACGTCATCCGTCTTGGCGGGTGTCTCTCTCGCTGTGGCCGCTGAGGTGTCTCCTCCTCAAGTCTCTCGAGTACCACAGGTGGAGGAGGGGCAGGTATGTCACCTGCAGCGGGCTCTGCCTCCTCACAAGTTGTCTCCACGGCAGCTGGGTCAGGCGCCTCCAGATGGTCTCCAGCAACAGGCTCTGGTGTTGGTGCAAGAGCAGGGACTGAAGCTGCGGGCTGAGACGTTGCTGTGAGAAGTTCTTGTTCTGATGGCTGGGACACAGGTTGAGGTGGTGTGTAATGACAGCGGTATTCATCAACACTGCCCTCATCATCAGAGTCTGGCACAACAGCGACAGGTTTATCAGTCTTTTTCTGTTCATGTCTTGTACGATTATCTTTTTCAGGCACTTTTTCAAAAGGTAAGTGGTCACATGACATAAGCAAGTTTCTGTGAAGCACTCTAGAGCGCCCTCTGCCTCTCTCCGGTCTTACCTCATAGATAGGGAGGTCAGGCCCCATTTGTCTGACTACTGTGTGAACAGTGTCCTCCCAATAGTCTCTCAGTTTCCCTGGGCCTCCTCTAGGTGTCAGGTTTTTGACCAGAACTCTCTCGCCAGGTTGTAACACAGAACTCCTTACTTTTGTGTCGTAGTGTCTTTTGCCCTTTTCAGCAGCTTTCTTTGCATTCTCATTTGCTATAGAGTATGCTTGTTCCATGCCCTTTCTCCATTTTTCAACATAGTCTCTGTGGTCACTAAAATCTGTTTCTGAGTACAGTCCAAAGAGCATATCTACTGGTAGCCTGGGTGACCGTCCAAACAGTAGGTAAAATGGGGAGTAGCCAGTGACTTCACAACGTGTGCAATTATATGCATACATTAACTTGTTGATAGATTCCTTCCAGTTTGACTTTTGTGTTTCAGTTAGCGTGCTAAGCATTTGCAACAATGTCCTGTTCATACGTTCAACTTGACCGTTCCCCATTGGGTGATAGGGTGTTGTCCTAGAACCGGCCATGCCACACAGTTTCTTGAGCTGACTGAATAGCTGATTTTCAAATTCACCTCCTTGGTCATGGTGAATGCGACAGGGGAAGCCAAACTTTAGGGCATAGTCATTGAATATCAGGTTTGCAGCACTTTTGCCTGACTTTGAGGTGGTGGCATAGGCTTGGGCAAAACGTGTGAAGTGGTCAGTTATCACTAGAATATATTCATAACCGCCTTTGCATTTTTCAAGATGGAGAAAGTCTATACACACCAGCTCAAAGGGCTGCGTAGTTACAATGTTTGTTAAAGGAGCTCTTGTTTCATGGCTGGGCTTTTTCTGCTTTACACAGGAACAAACGTTGGTCACATAATGCTCGATGTCTGCCTGCATGTGTGGCCAAAAGAAGCGTTCACGTATCAAAGACACTGTGCGATCAACACCTTGATGGCCCATATTATTGTGCAGCTCTTCAAGTACAGTCTTTTTGAACTGATCTGGCAGGACTAGCTGTTTCCGGGCAGAAGTGAGCCTGTACAAGATGCCATTGTTATCTAGTCTTAACTTGCCCCACTCTCTGAACAAGCATTTTGTCTTAGGGTCAAATGTTCTTAGCTCTTTGGGCAGTGGTTTTGAATCTGTCTGTTTACACTGTAATACAGGGCTTATAACAGGATCAGACTTTTGCGCTTCATTAAGCTGTTCTTTTGGTATGGGTGTGAATGTTGCTTCTGCTGGCTCACCGTCTGCTGTGACTGACATTGCTGCAGCTGAGAGTGTCCATGCAGCAGGTGTGTCTTTCTGTACCTCAATGGCCTGGATAGCAGCTGCAATAGTGTCCGGTGGCACTTCCTCAGAGCAGTCTCTCATCAAGGTTTCGACATCAAGTGGCATTCTTGATAAAGCATCTGCATCACTGTTTTCCTTCCCTGGTTTGTACTTAATGGTGAAGTGAAAATCAGCGAGCTCAGCGACCCATCTTGATGTGGTGGCATTCAGTTTGGCTGTTGACAGAATGTACGTTAGCGGGTTGTTATCGCTATAGACAGTAAATGTTGGGGCATAGTACAAATAGTCTCTGAATTTGTCAGTGATAGCCCACTTCAATGCTAAAAATTCTAGTTTTCCTGCATGGAAGTGGTAGTTTTTCTCAGCCGCTGTTAGAGTACGGGAGCCATAAGCAATAACTCGCAGCTTACCATCTTGTCTCTGGTACAACACTGCGCCTAGCCCTTTGTGTGAGGCGTCTGTGTGTACGATGAACGGCTGTGTGAAATCTGGGAACCCCAGCACTGGTGGGTGGAGCAAACAGTCTATTAGTTCCTCAAGCGCACGTTGATGCTGGTCAGTCCACACGATTTGTTTTGAGGAGGGCACAACTTGACTGGCTCTCTTTGGTCTTGCCCTTGTCCCTTTTGTGGTGTCTGAGTTCTCTGTGGTTTTGTCAGCTTTTAACAGTTCATACAAACAACCTGCTTTTCTGGAGAAGTCTTTTATGTATTGTCTGTAGTAGGAGAGAAGGCCTAACATTTTTCTGAGCTGACCAACATTTTGTGGTTTTATACCTTTGAGTGCTTTGACTGCTTCAAAATCTGCAGGATCCACTTTACTGCCCTCTGCAGACACTATTCTGCCCAAATAGCGCACCTCAGACTTAAACATGTCACACTTACTTGGCTTAAGCTTTATACCAAAGCCTCTCAATCTCTGGAGCACTTTTCTCACGTCCTCCAAGTGATCTTTGAACGTTTTGCTGTAAACTAATGTGTCATCCAGATAGGGGATGCAGATGTTGTCGCGCAGCCCATCCAGGCACTCTTCCATACAGCGCTGAAATGCTGCAGGGGCATTCATAAGTCCAAAGGGGATGCGAATCCACTCATATAATCCCCAGGGGGTCACAAAAGCAGTGAGTGGACGACTTTCTTCTGACATGAACCCCTGGTGGTACGCTTTCCCCTGATCTAAAAGCGAAAACCAGGAGTTTCCACCCAAACTGTCCATAATGTCCTGGACGCGTGGGATGGGCTGGCGATCAGGATGGGTTTTCCGATTCAGGTCTCTGTAGTCTATGCACAGTCTTAAAGTACCATCTTTTTTTCTAACACAAACAACTGGTGAGGAGTATGACGAGTCTGACTTCCTGACCCAGCCTTGTGCTATTAAATCATGCAGGTAACTTTTCATCTCTTGGTAGAGCGGCCGTGGCACAGACAGGTATGTTCGTTTGACTGGTTCGTTGTCTTTGAGTGATATGGTCATTTTCAGTTTTTCAATACAGCCTATATCATTGTCTGTTTTAGAGAAAGACTGGCATTCCTCTCTGAGCATCTGTTTTGCTAATACTCTCTGCTCTTCACCCAGGTGGCTAAGATCTACAGGTGGGTCCCACTCTTCGCTAGCGCTACACTGGGCTTGTGTATTTGTCTGGTTAACAGTAGCTACAGATGTGGCTTTTTCAAACACCTGGGCAGGTAAAACAGCTGTAATAGTCTGAACCGAGCCAACTAATGTACGGCCTGGAATGACAATTTCATGGTCAGTTGGGTTAGAGACACCTAGTGTTATGACAGGTAAAGTACCCTTCTTAACTTTAACCAAAGTGTCAAAAAACTCAAGATTGTCTGGCCACTGGGGGTTTAAGTCTGGCTCAAATATCATGACCATATCTTGTTTAAATGGCCCTGCTGCTATACGACCCTCAACATGCATGTGGCTTTTTTTTGGTACAGTAATACAGTCTTTCTTTGTCATCACTTTGTACTCGTCAACTGCATCTGCACTAACAGCCTGTATAAAAGCTTTCACCTTGTGTCTTTTGAGGCTGGGAAATGCTTTTCTCACTGTGCTGTACAGTTTAGCTTGGTCAGTCTTATTCACAATGTATTCAATTACATTGTAGCCTATAATAGGGCATGTGAGCTGAAAGCCTTTCATTACCAACATGGGGATGGTCAATTTCTCAGTTTGTTCAGTTCCGGAAACAAGTTGGAAGGTTGTCTCAACCCACCCAAGATATGGCATGTTGGTCCCATTTGCTGCGGTCAGGGTGAGTTCAGATGTGTCCATGATATCTGCTACATCTCTCAGCTCTGTGTGTGGCAGATAGTCCTTTTTCCACTTCTCATCGATGATTGATACCTGTGAGCCTGAGTCCCATAGAGCTTGAAGCCTGTGGCCGTCCAGAAAACACTCAACCAGACATTGCCTGCCCACCAGAGATGTGACTTTGTGAGGGGAATTTACATAAGCTGGCAACAGTGGTACCTGGACAGTCTCATTTTCTTTCTTAGTCTTTAAGCCAGTGCATTGTCTCTTATGTTGTCTCCAGTGTTGTTTCTGGCATGTTCTTGAACAATAAAGTGCGTTTTTACATGCTGAACACTGTCTCATGCCTGACTTTTCTTGTTTACAGTTGGAGCAATGTTGGGACTTGTGGATGATGGGCATGGTTAACACTCGTCCCTCGGTGGTAACCATTGCTGGTTTAAATGTTTCTCTTTATATGGTCTCATACCTCTGCTTCTACATCCAGCCTGAAAGTGTTCTCTACTCCCACAGAGGTAGCAGTGGGTGCAGCGCTCGTTGACTCCATTCTGCTGGCAGATGTGGCACCTCCTCTCACGGCGGGCTGGACTACCTGTGTAGTGCTGTACAGGATACTGAGGGGGTGGTGGCCTTTGACGGGGGCCCTGGAAGCTATAATACTGCTGGTCCCTATCATACTGCATAACTGGTGGTAGGGCATATGACTGAGGACCAGCCACCGGCTGCTGTAGAGTCTCTTTAATCTGAGCTATCTCTGCACTGAGACCTTTCAGGGAGGCTACACCTGTCTTAAGCTCCGCTAACTCAGTTAAAAGCTCGGGTGGTATCTTAGCTTTAACTTCTTTCACAGGGTTCTTAGCTGGTGACACATCATCTGACTGCACTGCACTCACACTTGTAGCAGTCTGTGATGCTAAACATCTCTTCTTGTTTTTCCTTTCTGCCTCATTGGCACAAGCCATATTTAACCTCTCTAACAGGAGTTCATCAGGTGTCTTAGAGTCTAACAGGAGTGGCTGCATATCTATCCTGACACTGTCACTCTGGAAGCCTGTGAGTATGGTGTGCAAACACATACGCTGAACTAAAGCTGGGTCGTATTTGAGTCCTGACTCAGATTCTTGGGAAGCAAATAAGACTTTCTGCTTTAGATCTAAAACTCTCATCAGGAAGCTTTGAGCAGTCTCTTTTGGGGTCTGTACCTCAGAGGCAAGTTGTTTATACAGTTCGGTGGCGCTCTTCTCCTGGAAATGGGAGCGCAGTATGCGGCGTAGAGTCGGAAGGGTGAGTTGAGCTTTTCCCTCCAAATAGCTGCGTAGTTGTAGACCTGGCAAGATAGCTCTGATGACAGCATCTACAATGTCAAGCTCTGAGTAACCTCTGCTCAGTCCATTTTCGATCTGGTGAGCAAGACTGGAAAATGTCAGTTTGTCTTTTTGACCTGGTTCGCCAATCTGGCCTGATATTTTGAAATCTTTCTGCCAGTAAGGGCTTGGTCGTTGGGGGGTACTTGACACAGATGAGTTAGGGACAAAGCGATTACCTTGGGAGTGAGAAATAATTGCTGTGTTAACTGCATTAGCTGTCTCTGTTACCAGTGAGGTTGCAGTATTTGGTTGCTCTCTGTGTCCTGAATCACCCTCTTCATTTGCATTTGGTTCAGTCTCAACAATTGTCTCTTTCATTATTTCAGCAATCTTATCATTAAGCAACAACAGTTCTGACATTCCTTCATCCTCAAGTACTGTTATACCTTCTCTCTCAATGTGTATTTGGATGTGTGTTAGCAGTGACAGTCGTGTTTTTCTGCTAACATCTATTTTCTCTGCAATGCCAAGGAACTCGCAGATTGACACTAGTTGGTCTTTGGACAGAGTGTGCATTTCACGCACAACCTCTTCTCGCAGCTCTTCCACCGAAGACATTGTGGCAGTAGGCTGGAAGAATTTTGCATGTACGGGTGACGCTGAGCTGAGTCGCTTTTGCAGCCCCTGATGATCTCTGGCTGGCCTCAGGAAACATGCGCTAAAACACAGCTACCAGTTCGCCTCGACAGCAACACTTTCCTCACTGCAGTCTGCCTGGGTTGTAGTGGGGGGGATTTAGCTGGCTTGGACTACGATGTGCAGATTGTGGACACCGGACATCTAAGCAGCTATCCCAGCGGTGCCTCCAAATGTTACACCCCTGAAAACAGGGGGAAAAGAATCACGAGAGTGATTATGACTTGCGTCTCTCATGCAGTAGTTTATTGCAGTGAAAATGAGCAGAAACGTTTCACATTCTGTACTGCTAAATGTCACATGGTGGAAGAAAAACACTAAATAATAAACCGAAATACTAAAGTGCTTACTATACATATACTTGAGAAGGTTTCCTGACAAAATGGCTGACAATCGTGGTGTTTTTAGCTCCTGCCGTTATCTTAATGGCCATTACACAGTACAAAACACAGCTCAAAACCGCCACGTATATGTGCACAAAACTGCAATGTAATGCTTTTAACGCTTACAAAACAATGAAGGATTACCTCTTAAATATCTTAACAGTGTACACATTGGAAATATATCAACTTTTAAACACTTTTACCTGAAAACAGGGGGAAAAGAATCACGAGAGTGATTATGACTTGCGTCTCTCATGCAGTAGTTTATTGCAGTGAGGAGAACGCGCGAAAGCCCCCTAGTGGAGAATAGAGACACTACTAATCGATCCCAGAAAAGGCTTACTAGCCGATCACTGATGTATAGATTGCAGTTCTCTTAAGTAACATGAAAGCCATTAATATAACATGAAAAATAATAAACTCTTAACCATTTTCTTACCATATTTACATTATTTTCGTCCTTATATCAACTGATATGAATTAGTATTAACTGAACAGTTTTATATGCAATAGTCATTCAACCTGTCACACTTATAGGAGGAGAGCTAGCTCTTCTTGCCAATACGGTTCAACCCAGTTAGCATAAACACTGGTCCAGCATAGCCGGTTAGCATAGGTTTACAAACTATGCTAACTGACTTCGTATGAGAGTAGTGTTCAAATTATCATCTGATTAAATTTCAAAGTGTTTCTTTAAAGGTATTTGAGTCATCCCCTCAATAATAATAATAATAATAATAATGGATACTTTATTGATCCCCATGGGGAAATTACTTGTTTTTCTCTGCATTTGACCCATTCACTCAGTGAAGCAGTGGGCAGCCCACTAAGCAGGCGCCCGGGGAGCAGTATGTAGGGACGGTACCTTGCTCAGGGGTACCTCAGGGTAGCCGTTAAGTGGATTCGAACCGCCGACCTTCCGATCATGGGGCGACCACTTTACCTACTGAGCTATCCCTTCCCCAAGAGACACATTACGTGCATTTACGCAGCATGAGATTTTGCCAGCTTGCTCTTTATTTCTCTTTGGTTTTTACCTTCATCTGCAGCACCTCTCGGCTATGACAGCATGGCAACAACAAAAAAGCTGTTTTATAAAGCAGCTTGGTGGTGAGGTAAGTGGAAAAACAGAAAGGCTGCATTGTTGTTATAGGTAATACTACTGGTGCTTTTATGGAGTCTTTTAAAACCTGACACGATTTATTTCTTCTCTCTTTGATTATTTACTCTGCTTTAATTTGCAGCTTATATGATGGATTCTGACACTTTGAATTGGGCGCAGACATCGTAGAATCTCATAAGTATTCTTAAAGTCTTGCTGAGCTGTACCCTACCTTGGTCCTATAGTTAACATTTAAGCAAACCACTCTGGATCAAACTCAAAAACTCTACTGCTTTTGTCTTTAACCAGTAATTAAAGCAATTTTCTTGAAAAGTGTTACGCACATTCTGACCGTAGTCTGCCCAACCCCGGTAGCCCTAAAGCAGCTTCCTGAAAATTTCACGTGTGCCTCCAGTTTCTTGCTTTTTTTTTCTCTCAGGGCTTGAAAGCTTCATTTATATTTACCCAAAGTTTCCCTGAGCTAAGCCTCTCTGACCTATTACCCAAAGTCCCACAAAACCAGGTTTGTTCAAGTCCCTTTAAAAACACACGTTTTTGCCAGATGTTGTTCCTTGTTTCTTTCCACATACTCATAAAATATTATGTTTAGAAAGGAGGGGGGGGGGAAGAAGAGCGTTGTAATGACATCAGGATCTGCTTGTTGTCCAGAAGTGTAGCACACTGAGGTGCTTTGGATTACTGAAAATGAAAAGATGTTTGGGTGACTGCTACATGAAAAGCAGTTTATCTGCAGTAACATTACACTTTGCTCAGAGGTAATTTCCTGACCTGTTTTCAGTCTGTCTGAATGAACTCTTACTTTCCTTGACTCTGGCCTGCTTCAAAACACCTCTTTTAGAAACACCTTTACATCCAGTCAGAGTTACTCCTCTGTCTCTTTGGGTGATTGTGTTCAATTGGCCGTCACAGCATATCTGGCACCAACGGGTCCACTGTTGTCATAGTTCAAAGAATGGTGCATCTGGGTAACCTGGGATCAAACACTGTATGATTCTTTCAAACTGGAACTAAAATATGTACCTAAACTGCAGGTACTCAAATACATTATATTGCTGGATTGTATTAACTGATTTATTAATATGTATTCATTGTTAATGTTGCATCTTGAGATTATTTTAATTACTTATATATGCTGCTGGGTAGCTTTATCTATAATAATATAATATAATAATAGGTTTAAATTTCAAAGTCTGTAAACTAAAAATTGTATAGAGTACAAAGCATCATAGTCGATTTCCAGAGGGGGACATACAATACAAAGTTTTTTTTTAAAGTTATTTCAAGTAGCCATTTTCAGTTTGCAAATGTAGAATAGTTATACCAAAAAGTCTGTTTTGTTTTAAATGTGTATTACCTACCTAAACTTTAAATCAGTCATAAAGGGTAACTAAAGAGTTAAGATGAAAAGTATCTTTATTTCAGTATTGATGCACACACTGTTTGTGAGAGCTTCCAGGGTTGATATGGAGAGGACAAACAGGGTGATTGCAATGGCAAGAGTTTCAGAGATGATTTGATAGAAAGCTGAATTAAAGTCCATAAATCCTCGACGCTGTCGCTCCTTTTATATTCAGACAATGCAAGCCAAAGGCTAGTCCTTGGCTAACTGATTTTACCAGAGCCGCTAGAAAAGAATGTAGAAGATGTGAAAGACGGTGGAAAAAAGATAGGCTGTGCGTCTCTATGGAAGCTCTTAAGACTAGCTGGAAAGTCTATCAGAGAGCAGTAAAGGCTGCCAAGCACTCCTATTTTTCTCAACTTATTGCTACCAGCTCGCATAACCCTCGTGTTCTATATAACACTATAAATTCTGTACTTAATCCAGAAGGCTATGTTCTTTTGCACTCTTCTGCAGTTATGTGCAATAAGTTTCTTAATTATTTTGTGGAAAAGGTTGCTAGTTTGAGACCTCCGACTCTACCTATTGCTGACCCAGCCATGCATGGTTCTTGCTCAAGTCTGTTCTCTGCTTTTCTACCAATTGTTTTATCTGATTTAGAGAAACTTGTGTTGAATGCTAAACCGTGTGGCTCTCCAAATGACGTTGTTCCTCCCCGTTTTCTTAAAAAGGTATTTCCTATCATCGGACCACATATTCTGAACATTATTAATACTAGTCTTTTGTCTGGTCAAGTACCTAGGGAATTTAAGCATGCAGTCATACATCCTTTAAAGAAACCAGGCTTAGACAGTTCAGTCATATCAAATTTTAGACCCATCTCTAAGCTTCCCTTTCTTAGTAAGATTCTGGAAAGGGTTGTTTATACTCAGTTGATGGACTACTTGAATGAATCTAAATTGTCAGAAATCTTTCAATCCGGCTTTAAGCCATTCCACAGCACGGAGACAGCCCTCGTAAAAGTTATGAATGACATCCTGATAGCGACAGACCGTGGTAAATATGCAGTGCTGGTCTTGTTGGACATGACAGCTGCATTTGACACTGTGGACCACGATTTGCTGATCTCCCGCTTACAGCACTGTGTGGGAATTTCTGGTTCGGCACTTTTGTGGTTAAAGTCCTATCTTTTAAATAGGACCTTTTGTGTTAAGTTGGGGTCGGCCTCATCCTCTGTGGCCCCTCTGCTTTGGGGTGTGCCACAGGGATCTATTCTTGGGCCGTTATTGTTTTCATTGTACCTCTTGCCTCTTGGCGCGATTTTCTGAAAGCATGAAGTGCCATTCCATCTATACGCAGATGACTGCCAGCTCTACTTACCTTTTAGTCATGCTGATAGTCTTCCAACTGGACCTCTGCTTGACTGCCTTACTGATGTCAAAGCATGGATGGCAAAAAACTTTTTAAATTTTAATGATCGGAAGACAGAAGCAATTTTATTTGGCCCAAATCGTTCTTCTCATACTCTGGATGTTGATCTTGCAGCTTTGACTTCCCAACTAAAGAGTTCGATCACAAATCTCGGAGTTAAAATTGATTCTGCACTCACCTTTGATGACCATGTAAACGGGGTGGTAAAATCAGCATTTTATCACCTCAGACGTTTATCAAAGGTTAAGCCCTTTCTTTCCAAGTCACGCTTGGAAAGTGTTATTCATGCCTTTATTACCTCACGTTTAGATTATTGTAATTCTCTTTTAACAGGGGTTGGGGAGGGCACTTTGTCACGCTTGCAATTAGTGCAAAATGCTGCGGCACGATTTTTAACTGGCAGAAGAAAATTTGATCACATCACTCCGATTTTGGCCTCTTTACACTGGCTTCCAATTGAATTCAGGATCCGTTTTAAAGTCCTTTTATTGGCTTTTAAATCTCTAAATGGTCTGGCACCTGTCTATTTGTCTGACTTGTTGAAGCCCCACGTCCCCACTCGTTCCCTTCGGTCAGCTGAGCAGTTGCTGCTTTCGGTCCCAAAGTCACGGCTGAAACTTAGAGGAGACCGAGCGTTCTTTGTTGCCACGCCAATGCTTTGGAATAACCTTCCTCTCCATATTAGACAGGCTACATCAGTGCCAGTTTTTAAGTCTTTATTAAAAACCTATTTTTATTCCCTGGCTTTTAACTCTGTGGGTAACTGATATTTTTTTATTGTTTTTTAACTTTATTGCTATGTCTGGTTTTATTACTATGTGCATATTAGTATTGTACAGCACTTTGGTCTACCAGGTGTGTTTTTAAAGTGCTATATAAATAAATAAATAAATGATGATGATGATGATAAATGGTGTCTTTGCGTAGCTTTCAGGAAGTCTAGGTTTGGCAAATATGATGTAATCTGATTTTGATTGCATCGTCCACTAGTGATGGGATTTCCGGCTCTTTTTAGAGATCCGGCTCTTTCGGTTCGGCTCACTAAAAAGAGCCGGCTCTTTCGGCTCCGAACCGGCTCTTCAGGTTGTTTTGTTGCTTTAATTAATTTATTATTAACAATAATATAAAATTATGCACAAAAGGAATTACTAACGTAAAAACAAGTGGTTTTATTTATATATGTTTATATATAAATATATGCGGTGGCCCCTAGAGACAAAACACGTACAAACTCCAAAACACATTTCTAGCATTAACTGAACTTCCAAAGCAGAGCTACTAGATCACTTAAATTACACAATTGAAAGCATGTGTGTATTTGTGTATTTATACACAGGCACTCATATATATATTCAAATAATTTAAAAAAAAGTTCATTTACCTGTTATTACCACACACCAAATCCGGTCGTTGGTACTTGCTGGCTTGTGTAGCCACAAGATAACAAAGGCTCAACACTGCGCCCAGCATCCTGGAGCACTTCTGTTGTCTTTTGTACGTGTTTTGAGTTTGTATGTGCTTCTGAGTTTTTATATGCTTCTGAGTTTTTACGTGCTTCGGAGTTTGTACGTGTTTTTACGTGTTTTGGAGTTTTTACGTGTTTTGGAGTTTGTACGTGTTTCTTACGTGTTTTGGAGTTTGTACATGCTTCAGAGTTCGTACGTGATTTGAAGTTTGTATGTGCTTTGTCTCTAGGGGCCACCGTAAATATACTTTTATTTATTCACTCCACATAAAATGTAATAAATAAATCATATAATACAAAAATCAACTATTCACATTTCAACTTTTAACTATTTAAATTTTCAGCTTTTTCCTTTCACAAATTTAAAGTGAAAAGAACACAAAACACTGCAAACCACAACACAATTAAATATAAATTATAATATGAAAACTATAAAAGAACATGCATATTCTCTGTCATATGGACCTGCATGAATAAACTTTCTCAATCCTTTATCATCTGCAACCGAAAATAGTTGTGGATGATTACTATACCTTTCTAATGTTGTTGTCCCTGCCTCTCTTTCTCTCTCTCTGGCTCTGTTCCTGTGCTACTGAGTGTAACTACCGCCCCTCCCCCCTCTGCCCAGCATAAAGCACAAGGCTCGCGTGCAGAGTGAAGCGGAAAAAAAGTGCGAGAGAGAGGCTGAGAGAAAGAAAAAAAAAAAACCCACGTGACGGCTCGCGATAAGGAGTCGGCTCGCGTCGTTCACGTCAAAGAGTCGGCTCTAAGAGCCATTTCGTTCGCGAACGACCCATCACTATCGTCCACAGACCTGTTTGTCTGGTAAATTAAACTGAAAGGATCCAACAGATTTGCCAGACCAAGTCTTTTATGAAACAAACACAGTAACTGTTTCAAAATCAGGATATCAGAGGAAAATATTTATCTACCTTTTTTAAATGTTTTTTAATGAAGACCTGAAGAACTATGATGGAAATAATGTCAGACCTGCTGTGGAGAGACTCCTCGAAGCTTCAATACTGAAAGTTCAATTACTCAGAATAAACACTTAAAGACTTTTAGGTTTACATCAAAATTACAACTGAATAGTGTTGGCACTGTGGATACTTGAGAGTAATTTGAACAGTAAGGTTTTTTTCTTCTGTTATTCTCTCATTTCCACTTTAGACAAATTTACCATAATCTCTCAAAACAGATATTTGTATATTCTCAAAGGAAAGGGGCTTTGGCACCAGACGCTTTCTGCTTTGTAGACCCAGTTCTACTGACAAATCAGTTTAACTGTGTCTGCAAGAATGCTGTTTTTCTGACAATAATTTAGCTTTTTAAAAATCATCTGTTTTTTCAAAGAAACTGTTCGATAAAACTGGAAGCCTTGAATTGGACATCTGTTATCTGTATCTTAAAACCACTGGATTCCCAAGTCATCCACTGGGTTTCTAAATTATTCTTACCACAAATGAGTGGTAATAGTCAGTACTTGCTCTGGGCACCCAAAACTAAACCTAAATTTGTAATATTAATTAAATTACTTATGTAACACATAGATACATGTTAGCAAAGCTGGTCAAATACACAGTGAACGTATTAGAATTTTAATTAAAAAAGATTTTTTCTGATTTTTGGCGGTGGGCGGGTCAAAACGATTCAGTTCTGTCTACACTGACAATTTGTCACTAATAGTAGAAAAGACATAATGGCAGGATGTGCTAGAAAAAGTTCAGAGACTTCAAAGAACATTTTTGAATGCACAGCAGGTAAGACTTTGTAGTTCACAAAAATGTTCCTGAAACTGAGATTCAGTTGCAGGTTTTCGAGACGGTTTGTATCAGGCATGCCATTTCTTCCAGCCAGACACCTCAAGGTATCACTGGTTTTGGCCAAGTGAGCGTTAAAGTCTCCCACTAGGAAAATGGAGTGACCAGTTAGGGCACCCTCTAGCACCACACCAAGTGAATTTAGTGCAAATGACAGTCAGGACCTATTTCCTGACCTGAAGGCGCATGCAGCCCTCTGATCCACTTACAGTTTTTTACAGTCGCTAACAAGCGCCTACCCATACTTCAGATACTTTTTCTAAACTCTTAACACAGACCCACACCTACAAAACACAGTTGGCCAAATGGATAATATCCTTCCCAAAAATACACTTTGTTAAATATATACTAACTCCTCATTTCAAAATTAGAACACATCTTTCTCTGCACACACTAACTGTACAAAAACACTATAAATCTGACTCAAAATGAAATTAGTCTGTCAAAGAATAACACTTGTTTTCACTTCACAAGGTACATGCAGTCAATCAAAGTACACCAGGTTTCAAAATACTGGCTATTATTGACATTACAAAAACTGCATAGACTTTTATGTTTCAGTGTCACAGGTATTTGCATGCGAAACATGCAATCCACCATATTGACACCAGAAATGTCTTGGTTGGTAACTGTATGTCCACATGTACAGTAATGTTCACATTCAAAAGCATTCCAGTAAAAAGCAAACAAGTTTTTGTTTCTTTACTGTTTACCACAGGAGGTACAGTAGAAACACGGTATGATAGGACAGAGAAAGTTTTACAGTATTGCTTACAGTGAACAAAATATCCATGAAACACACAAGAGCATTCTGAACAAAAAAACAACAGCAAAAAGCCAAGATAAAAAGGGGGGGAGGGGGGCTAAAAAAAGGCAAAAAAGTTGCATCTAATCTCTGCGATCTTCAGGGTTAGGCCACATGTTTTCATCAACATCACATCTGATGTCAGCCAAGTCGATGCACCTGGGATAAAACCGCCTGGTATGTCGGATCCACCCTTGGCAATCGTCAACTGTGATGTCCCTGGAGCCAGCATCCATGGCTTCAAGGAGGGACATCTGGTCATGTGGCTGATGGTCATAAACCTTCCACCGCCATGCAGAAAAGAACTCCTCTATGGGGTTGAGGAAAGGTGAATAGGGTGGAAGGAAGAGACTCACCAGTCTTGGGTGGACTTCAAACCATGTTGTTATTGCTTGCGAGTGATGGAAAGCCACATTGTCCCAGGTAATTACAAAGGTCCTCATGTTTTCACCCTCCTGACCCTGCTCTGGAACCAGGCGCTGGTGGAGATCATTGAGAAAGGCAAGCAAGCGCTCTGTATTATAGGGTCCAACCTGACATTTGTGAAGGAGTAATCCTGCATTTGCAATTGATGCACACATGGTAATGTTTGCTCCTCTCTGTCCTGGCACATCAACTGTGGCCCTTTTTCCAATTACATTCCGTCCACGTCGACGCCTTTTGGCCAGATTGAATCCTGCCTCATCGATGTATATGAATTCATGAGGGGCCTGGTTGGCCTCCAATTCCATAACTCTCTGAAACAAAGTTTATGTAAGTCATGTTAGTACTGTATACCATACTGTACTGTAACCTAGTATTGTGTAGGTTACCTACTTGCAAAGTGCAAAGCTTATAGAACTGGACATTGGATTGAATATACACTGTACCTGGACATATTGTCGTCGTAGCTCCTTGACCCTCTCACTGTTCCTCTCAAAGGGAACAGTGTAGAGCTGCTTCATCCGCACTCTATGTTTGGACAATGTCCGCGAAATGGTTGTGAGGCTGATTCTATCGATATTGTCGAATATCTCATGGTCCGCCACAATTCTGGTTTGTATTTCACGCAGTTTTATTGCATTATTTGCAGTAACCATTTCCACAATGGCAAGCTCCTGATCATTACTGAGGAGCTTTCCTCTTCCCCCAGAGGGTGGAAGACGTTGCATTCTTTAGAAAGACAGACAATTCAACATATGCATTACTGTATGACCATATTGACATGTCAAGTGAGAATAGGAACAATCCATGTAAAATGCAATACTTACCTGTTGGTTTGTTGAAAGGTGCGTATAATGGAGGCAACCGTTGACCGCCTCAAATTGGGCTGCACTCTTTCACCAGCCTCTCTTAGTGAAAGACCATGGTTGATTACATGGTCAATGATAGTGGCACGGATTTCATCACTGACTACTGTTCTTGCAGCCCTTGGAATGCCACCACCACGCATTCTTACACCTATACCTTGCCCTCTCCTTGGGCCTGCTCTTCTCTCTGGGCCCCTTGCTCTTACTCCTCCTCGACCAGACATTACAGTGTTTGTCTTTTTTTTTGTTTCCAAAAACATCACTCCTCAAGGTCTTGCCTTATGAACCCCACTGAGTCTAAGCCAGAATGGAAGAAGGTGTGGTTGGCCCAATTTACCCAACATAAATCAGCTGTGTGTCAATTATTCAATTGTTTGTTTGTTTACAGCTGAGATATATTTTTGATATTGATATTGTTTTTGTACTGATATCATTGCAGGGGCAGAGGTTTTTATACTGTATCTACGGTTTGGAATATTGTTTTTGCTATTGTGGGATGTTGTGTGTTAACATTCGTAGATACTACAAGAACAGTCCATAGTTTTGTTGGGAGGTATAACTTGTCTGTTAAGAAAATGTAAGCATTGTGGAAATGTGTTCACTGACTGCATATTGGGTGAACACGACATGAAATGTGTGAATGGTATGGCCACAACAGACCGATCCTGTGCTAATTGTGTTTAGAGTTTTGCAAATGTGACAACTGTTTGGACAAACGCTTGTTAGCGACTGTAAAAAACTGTAAGCAAACCCCAACGTATAGACAGTGAACCAGTGAGGATACAAGGATACACGCCAAGGCCCAGCCACTAGGTGCTTCTTCCCTGGGCCTGGTTGCAGGGTGGGGCACCAGTAGCCCTATCCTGGGAAAGCTAAACTGGTCGCTGGATTTTCTTCTTTTTCTTTTTTGTGGCCCCTTACCCAGGGAAATTTGCCCTGTGAAACAACATAGCCAAACATGGGATCACTGAGCCACCCAAACCCTCCACTGTGATAAGGTGGCGATTCACTGAGGAGCTCTGTACTGTATTTATTTTCACAACAAGATGAAAACAGATATAGGGCAATGAATCCAAATCGGTAATGAAGCAAATGCACCCCCATTATGTATTAAAGCTCTTTAATCTTTTTAATGAACCAACAATTTAAAGCTGGAACTCATTCTGAGTGATCTCTATAGTGCTGCTGAATGAATTACTACATACAACATACAACCAGCAAGAGTGTGTTGCTTTATGTTTGGATATATTGTACTGCAGATCATCACCTTCAGGTGATATGCGTAAACACAGACATAGTCAAACTTCATATTGAAACACGACAAGATATTTGTCAGAACAGTTAAGGGTTTCTAGGTCAAACATCTACATTCCCCTTATATGGACATTCTAAAAAATGTCAACATACAATTTAGCTGTTTGAAATACAGATGTAAAAGTTTCTTGAAGCTTTACTGTAAGCAAAAAGAACATTTATATACAATAAAACTTTAACCATCTTGTTTTGTTTTTTTAAAGGGCACCTATTATGCTTTTCCTTATACTCACATGACCAAAGGTTCAGCTAATGAGCTCAGGGTAGGTGTCAGTTATCCCTGCAAGCTAAAACTCAGGGTTCAAGCTGCTTTGAAAACTCTCTTTTCAGTTTGTTTTTTCTAACCATGGCTCTGTATGATGTCTCACAGAGCAGATATCACTGATACGGTCAACCGAGAGCCACAGCGCAGTCAGCAAGCACAAAGCTCCACCAATCTGCTGTTTAAGTCAGATTTTTATGTTGGGTAGCCAATCAGCGGAAATGCATAAAACAGCTTGGTTTAGACAGGTTACGAACTGATGCGCTGCACCAAGCCCCAGTATAAGATAAATAAGGATTATGTTTGAGCTGTGACTCATGCAAAGCAACTTTAGTAGAGTACTTGAATAAAAATATGAAGTTAGAAATAAGCATAATAGGTTGCCTTTAAGTTCATACAGCCATAGGACAACAGTAGGGGATAGACAAAAATCACAGCAGGGCTTTAAATAAGTTCAGAAAACGTTCTAATACCACTGGCATCTCGCAGAGTCTTTGCATTTCTGTTTTTCATGACCCTGCCAAAATATCAAAAATACATGTAATTTCACATGTTTCTGCAGGACACAAGGCATACAAGTTAGTTCCAAAATCTGCAAATGAAAATGTACAGTACAGATTATTTTGGACAATCACTTTGAGTGATGACAATTATCTAAACACTGCAACACTTCTGCTTCCCCGACATGCAATAAACATGACGTTGAAACGGATTATTTTAGAAAAAGTCTATATGGTCACACAGCAAATAAAACATCCCATATAAACCACGATTGTCACACTTGACATTAACTCTGAAGAGTGACACGTTTCACAAAGATGCTTGTAGTTCTTTACACGGGCCTCTGTTGTTTGTTGGAATGCCTGTCTTGAATTAAGATAGTAAGATGAGCTGCATCTGTTCATGCGTGGGTACTGTTTGAGTTAGTATAGAAATGTACAGTAGTCATGCATAATAAAGATACCCTGCTATACAAGGGGTGAACACTAGGTGGCAGGCTTTGCCAACTTTGCACACAGCTCCAGTCTTCTGGGGAATAAAATGTCAAGTCATGGCAGGGGAGAGGAAGGGACATGCATAGGGCAAACATTACACTGGAAGTCAGGTATATTGCTTTTCATAGAATGTGCGTTTATCCCTCATTGAGATTGTTCCACACCTTGTAAATATGCATACAAAGGCTTCTCCAACTAAAGATGGCACTGAGCTACAGCCTTCTCTGCTGCTGTCTCCAACCCAGCTCACATCTGCCTCATTGTTCTTTCCCTTCAAACAAAACAGATCTCCCGATGCTTTGTTCTTCCTCGCTTCTTTGTGCATCTCTTTTCTCCTCACTTTTTTTTTCTTTCTCTGCTCATTCTCTTACCCATTCCTCCCCTCGGTTCCCTTTACTCCCACCTACAATTTCTCCTTCCTTCCTTCCTTCCTTCCTTCCTCCCTCTTCCTCCTCTCTGCAGGGCAGCCGGAGAGTCTGGCATTTCTCTAACAGCAGGAGGGGAATCTGCACCCAGCCTCGGCCCATGCTGGGCAAAGAGAGTGTGGGTGTGGCATGTCTGACAGAGGCGAGTGTGTGTCTAAGTCTGTGACAGGCCACATGTGTGTGGATTCCCCATATTAGCTCTAACAACACTTATTTCCTACCTTAAAAAGGAGAAACCCAAGGACTCTATTTTCTCTGAATGGATTATACTAAAGTAGTTTGCATTCTCGATTACAGTTTCAGATTTGGCTCAGCAACAATAAGAGATCATAAAACGGCTGGGTGAAAATAGATTTTATTGTTGTGATCGGTCACTGCAAAGAATCAGTCGAAGTAACCCCACAGCACCTGATACGAGCTGGAGTCTATTCCTCATCAAGAGATTTGAATGTATTTAGCTTCAGCACTCCTGCCAAATGTGATGAGTGGCAACACTGGCCGAAGACCAACAGCAAAACCTTTTGTTCCAAATGTGTCTGGAGAGGGGAATCAGACAATTAAGAACAAACAAACAAAAAAAGCCAGGCTCTGAACGGTCTGGTATCAGAGGGGAGGAATGGTCACGGTTCAGTTGCAAACAGTAAATGAAAGCAATAAGAGGGCGATTTAGAGCTACAGCAGTGGGCGGGTCAGGGATGACACCCGCTGTGTAGCTACGATGTGCCTGTTTATCCCCACGGGTGATGAGAGAGGAAGAAGGGTGAGTGACGGGTCGATTTTTCTCTCACTATTGTTTTTAAAGTGAAAAACAAGAGTGAGGGACGTGAGCCGAGGTAAGCAAGGAGGGAGAAGCAGAACCAAGAAAGGCAGAGACTGTGTCGGGGGTCAGATGTGTCTGTGCAGCTGCGGTAGTGGGGAGGAGGACAGGGCTGGTCGCGGTTCGATTCCTCGGCTCTTCATGAAAGACAGCAGCTGGTCGGGGATCTCGGCAAGGACGTCCTTCGCTAGTCGAGCCATGCTGAGGACCTGGTTGCCAGATCTGTCAATGTAGTCTCTGAATGGAACGAACTAAAAGCAGAAATCATTATATACATCCTGTTTATTTAGTACAGATAAAAAAGTAGCATACCAGTATAGACAACATAAAAATCTTTTTTTTCTGAAGATCTCCCAAAAGATTAAAAAGCCTGGAATAGTGCAATGTTTTGCGAGAGTGATGAAAACTGCCAATATCTCACATAAACTGAAGAAATCATCAAACCGTGAAAAGATTAGCGAGTGACTCAGAGTACGGATGAATTCAGTTAGATAAAGGCTCATTAAGGAAAGTTTCCCTTAGACAAATAACACCGAAAGGCAGCTATAAAAAGCCACTGATATTCAAAACTGACGGTGTCTCCGGAGTACCAAAATCCTCAAGTGGATGCTGGATGCTCCCAAGCCTGGCAGTTGTGCAAAAGGTTCCATCTGACCAACTCTCACAAGGAGAAACAGTGGGCTCAAGACCTTGGATGCCATGTTTGCATCACCGCCACACTAGCAATGATGCAGGGAGGCCAGTGATGATGGGTACAGGGTCTCTGGGGGTACAAAGTAATATGTGGATCTTCTAACTGGCCATTTCATGCCATGTAAAAGGTAGAATCAAACCTTCTCGGATAGAATTATTCCCACGCAGGACAATACGTGGTATTACAGCATTACAATCATGCTGGGCAAAACATCACTACCTGGGAATAAAAAGACATGGACCATCAGCCCTGGACCTCGGTGTCATTAGGATAATATATAGCAGCATATGTGGAAACAGCAGCTCTGAGATACAGTACTTATTAACTCCTAAAGTCTATTGCATGAGACAGCAGCTAAGGTATCAAAGAATACCTCTTAGCATATCTAGGAAGCTGCATTTGTAGGCTTTTCATGGCTGGCTGCAGAGTTTTCAAGATTCATTGTCCATTCTGATTTCAAACAATGTGGATCATGTCCTTTTTTAACAAAAAAACTGATAAACCAGCTTCTAATTTCACATTTGACAAACAGGTGACGCCACATTTGTTAAATAATGAGAAAGAGTGCTTGATTTGGGTATTATGTTTTTTGCCCAATTCCACATCAGGAGGTTAATGTAGCCATTCACTGGAGGTCTTGTCCAAAAGACAAAACTTTCAGAAGTTCTCTGTCATCTTAATGTTTGCAGAGATCTTTTCAGACATGAAAAATGGAAACACAGCTGGCTTCATCTGTCTCCTGAAGACATACCACTTGCATTTTGTGCATTTGTCATGTGATATTTGGCACCAGGTGCTGCGTGACAAGGGAGGGGAAAATAATGATACCAAGTAAGACAGCGCTTTGGTTGCATCAGTGATGGATTTTAAAGCTGTTCATGCCTCCGAAGCCTTACTTAAGGACCACTGTGAGCATGAGGGAAACCTTTGCCCCCTTCACAGTGAATCCTCTCAGACGCTGTCTCATCGGTTACAGCTTTTATTAGATAATGATTTCAGCAGCATACTTTAAAGTACTTTAAAAGTAGAAAATACATGCAGAGGATGTTGCAATGATTAATATGGTCATAGACATCTCTCTTGCTCTCTTTCTGTGTTTTTCCCCAACTGCCATATGGCTCACTTGCTGTTTTTCTACATTCATTATCTTAAATTTGTGCCATTTTTTGTGCTTTCATGGCTTCAACCACAATTTATTTGACTTTTTTCACACATTAAATGTTCTGAAAAAGAAACAGGACTCCCCAAGATACTTCGTATTAGCTCAACCTACTGACTTCTTTCAAATCAGGGTGTGGTTGTGGTGCTGACATGGAGAACTGTTATAGACTGTATGTGAAAGCTGGACATAACCAACATGCTAACATTACACTCTGCCTCAGCCACTTTAACTCAGCTGGAAAAGTGGCTGAGGGCAGCAGCAGCTCAGGTCAGCTGATTACAGTCCGAACAGAAGGAAAATCTGCTGGAGCTCTCAATAGAAATTTTAGTTAGTTTTCTACAATAGCTGGTAACAAAAAAAAAAAAAGAAAAAGAAAAGAAGAAAAAAGAAGAAGAAAAAAAGATATCTTTCAAAGAGCTACTTTTTTACTTTCTTTCTTTTAACTTTTAGCATTATTAACACAAATAGCTGTATTTAGCATCATGTACATCATGTACATGATGTACATCATGTACGCGAGCATCTCAGGTGCACAGCCATAGCTGTGAGCACCGAAGTGTGTTGAAACATTTTGTTTACGAGGACCACCCAATCAGAATAAAGCTGAATGGAGGGAAGGTAAAATGATTGTTTCAAACAGAGTATGGAATTGAAAGAAACATATTCGAGTTGCAGAATGAAACTATAACGCTGGAGATTTGACAAAAGGTAGCCTAATATTCTTTTTTTTTTTTTACTTTTTGTCTGAGATTTTCCCTGGTTATGTTGCCAATGTGACTTTTAAGTGGACATAAAACACTACATGTATGAAGGCTAGTTTGCGCCATGGAGCCCTACTCTACTCAGGGGCTTAATTTCCAGGGGGGTTATGACCCCCAGCCAATAATCATACCCAACCAATATAACCCCCCCCCCCCCCCCCCCCCCCCCCAATAAAATTATGAATTATCTTGCATTAATAGGCTGTTCATTTTCTTTACTCATTTCAGTTATTACCAGCAAAATAGTAGCATGTTTAATCATCTAGGAATTTACCCAGATTTATTTATTTATTTAGACAGAGATCTTGACCCCCCCAAAGTTCAGCACAAAGTTGCGCCGATGACTCTACTACCCTATTCAGTATGTGAAGCTAGAGAAATAACTGTCTCCTCCATACCTGCTTCATGCCCAGGAGGACGGGGCTTTGGCTGTCCACACCCACTAGTAGATCATTACATGAAAGAACCTTTTAAATACAAGCGCGCTCATGCTCACAGGTATACACACGGGTGCTCAGTGATGGCAGTACACATATTGAATCAATAACAACAAAAAAGCGTGAAATGTAGAGTGAGTGAATATTTTTCCTGCTAAGTGTAACAATCCTGATTGAATTATTGTGGTAATAAGGTTAAAGGCAATCAAAGGATTACTGTGTGCATGCAAATGTGATTACTGCTGCAAGTAAAACAGACTCAAAGACAATATAAGCTATACAAAAACAGCTTTAGAACAAGCGCATAAATTATATGGCTATTAACCTTGTGAGGGGTCAATTTTGTTTTTCATTAGTGCAATGCTTTACGGTGAGAAGTTAAAAATAGCTGCAGTAAAGTGTGTGAAGATTTGTGGATGTGCTCAACAGAAAGACATAAAATGAAGCTCTTGGCTTGACTGCAGCACTTTCACCTATGTTCTACGAAGAGCAAAAAAGCAGATTTAAGACGGATTATGAAAAAAAAATTGAAAGTATCCTGTGGTGGTCCATTGCAATCAAGTGGGACACAGAGCCCTGCTTCCATAAAAGCAGCTGCCCTTGAAGCGGTGCCTAACGAGAAACATCTTTTACTGTCACGATTCAGACCGCTAAAAATCCAGAATTGAAAAATGAGATGGACTCCCTGCTATTTCTATAATAGCCTGTGATTAATTTGTTTACTTGGTTTCCGAGCAGTTGGAAGCTACTGTGACATTTTACATTTGTAAAATATAACTTTGAAGAGGCAGAATCAGACACGCTGGGCCACTTCTTGAACATCTTAATTAAGACTCACGATAAACTTAAGTGCTGTTTCTATAGGTTCATAGTGTTTCCTTTCCTCAAGTATTACGATCTTCCTGATTTGTTAGTTTATATGGGTTTTACAATCCACCACAGGTGTTGGCTACCTATGGCTGGTATTAATTTCAGGGTGATGCTGTGTTTGTCAGACCCTAATGGAGATTTTCAGGAGAGTCAACTTACATTTCTTTTTGTTTTCTCACAATATACTTGAAGGAGAAACTTCAATTATCACTTGCCTTTATGACACAGTTCATTGATTTTAACTTGTGATACATATGCACATATCTATGCACTGCACTGCTGAGGAGCATCAACTGAATGAGCCATTAGAGTCATACAGCTCTTCCTTCCTTCTTTATAAACTTACAAAATAGCTATTGTCTCTGTGCTGGCTCAAACAAGATTAGGATGTGTGTTTTATTGCCATAAAATGTGACAATGTTGAAATTAATGCTAAATCACATGGAACAATAAAAAGCAAGACCAACTTTGAAGTAATATTTAGTATTTCTAAACATGATTGCATTTTTTTCCTCTCGGCTTTTAGACGCCATACATATATCTCTTTAAGTGCTCATTTATCATCTAACCCTTTGCTGACTCTTCTTCACTGTTATCCGGAACTTCAACAGTACATTGTTATCAGAGGCCCTTGTATTTACCCATTTATGTTCTCATATCTCTAAAAGGCTGTCTAAAATAACTGTTTAGTGTTGCCAGACCATTCTTCAGTGGGATCACCGCTTATTCTTCACCATACTCTCAGCTAAATAAGTTTCAGAAAGCGCCGCTCTCTCTTGTTGAGTTTGGAATTGGGAATGTTATAAGTGTGTCTTTTGAAAGATGAGGATCTTTTCAGCAACCTTTTGCATAAATAAATATAAACGTTCATGCATTTATAAAGTAAAAAATCTTGGTGTCCGAAAAATCTTATTAATATTAGTATTCGGTATGACCACCTTTATTCTACAATACAGTCTCTCTTAGGTAAGCCGTGTTTTACAGATGGCTGTAGAAACTAATTGGATTACCTGTCTCTTAACCTCATATTGAAGATGATTTAAGCCAAACCTGTTGCTTCTGATTTTCAGTCCAGCTCTTGTGTAATCTGGCCTACCTCAGCCTTTTCTCACTGTTTCCATTCCTTAAGAATGGCTTCTTGACAGCCACCCTTCCCCTGTGCCCATTTCTGATGAGGCTTCAGTGAACAACAGATGGATCAGCTGAAAGGCCAGATGCATCTCTCACGTCCTGTGTCAGGTCTCTGCTGTTTCTCAAGCACATGACTTTAAGATACCATTCATCTACTGTTGACAATTTTTAGACCTATCACATCTTTTTTGTCCTCCACGTGTCTAGTTTTCAAAAAGATTTTTACAGGACACATTGCACACCATGCTGAGATATGCCAATTTTCTGGCTAATAGCTCTTCAGGAAATGACCTTGTCTCTCAAACTGTTATCTTTGGCATCTCTCAGAGATTCAACTACAGAAATGGGAACTAATAATATTTTTCTTTGCATAGACAGTAAAAATATAGATGCAGCTTCCTGTTCAGAAAACTAAGCCATTGTGCCCTACACCTGCATTCTAGCAAAAGGCCACCAGGTGGCGAGAGCTGTGGTTGCAAAAAGACTTCTGGTCCTATAAAAAAAGGAAAAAAAGTATTTCTCTCCCGACCCCTATAAACACTTTGCTTTTGAATTCATTTCTTAGTAATTCATTTTGTCATTTGTTTTGTAACGTCTTAGCGGTGTTAACCCTACCTTAACACCGCTAAGACTTATCAAATAAGAAAAAAAAACAGCTGTTGTTCAGTGAGCAAGCGGTTCCAAAGTCAGACGTGTATCTTGTTAGTTCTTGGAACTAAGACCAGAAAAATTCTTTACAGGGTTTCAAAGGAGTTCAGAAAATAACGGGAGGCATCACTGTAGCTACGTCCATCTGTTATACTGTCTATGCTATTCTTCCAACAGCCTGCCAGTAACAAAGTGTCTAAAGATATAGTTTAACACGGGTTCTATGATATTTTTCTGTTATGTGCAGACATAACAGAAAAAACTAAAACAGTTAAAAAGTTAAAAATCACTGAGACAAGGCGAACTACAGAGGGAGAGGTCAAAGAGACCAGACAGCAGACACGAGAACACGACCAGGATCACAAAATGGAGCTATAGTCAACAAAATCTGGGCAAAGGACTAAAGCACAGAATAACAAAATCACAAGTAGAAAGAAACAATTGATCAGATCGCTAACAGCAGACTATAAAGCAAGAATATAAAACCTTTCTTAAAATGAACACAAACTATGAACTCACAAACAACTGAAAAACCCTGAGTCACACACCCGGAACGCTTGATCCTTTTGCTTTACATAAGTAAATATCCAAACAGATTTAATACTGAGGCACATGCCTTTTATAAGTTACGACTATTTAACACATCAACACATATATTAATATCACCACTTCATGAACGTCATTTTAACATCATTTTCATACATGACATTGATTGAAATGTTCATGTATTTCTTTATTTCTTCCTTCTTTTTGCTGCACCCTTTAGGTTTACCCCATGTGTCAGTCTTACTGCACACCTCACCACTGGCTCACTGTAACACACTTCTCTGCCACTCCTGACTTCCACCGTTCTTTTGTCAGCACCCTATCATACGTCTTCTTTAGATCCACAAAGACTTACTCGATGTCCTCCATCCATCCTCCTCGCTCTCATTTTCTTCAGTCATGCTCCTTAAAACACTCCTTCCATCTTTTCAACACACTTTCTTCACTTGTTAGCAAATTTCCTTCCGTATCCTTAATCACTCTAGCTTCCTGCACATCCTTTCAATGTCTCTGCCGAGCCAATCAATAGAACCCAGTTTAAGCCTTTTCCTTTGCCACTTCTCTCTTTGCTGTACATCTACCTTCTACCCTTTCTTCATCTCACTAACTATTCCAATTTTTATTTGCTATTTTCCTGTGCTTCTTCATTTGAACACTGAGCCTCCCTGTCCTCTATTTTTTGTCTCATTGTAGCATCTTTAACTTACAATATAAAGTGTCCTGAGGTATTAGTTGTTGTTATGAAAATTTGATTGACAGAAAAGAAAGGACCTTTTATGGCTTTAAGTCACTTTTTAATGTTTAAATTGAGAGTTTAGAATAACCACTGTTAATAAATGGTGAATTACAAGATAATTTAAATGTTGCAAATTTTTTTACAGTGAAAAAGAATGATTGATATATATATTAATATAAACCAGTCATTAGCAAAATTACATTTATAATTGATCCTTATGACATTAGTCTGTGTGATGAAATGTACCATAGCTGATGAGAAACAGTAAAAATTACAGTAATGCCTTTAAGCTTTGTAATCTATCTGTTAAAGGTTACCAAATGTTGTTTTTAGTCAAGGTTTTGCACTGACTGATCAGTGATAAGCAAAAGGCATGGATGAGAAACGTCGGCATTGTTATACAGTAAACTTGTGTAATACATATGGATACTGCATACTGTATGAGGCAGTCCCCAGTGAGGGTCTGAGTGTGTGCTATAAATGCAAGCCGTCCTCCACCGGGGGACATAAACCCCACGCTGATGTTGTTGACAGAAACATGCTCAAGACTAACCCGAGGACTTAACCGAATTTCGAGGCGTACCTGAACAATGTCTCTCTCAGCAAGACGCCCTCTTGAGGATACTCTCACCTCATCTCCATCCAGCTCCTCCATAGCTAAAAGGAGAGAAAGAGGCAGAGCGTACATGACTGAACCAAAGGGGGAGAATATAAAGAAGGCACAACACGTTCTTTTGTATTTCACTGTATAATTGCTGAAGCAGAACAAAGCACAGAGGCTAAGAAGCGCAGAACTGTTAGAATATTTTATATAGCAAAAACCTCGAGCCAAATATGGAAATGGAAATAATAACTGAAACTAATTCCAGCCACTCAAGAGCGGGACTGAGTAGCTTAAGAATACAGAGCAGTGTTTAGAAGGCAAGTTCAATTACAACCAAACACAGAAGGAAATTTGGAAAAACTTTACAGTACAGCCCATGACTAAGGGCATAATTCCCCAGTAATTAAATGGAATTGTAATGTGTTTTATATGAAATTACAACATTATCATATGTATGCATGTAATTTACAAGCATGCCTAAAGTCACTAGAATAAGGGGTGACAAGTCATGTTTTACACAAAAGATGAGTACTTACAAATACAGTAAACACATTTAAGTAGTACGTAAGTCATATTAAATATTGCATAGGTTCTTTTTGTTGGCACCCTATCATACGTTTTCTTTAGATCCACAAAGGCTCGCTGTCCTCCATCCATCCTCCTCGCTCTCATTTTCTTCAGTCAGTGCTCCTTAAAACACTCCTTCCATCTTTTCAACACACTTTCTTCACTTGTTAGCAAATTTCCTTCTGCATCCTTAATCACTCTAGCTTCCTGCACATGCTTTCAATGTCTCTGCTGAGCCAATCAATAGAACCCAGTTTAAGCCTTTTCCTTTGCCACCTCTCTCTTTGCTGTACATCTACTAAACTATGCTGTAACTGTAAGTACAGCATCATTTCCTGGTCATTTAATGGGAAACAAAATGTGTCAGGATACAGGTTGTATTATGGAGTGACTTAACTTAGCCCAACGTCTGGATATTTTTACAGGAAATGAGACTGTAAGTATTTTTAAGTATAGCATAAATAAAAAAAGGCCCAACTGAATAATAGAAAATCAATCATGAATATCAACATAAAGAATATGGGGGCTTATACCCTTAGTCATGAGCCTTATTATAAAGTGCTACCTACTTTGCGCCAGGCTGGAGGTGCGACTTTTAAAGGCAATGAAAAATAGCACCTGCATAAAACTCCATATCTTCTATCTGACCAAGACAAAAAGGTAAGGTCGCTACGCACAACTTGAGGATGCAAATACATTTATACAGAATCTTAGGTAATAGGGGGCAAAACCTCCTGGCAAACAATGAAAGATCCTTGGCTGACCATTTTTTAAAAATACATAATTCTGATTTTAAAATTGTTTCCAAATGGACGCTGTGCCAGTATCGGAGACATAACCTCACCGCCTGCTGGATGCCCTTTTTAAACATCCCCTCGATGTCACTGTTAGACTTTGAAGCAAAACTAAGCCTGTGCTTGAGAATTGCTTTATGATATCCTTTCATTCAATTCAATTTCAGTTGAGTTTTATTTCTATACTGACAGTTCAACAATTGTGTAAAGGTGCCAATAACAGAGAATGCCAGTGATTAGACAGTCCCTTTTGAACGGCTCTTGTTGGGAGCATAGAAATCCCTCTAAACAGGAAAAGACTTCCACCACAATCAAACCATCTGCTGCAACCACTTAGCAGGCAAAAAATATTGACATGCAATGAAAACACATGTAAGTGAAAGGAGGGCATTGGAGGAGAAAAGTTCAATGTATTACGTGTCTACCAGGAGCCTGAAGAAACTCTTGGAGCCACATTGTGGATTGGAGAATAATTATTAACCTATTGGGATAACTGCAGAAGGGACTTGACAGCCAAAATAACAAAGTTCAGGCCAATCCATTAATGACGTAACTAAAAATAATGGAAACATCAAAACTGGTTGTGCTACAATGATATAAAACGCACATTAGACAGAGAGTCGCTGTTGTTGTTGCATTTCCAGATAGGTTTGGGTGTAATATTACTAGAAAGATTTCAGGGACAGTCAAAGCAACACAGCAAACACTAACTTAAAATAAAACCTTGATTAATTGATTGACTTAGGCATCAGAAACCTCCCTATAAACCAATGAAAAACAGGAGAATATCAACAGAAAATGGCAGCTCTCCTTTAAAAGCGTTTTCTGTTCACTGTAACCGAAGGCACAGAAACAAAAGATGAATCAGGTTCAATCAGGATGAACAAAACAGAAAGAGAAACATAAGAAACTTGACAAAAACTGGCAAGCAAAGCAAAGGCTAAAGGCACACACTCATTAACACATCGTGCTCTGACAACCAAAATGGCCAAAGGCCTTGAAGTGCAACTTCAGTCAACCTATACAGGCTACCATCCACTGCAGGACTAAGATCTCAGCCAATGACATGAAAATCAGGACCTGGAAGTAGCATGATAAATGGTAAAAGTGCTGGGTCTTATATAGTGCATTTCTACTTTACCTGAGCAATCAAAGAACTTTACACAACGTGTCTCATTCACACATTCACTTTTTTCTATGTTTAAGTTTCTTCTATCTAACATTCACACACATTCACTGCAATGGATGGATCAGAGAACAACCTGGGGTTAGTGTCTCACTCAAGGATATTTAGCATGCAGACTGGAGCAGCCAGGAGTCAAATTAGCAGCCTTACAATTAGTAGATAACCTGCTCTACCTCTGGAGCTACAGCTACCAAAGCATGGTAAACATTAACCATCTATGTGCTCCTTACTTTCTTTTAAGGGAATATAACAGAAACTATAGTGATGTTGTCTCTATATAAATAAGAACAAACCAAGAAAATATTCACTGTATTACAATTAAGAACTTGATATCAACATTTCTAGTTGCTAAGTGGTTGTCATTGTGCAGCCAAATAACACCGTCTTCATAGCGTGTGCAGCAGCTAGCACATCCACACTCTGAGGTTCTATTAAATCAGTTTGACCTCGCGACCTCCCAGCACGCCTGAGTACTTTCACCACCAATCCCAGCATTTGATTCCTTAAACAAGTAGAAAATAATGGGCCGTCCAACATAATGAGGAGACTTTATGTTGTCACACCCTGTCGAGCAGTAACACACTCACACACGCAAACAGTTCCCACTGAAAAGTCATTCATTGATTTGTGGGCTGTAAGCTGCTTGCACACTTGAGTCCATTGACTTTCCTCAGCTATTTTCTCAGGAGGGGGCAGAAAGAGCTGGTGTACATAAAGAACCAATTATGACACAGCTGCTTTTCCTGTTCGAGTTCCAACAAGACAAGCAAAATTCAAGTGCTGTTTGTCAGATAAAACACCACATCTTTGTGCCTTTCCAAAGTCAGGCTCGTTGAATTTTATTAAATGTGTTTGGAGTTCAGATTTATTCTGTGCACGGTGCTTGTGGGAAGATCTTGCTCAGCTATATATACATATGCATACACATTTACACACTGCATACACATGCGCACATATGTACACATACAAACACGTGCTCAAACAAAATAAACAAAATCTCAGTGACTCAATCAACTTTTCCTACTCTGTTTTTTATGTGCATTTTGGTGATAAATATTAACGTTTAACTCAACAAGTGCCTTCTTTGGAGTAAAGCCAAAGGTAAATATTATTTTCTCACTATTGGATACTTTGTTTTTGACATTACATATAAACAGAAAAACTGAAAAAATGGAGGCTGACATTACAAAGTCTGACTTTTTTGTTGTTTTGTTTCAAGAAAACCTAATCTAGTGTTATTAGTGGGGTTTTTTTTTATTTTTATTTTGCTTGTTTTGTGGAGACGCTCATAGGGCACGCACACAAAACACTGTTAAATATAATTAAATATAATTAGAGATTTGATCCTTACCTAGTGTTCTGGTCAAATTTGACCTGTTTTGACATTTGACACCAGCAAAAATACAGAGCATTTTATTTCCCAACGCCTAACATACCTACGATTTGTCACGGCCCAAGGTGTCTCATAGTAATGCTAAAGGTACCCTTCCGCGTCCTTTTGAGGCGCTCCAGATTGTCCAATAGAATGCTGCTTGCAGTGGTAACACGCTTAAAAGAAATCTGTATCTGAGTGACTTCTAACCCCTAAGTGTTTGATTCAGATGTATTTCAATGTCTATTTATACACCCACATACAATTTACAAGCATACATCATTCAAGCTGCAGCTCTACTGAACACAAGCTGCTATGGGTGCATCATAAAAAAGAGAGAGGAAGAAAAACACTGTGCATTGTCTTTTGTAGCTGAGGGTAAAAAAGTATTTTTCCAAGAGAGAGAAGGTAGAGAAAGAGTTATTTCCTGTTGCTGTAGCAGCAAATGTGCCAGAAAATGAGGGCTGCCAGTACCTTATCTTCAAGCTCAGGTCTGTGAAGGTAAGGTCTCTTTAGCTCATTATAAATGAGACCAAAGCTTGATTTGTAGTTCTCTTTTGAATCCTGCATTGAAATGCAGAATTGCTCTAGTATCACTAGTAAAACTGAGCTTATCATGTTGGACTTGGAGCTAACTAATATTGGACAATCATTACTTTCACTAATGCAAGAGTTAGAGAGAGACGACTTGAGAACTGCCTAAATCTATACACAGACTGAGAATAATAGGTTAAATCTTTGTATAACTGTACATATGCTTTTTCTTTTTCAAAGTTACACTACAGCAGAGAGGAGACCAGAAATAGAGACACAGACACATGACACACAGTAATAGCTACTGGAGAGATGTAGAAGAGGAACTGTTGAGGTCTAACTCCCCAGTGTTTCAACAGCCATGATCCCATACATTATGTATGTGTTAGTGAGTGTGCTGGTGCTTTCGGGATGTGTGCATATGAGGCTGAGAAGAAACAGCACCACCACTAGAATTAGCAGGACAACAAAAAAGACTGGGTGAAAGACTTTTAAAAGACGATGTGATTTCATAGGTGCAGGTCTTGCATCACGAACAGCTCTTCTAATCTCTTCAGATACCTACAGAATGGAGTCTTGTGTGTACTACCAGGCATCGTATCATTCAGCAGACCAAAACAATGACTGTTATGCCACTACCTGTAAGAAATGCTCAAAACAATAGCAGCACATAGAGTGCATGGAGTAAAGACAGCTCTATCAAACATGTTGAATAAAGCTGCTGTGGCTATCGCGAGTGCTATTTCTTTCACATGAGGATTATGTTATGTAACGTTCCACACAGTGGCGAGGCCACTGATGATGTAGATGATGGCATTATTAACAGTAGGTCTTAAAAACATGACAATGCAAAATTTGCAAATTAGTGTATGAGCGTAACGAGGTTAGCACTGAGATTTGGGACGCACAGGAGGCTAAACAGCTTTCTCAAGAAAATGCTGTCCAAAAGAAATGATAGAGTAACTGAAGTCCTTTGTCACATTATCTAACAAGTAACCCTCCAAAAAAACAACAAAAAAACCTATGAAATATTGGTCGGTAGGTAGAGCTTGCTGGCTGCCTCTCATTTTTTCACAATCTCTCAAATGTCATGGGGCTTTTATGGTGAGTCTGAAGCAATCGCACAAAAAGATAGGTGAGGAGCAAAGAGACAGGTTGATACAGATTTCAGTCAAAGGCTTATAACTGGTTGGGTTTTGCTTCTTTTTTCAGGCATCTTATAGTAAAGACAGACAGGAACTGTTGAGGAAGAGGAGAAGGGGAACGACATGCAGCAAATTACCAGGGCTCAGCTGCTGAGGGGCTGGTCATCTGTCACATAATGAGTGAGCATTCATCCACCTCTATGAGGCAAAAAAACTTCTTTGCAATTTTTATGGGCAAATTGAAAATGTGCATAAAAACATGGATGGAAAATCATCTACTGTGACATGGAAACAGGCAGGATAGGCCTTTTTTTCCACCTTCACATTTAGCCATAAAATAAATAATAGACCCTGTTAGTATACCCAAACACTTACCATCAAACTCAGCCGGCCCAACACCTACGATGATAATGGAAAGAGGGAGTGATGCCGCCTGTTCAGACAAAAGGAAAGATGATCCACATTAACTCATTAGATTTTTAAAGCCACGGGTGAGAAGCAGGAAATTAAATGTTGATTCACACTTGTTAAACGTTTTATCTTGTTTTGGGTGAGGCTATTAACCTGATGCAGCAGCCTACATTTTGTGATTTAAAGTAATGACCTGAGAAATTTACTTTGCACTGCGTGATGGGTAATTAGGATGAAGACAATAACAGAGAGCTTGCTTTTAATGCTCTACACTGTGTGCTTTGAGAAACCTCAGAACCCAACCAAACACTGCTTAAAAATTAATTTGATGGGTTACTGAAATTACTGACCTCTTCAAACACTACGTCAATAAAGATGAAAAAAACTCCCCTCTGTTCAAGAAAAGCTTCACTTAGAGGCTCTTACCAAAGAATGCTAATCGTTTTTATCCAAACAATGTAAAAACATTATCTTCACCCCACATGCAGGAGAGTCAGTGGGGTCACAGAGGGCTGTTATTCATCAGTACGCCTGCAGCTTTAATTTTTAACACATGCATGCAAGGGAGTTGTATACATGTGGTGTTTGTTTACTCACATTGACCACAGCCTCTTTGGTCTGGACCATGTCAGATATCACTCCATCTGTGATCATCAACAGGACAAAGTACTGAGAGCCATCTGTAATCTCTGCTGCACAGCTGGGGAATGTGCATAGACAGACACACGGACACCCACGCACACACATAGACACACACATAGAAATACACAGGTTAAAGCTAATAATCTGTGCAAAGAAAACATAAGAAGGCCTGTCTGTTTTCGGGGCAATGAGCTGCAGACGAGACTGATTCAAGCTTTGTCAAAAAAGACAAAACAAAATTTATTGAGAGCTTATATAGAATTATTAATGCTCCTGTAGAACATTAATAAATAATAATCAAATAGTCAAATGCAAAAACAGACAATTATAAAGTACCAGAGTGAAAGTGATCGTTCTGTCATAAAACGTGTCATCCATTCTTTAAATTACTGCCATGTTGACTATTGCTGTTGGATACATGCTTGCCTTAGTCCCATAGGAAACTGCAGTTTCAAAATATAAATGCAAAATATAAATTCTTTTGAATTGAAATCATGAATTACACTAAACTTGAAAATGTCAGCTTCAGAAATTTCTTTTTACACATTTTGAACTGATAATAGATTTGAAAGTTTCAAACAGCTTGCCTGGACACAAAGACCACTTAAATGGCCCGTTTTCTACTTTCTGTTGTAGATGGTAAATGAACTGGTTTGGACTGATTTAGCACTTTTCTATCTGAGCACTCAAAGCGCTTTACACAACTTGTATATTCACCCATTCTACGCTGTTTCTAAGTGCTTCCTATCTAACATCCTCTTTCCTCACACATTCATACTCCGATGGATGCAATGGAGAGAAACATGGGGGTCCTTTCCCAGGGATACTTTCCATAAAGACTGGAGCACACTGTGATCGAACCATCAACCTTCCAGTTAGTAGCTGACCTGCTCTACCAGCTGAGAAACAGAAAAAAGATTAATTTATATTATCCTGAGCCTCAATTCATCCTCTGTGTGAAATAAGGCATTTTAGCTTCTATTTTAATCTCTACTTTATTTATGTTAAAGTAGATGCTAATGTGGGACTAGGCTCTGTAGCGCTTACAAAGGGATACACTAATAAATAACTTTTTTTAATAACAAAAAAATAAATAAATGCTAAAGTTTTGCCGATACCTAATATGACCGATGTTTATGGTGGATAATGTTAGCAAAATATGCTTGACAATGACTACTATTTCTCTTACACAATCCTGCCTTGCTATAACACAATACAGACTTAAACTATATATAGTTACTGCAATAAAAAGTGGACTTCATATCTTTCACCCAGCATAGCGACCCATCCACTCACACCCTGAGCCAGAAACCTTTTAATAATAACAAGCACCCCAAAGTTAAAATCCTGCAACCGCACTTCTCATTTTTCCACTGCTCTTCATTCCCTGTCCATCATGGGGAATGATAACAAAACAAGAGTATGTACTCACATCGCTAAAGATCAACTTTAACTCGATATGAAGTCAAATGAGTTTCAAGCTGGATGTGTCTGCGTGTGTTTTTTACCTGCTGCTTGTGAATTTACTGTTAGAGGGAAGAATCTATCACCACTGACTTCCCTGTTTTGTGTTGATGAAAACAGTATAAATCTGTGTCAGTCAGTGTTTCTGTGCCTTTGTGTGTAATTGTGTGTGGGTGTGGTGTTAATAAATGGGATTGTAGCATACTGCTAGGATGATTTTGTGAGTATGTGAGTTTTTTATTTATACTCTCTTAGCACCACTTTAATGCCTTCTGCTGCTTGGCAGGTGGCATTCCAACACAGGGTGGGATATATAAATGACAACTGATCATTCAGTGCACGTAAGTTTTAACGTCCAACATTCTGTTCTGCTCGAACAACCAGAGCAAAAACATGCAATTTACTATGGCAGCAAAATCTTTTTCTTTCCCGTTTTTTTGTAACACATCTAGGAACCACTTCAGAAATAAAGATGCAGGATATATATAACGGCTATTTGCACAAAGAATCTTAACCTTGAAATTCTGAAATACTAAAAAAAAAAAGATTTACACATTTCCTGTGTCTCCAGTGCTTTTACTTTTTGAATGTGTTTAAGTGTCAAAGTCATAAAAAATATTGATACAAAGTGACAATATGTTTTTTTGTCATTTGTTTAGTCTTTGACTCCACTGTTATTGCCTTCATCAGATTTCAGATAACACCAGGATGATGTACAAACATCAGATTGATCAGTACTGGTACTTACTGAGGACATCAGAATACCAGATTTTCTTAATTCCCCTGCTCATTTCAACTTTAAAAAATGCCATGCTGCGCAAATTATACATGCGATGAACCAAATAGGTGTCCATAGAGCTACAAAGCCCAGGAGCCTAGACTTACTGTTTTTTGCAGCTTAATATAAGAGATTATAAAGATTTTTTTAATTATTATATATCCCTGTATAAAAAAATGATATTTAACTCCTCATCACAGCTGTCTCCTGTCTAAACTTCTGACCTCCAAACTTTCACAAACAGCATTGCACATATATATATAATCTTAATGCTACTCAAATTCATAGCTTTCTCCAGGATTTACAATTATTAAAAACTAATTTGATGTAACTACGCACACCTACTACTTAAAAATATAATATTTTACCGCATACATCCATCTTGTTTTTTTTTTCCACTGTTTTCACTGAGATTTGAATTTGAATGCTAATCAATAAAATCAAAATCAAATCAAAAAATCAAAATCAAATCTTCAAACTTACTTTGCTACTTTGTTGATAACAGGTGCAAAGTTAGTAGGTCCATACAGCTGCACCGCCCTCAGGCTCTGAAAATAAGTCTCCAGGACTCCCTCGATGCCCACACAGTTTGGATTATCATTGTCACCATTCTGCAACAAACAGCAGACATTGCCCTTATGAAGTATGCAGTGCACATATAGTGTATATTAAATATTGTACACAGGCTGGATATGCTGCTGTCAGCTTTGATAAAATCAAATCTATCTACATTTAACTGATTATAATCTGATTAGATTCATCACTGGGTGATGAAGCTCATTTAAAAAGAGAGTACACACATTTACAACCTGAGTCAGTTTCACTCTTTAAACTAAAAAACTGGCTACTTTCTCACATAGCTGCCCAGCTCCGGCACAAGCAGCAAGTATCCAGTTTTAAAGGTTTCAAAAACACATACAAATGTTAGGAAATGCACTCTGTCCTTGAAGCATTCATCAACATGAAACATGAGCACAGATAGATATTTTCTATTCAAAGTTTCCACATCATGTCACATTTTTAAAGAAACCAGAAGGACAAAAGAAACTTCTTTTTTTTTTTTTTTTACTACCTGCAAGTCATTTTTGACCAGATTTGATGCCTGAGACTTGTGAAACTGGAGTCATGGCACTGCGTGTTATATTCTGCACATTCACCCTTTTTATCAGTGATGGAATATTTTAACTAACACTGGAGATGAGTTACATGTTATGTGGACATCAAAATACTACTCCTTTGTCACTACTACTTCACAACACTAACTATAATCACCCTGAAACCAACAGCAGATGGACCAGTGTTAAAGAGCTAGCAAATGTTAGCTAATCCGCTCTCATCATTTTTTGTAAATGTTTAAATGCTAACTACTTTCTTGTCCTTTTCCTTCCAAACAGTAATATTACACAGGAACATTCCAACCAGTAACATAGTAAATAATACATACAACAATCTGCACTTTTCTCCCATCCTGGCATATATGTAAACATCACCAGCACGCTGCTGTTTCAGTGGTTACAAGGTCCAAGAACTTCAGTTGTTCTTTTAGTTTTTTGACATATGATCCAAAAATGCATGGTTGGAAACAGATGGGAAACTGTCAGGTCTCTGTTCCCGTTATTAACCAGTTTTAACCAGCGTGACGAAAGGCATATGGATAAAAATGCCAAATGTTAAATCACTTTGATCAGCCAGATTCCCCTTGCCAACTTTTTATATGCGGTGATTGCATTCACTGCAGTGTCTTTGGGGGAAAAAAAACATTTTTTAATGGAAAGGACTGTTGCCCTTGTGGTCTTCAAACTGAAAGAGCTAAAACACTCTGGATCATAAGAAGTGAGATCAGTTAAATGCAAAAAACATTGTTACAGAAAGAAAACAATAGAATCAAAGAAAAATGAATGCATTTTTTTTAAGTAGTAGTTATTTCTAAGAAGTTTTCCTATTTTTTAAAAAAAAAATCCTGCAGTTGTCCTGTCTGTTGAAGCACTTCTGTAAGACCGCAGCAATCAATACTTTCACAGCACAGGTAGGTACTTCAGCTTCATATCCACTGATTTTTTATTGGTTTGTCCCCTCGGGAGGGAGCCGGGAGGAAGTGGAGCGGATCCTGAGAGATTCCTGCTGGCAGGCAGATGAGCCAACTTCTCAACTTGTACAAACAGCTGGTGTCACGGCCGCATCTTCTAGTCCAGCACACCCTGCCACAGATGAACTGTGCATATTTGCCTTCTACATTTAAACTGTGCGTGTGTTTCTTACCAGCGGGAACGCGTGGGAGATTTTGCCATCGGGGGGCAGCTTAGCACCGAAGCCATAGGCAGGAAAGAGCTTATCGCTGTCGTAGTCCTGGATAATTTCTCCCACTGCTTTCAGTGCCATGGCATATGCATTCATTTGGTACGGACTCATATAATGGAGGGAGGTGGGCTGGGATGGGTTACCTTAGAAGAGGAAACACACATGCACACAGAGCACAATGTGAAGTGAACAGTGCCTCCTTCTCTCTGGTTTGTTTTCATCTGCAAAATACAAGCAACACTAAATCACCAGTGGAAAACTATGAGATGATCAATGCCAAGAAAATACCATATGTTTCATCTCCTTCTTTCAGGTTTTCCCGATGCAGCAAACAGAGACAGGCTATGGCTGTGATGAATTATGTAAAGACTTGTGGGTGTACCAGTAAAATCTGATAGTTGCAGGGAAAGAAGACACTTTTTATCTCTGGAAAATCAAAGACTCACGGAAACAGGATTTTGTATGGGGAATTAAAGAGTTTATGCAATCATGCTAAATGTCTTAAGAAAATGCATTGGTATTGCTAGCGCTGTAATTATTGCACACATATAAAGATCACAGAATGTGACTAAAAGACAGCTCTCTCTTTGCCCCCTTGGGATAAGGTGGTTTGGACTCTCTCTTCCATTCTAAAAAGAGTGCCCTGCTTTTAAAGGGGATGAAGGGGAGGGGTATGGGGGGGTGATTTGATTATCCACGACAGATGCCTGCTCCCCACACACCCACTGATAATGTATTCCCCCTAATCCCATCAAGCTCCCAACTGCGCTGCAGGTGCACCTCTGGCCATGAAAATACCAGACACATTCACCATTCCCTGTGCACGTTGCACGGTTGACTGCACGTTCCATCATGTGAAAATAAGAGCCTTAATGTAACAATCTATCCAGCACCCACCATCAAGAAGTTGAGTATACCTGCCAATGAAAGGTGAAGGGTCAAATTATATTAGGGAAAGAAATACCTTTGCTGTGTCTAACAGCAGAAAGCACAGTTTCAGACAGAGGAGACTGCAGTTAGGAGAAAACACGAGGTGATATAACTGAATAGCATGCTAATTAAGTAGCATAAAGGCACATTTCTCATATATCATTTCCCCAGCAAGAGCCAATCAAGCTTCGTGCTGAATCCAGACTTCTGTTAAATACAGCTGATTTGCACATTTACCACCACTTCCAGCTTAATGCTTTTAAACTAAACTGTTTTAAGCTTGTACAGTTTTGTCAAGAGCACCTGGAGTAGAATATATTTTTGATTGAAGCATGGGAATCTCCACAATGCTCACACCAAAAGAACAGACAGTGTAAAAATGCTTTTTAACATCGTCACAAATAAATCCACGTATGTCTGTTTGTCTGTTCTTCTCATCTTTTTACCTGTCCATCTGATCTACCTCAAACTTGGCAGATCAATTGCGAGGGACTACATAGTTTGATTAAAAGTAATAGTGAGTGTTTGGAAGGTTACTTTTATAATGTATTCCACTACAGATTACAGAATACATGCCCCAAAATGTATTTTGTAACGTATTCAGTTACGTTACTCAATGACAGTAACATATTCTGAATACTTTGGATTACTTAATATGTTATCAAGCTTTTTATAACTACATGAATGTACTATTGCTGTGTGATTTATTACTATTACTGAAGGTTACTCGCCATACCAATACCAACTAGATTTTTAAATCTTAATATAATATTAATATTAATATAATATTAATATAATCTTAACATAAATGAGTAACAGTAGGTATATAAAACAGGTCCGCGGCTGCGAACCGTAGTAAAGGGACCTCTGGCGGGTTCCGTGTGGGGCTCATAGCCGAAAACTAGCTTTACTTTGTTGTCTGGGTCAACTTTGCTAGCGAGAGACAGAGAGAGGCGTTGAAAGGCTGCTCCAACTGAACTTACTGTTTTGGAGGAAAAAACGAACACAGTGTACAGTCGAGTCTTAATAGCTTACTTACAACTGGACTATACTGCCCACGAGGCTAAATTCTTTAGGGCTATGCCTGTAACACTCTGCCTATTGCCTTCATATTAAATCATTTTTTGAACAATAATTTAAAAAAATATTTCGTCACCTCATTGTGCAAGTAGAGGTGACATGGGCCGCAAGGTTGAGCATTAGAGCCTCTTAATGTATGTTTTGTTTGGGTTTCCACCGGCGTGGAATTACCAAAAATAGAGAGGGGACAGCCTAACATATGAAACAGGAAAAGACCGCCGTGTAATCCCTGTATTTCAAGAAAGTAACTGTATTCTGAGTACCACCTTTTTAAACGGCAACTGTAACGGAATACAGTTACTCATATTTTGTATTTTAAACACGTAACAGCGGTACACGTATTCTGTTACTCCCCAACACCGGTAATAGTTTTATATTTTGATAACATGAGCCCCTATAGGACAGCACTTAATGACAGTGGGAAGGAAGACCTCTGTCAGAAGACTTATGGAGGGTTAGCCATCTGCCACAAGTGATGGGGAGGAAGGGAAAGAGAAGCATAAAGAGCACAAACAGGACAAAAACAAGTTTAAGACATGCAAAGGTAATATATATAAGTGTATGGGGAGTGAATGGAGGGGGAATGGATGCTTACTGGATTGTGGGAAGCCTCCATTCAGCTTTAGCCTGTAGCAGCAGGACCATTAAGGGATGGTTAACGGTCACCTGATCCAGCCCTCACTATAAACTTGATTAACAAGTACAGTTTAAAGCCTTACTGCTGTCTCCTAAACCCAAACTGGAAGCTGTTTCCACTCGACTTCTGGAAACTCCAGGAATCGCAAGTCTGTACTCAGAGAGTGCGCGTTGTCCCACCTAGAGTACCAAATGCTTTCTTAGCATCTGTTTAAGACAGGATGCTTCTCATTTTGACGATATTGTGCAGATAAAAGAAGGCAGTCATAGTTCTTTGTTAAATATGGAAGTTAAAGGACATGTCCTAGCCAAAACGGACTCCAAGGTTCCTGGGAGTAGTGCTGGAGGTGAAGGTAATACCATACAATATAAGTAAGTTCATATTATTATTAAAAAACAATAATAATGCTATTATGCAGTAATATTTGCAGTTAGGAAGCTAAATTGAGTGGGTGATTAGATTTGGTTAACGTAAGGAATCGAATCCAGTAGAAACAGCTGACCTGCGCCAAACTACAGATTAGCAGCACATCATAACCAAAGCAAAACAGACTGTAGTCACAACATACTGTGAAGTATTGCTTTGCAAATGCTCACATGAGCTTTTGAGCATACCAACAAGGGCAAAACCAAAATATTAAGAATAAGTTCATACCATGTACCCTACATTAGTTTTGCTTGCTAGCATGCTAATAGGTGCTACTTAATAGGTGTAAGTGCAGAGGAGTATTTTCCTGGGAAAACCAAAGAATGGCACAAACATTGTATTAAAATTTTTTGGTAGGTCAAAAAAAAGTAATATGTGCACACATCACAATAAAGCAAAATGGTTGTGAGGCAGTGACTTACCATTAGACGCGGTGAAGTCTATCGCCACAGTGAAATTGAGTTGTGTTCTGTGGTAAATAAAATAAAAAGAAACATGAAAGAGTAACACGCACTTTAGCCCACTTGACAAACACTCTACAAACCCTTCGAACACACAACTCTACCAACACGACAAGCTGTAACTCGGTCTCGGTAACTAGCTAATTAGAATGGAAGGACAATATTCCCTTCACCATCTTGAAGCGCTAATTAGATAAAACAAATAGAGCTGCTAATTAAAAGTGAATGAACTGAATAAATTAGTTATTTACAAATAAGATTTGCAAACACCGACTTCCTCAAAGCTTCACCCTTTCAAAGCCAATATGAGCTCAGTGTGGTGCTCAGCATGATGCTTTTGGGAAACATAATCTTGAGAGATACTGGCACAAAGACACAAACCCTCAAAATGGTGGCTGTTGACACTCACTGTGAGCGCGGGCTAATTATTATTCTACTCACCCTCCTCGGATGAAATCCACAAAGGTATACTCAGACTCCACTTTGAAGGACAGCAGTGTTACCTGGCAAACACACACATACCAAAACGCATACAGAGCGATAAACAGAACAGGACGGTGGGAGAGGGACCAGGGCCAGGCAAAAAAACTAAACAGGTGGCCAGCCAGTGAAAAGAAGCAGATGTAAGAGGTGATGATACCTATACTACTATATGATTCTATAAGACATCAGTAAATAGCAATACAGAAGAAATGACAGGCAGTTATGGGTGACGTGGGTGCACTCACAGTTCCAGAATTGATGTATTTCTTTTTTTTGCCTTTCTTCTTGGGATTTAAAACCTGCCCGTGACAGAAAGAGCACATTAGTGATGATGAGTGCCTCCATAAAACCACCTTATAGCTTAAAATGAAGTGCAAAAATGAACATGAATAATTCAGCAGATTGCTGATAATGGTGGCAGCCTACAAATCGATCTGATGTGTGTATAGAGAATTGAGAGAACATCCGTGTGCACGTCCGTCACTATAAAGCTCATCAAAGAGCTTTCTGTTTTTTTCTCTCCTTCAGACCACGTGGTTTTCCAGTAATTATGTTGCAACATTACTATTAATTTGTTTGGCTGGAACAAAGTACATCTTTACTGAGGAGATTTGAATAAGCTGGGGGCAATAATAGATTTGTCAGTTCAGTGTGCGCTTGTTGATTTTTCCAGCAAAATAATGCAACACATTTATTGGTTTCTATTTTATTTGTGAGTGTGTGTGTGTGTGTGTGTGTGTGTGTGTGTGTGTGTGTGTGTGTGTGTGTGTGTGTGTGTGTGTGTGTGTGTGTGTGTGTGTAATGACTGATATTATTTATTTCATGGCGTATACTGGTGTAATGTTAACAGTGCATCCCATGGCTGATTAAAATCTGCTTGTCTGGACTTCATCACCTTTGACAGGAGCCACAGAGTCTCCACTGTGTTTTACAGTCAGCTACAGACACTCAGTGCTGCATCTCTCTACTGACCTCTTTCATGAATATTCACAACAACTTGAAGTGAAACTTTTAAATTTGGATGGTGTTACCACTGATTTTCAGCCCAGTTCTTGTGTAACTTGGCATACCTCAGCCCTTTCTCCCTTTTTCCCTTTCTTAGTTTCCTGGCATCCACCCTTCCACTGAGACCATTTCTGATGAGGATTTGGTGAAGAGAAGACGGATCTATGACGTGCCAGATGTATCTCTTAAGTCTTTGCTGGATTTTTTTCCTGTTTCTTAAGGACATGACTTTGTGATGCAGATATATTTTTTTAGGTACGTCACTTCTTCTTTTGTCCAGCTTCCTCAACATTTTTAAGGACACACTGCACACCATGTCGAGGTATACCACAAATAGCATATCAGCCAATTTTTCACTAACAGCTCATTGTGAATCACCTTGTTGGCGCAAAAATACTATGTGTCAGGCTGTGCAATAGGGGAGTTTGTAGTGTAGTGCACTTGCTTCTATCATGAAGACTCAAATGGCACTAAATACTAGGAATGACCCAGGTGCATTTTTTGTGCTTGAATGATTCATAGGTCAGTGTTAAGTAGCTTAACAAACAAACAAAAAACTTTCTTTGAAAATAGTCAGGCAGGATTAAAGGATTAAAGGACTGGACTAAAAATGAGTGAAAAAGCTTCCAATGGACCACCAAGATGGTTCAGTTTGTTGAGAAAGGGACTCATATGTTAAAGGGCTAATATAAGGGCTCTGGTTTGATTCTACCTCAGGCAACTACCTGTATCATTGTGTGACGATCATATTATATTATAAATACCAATTCTTTTGTGTTTCAAATGCATTGTGGCCCTTGCAAATGTGATGATACATTCTCTGTGCGTTTATTCCCCACAGAACCTTTGCTCAATAGCATAAAACTATAAGGAAGTCTAGCTCCTACAGTAATCTAGAAGTCTAGAAACAAAACACAGTTGTGCAGTAGTACGTGTCCTTGTTACATACTCTGGAAATCAGTGCTGTTTATGCTAGCTGAACCCCCTCCTCTCTGTGATACTCTAAAATCAATGTACAAATGTGATGGAACTTGTTATACTGTATATATGAAAAGTGTCCTTTAGTGGGAATCAGTGCTAACCCACTAGCTAGGAAGCTCTCTCTTTCAGGTAGGAATACAAAGTTAGCACAATGCAACCTTATAAATGTGAAAACTTTTTTTTAAATTATGGACAATAAATCATTACTGCATATGCTAAATCCATATATTATTGTGACAATGCCAAAGTCATAACAAGGTATGTAAAAATACACGACTTTGTATTTTCAATTACCTGTCTGTTTATATGTTCCGGAAATTATCCTTTCAGCTGAAGGTTTCATAACCTTCAGCTTCATTCTTTTACATTTTTTATTTCATTTTATTTGTTTTTACATTCATCACTTGAAATCCAATCTTTCAGTTTAGAAAAAAATTGTGCCATTGTGAGGGTTCGAGGTTGTTAGAGATTAAAATCACCTAAATTGGATTTGCGAGGTCTTTATATGATGACGGTGGTATGAAATAACAAGCCATCTCCATGTTGTGTCTCACCTCATAGACATTGAACTGGTTCTGCCCCCGAGACAGCTCTCTGTAACTGGTGGTGAACTCGCCGATGAAGTCATGGCTACAGCAGACAGCACCCACACAGAAAAGCAAGCAGGAACAAAATGTTTTTTACATAAATCGTTTTTTTCATCTGAGCTACAGAGCTATATATTTTTTTCTTTCTTAATAACTGTCAAATATGGAATTGTTCCTATTAATCTCCAAATCAGGCCTATCTGTCCTTGCAGCATAAGTTTTGTAGCACATTGTGTCAAAACCCCTCAAGCTCTTCACCACCAAGTTTGTCTCACAGACTGTAAACAAGACGTTTCACTCCCTTCTAACACGAGGGATCAGTGTCTGAAGGTGTAGTGAGTGCTTATCTGCGAATGCTCTTACCTTCCATCTCGATCCCAGTCATAGACGTCTACCTTCACAGTTCTGAAACAGACAAGCACATATTATTTTTGAAGGCCGTGGGTTTTTTGTGAGAAACTTGAACCTCAAATTATGTTTGATTGAATAAAAAAATACTTTTTACGCCATCATATCAGGAGCAGATAGAGCTGATTTCAATTTCAATTTCAGATTTCAGAGAAAAAATGAATAGAAATTTCCACATATAACCTTGGAAGCATCATCTCAGCTTCATGAACAGCCAAATGTGCTGCATGTTGTTTGGCACCACAGCTAGCAGAGAGCTGCTTATTTATGATCTGCATGGAGCCAATGACATTTTCCATTCAGTTGGTTGTTATGGCACCCTCCTTTTCACAACTAGGACAAATAGTCAGTTCCCAGTAAATTGCAGTGATTTTTTTTTCACATTCAGTGAATGATTAAAACTAGTTGTGGTGACCAACTGGTCGTCCAGAGGTTGTTGGTTTCCATTATGAAGTAACTGCACAGGTCTCCCTGTCTCCAAACAACAGCAGTGTCATTTATAACCTCAGATTATTCACACATTTCAAACTGTCTCAGTAAGTCTGCACCAATGAATGAAACTCAACTGGTTGCCGACCTTTTGTATCCTTGTTATAGTCCTATAGAAAAGCAAGTGCCTGTGTCATTCTTCGTAAGTGCCTTGCTGAATGGTGTTGGTGGCCATGGTCCTCCAAGGTGCTCTTTCAGTCAAACAGTGCAGGAACATATTCGAGGTTTTCTTTTTCCAGTCTGGGTTTCTCTTCTTCTGCCTTTGCTTCTCTTGCCTTAGATTTTTCCACATGTACAAAGTCATAGTCAAAGTCGCTTCTCATTATGTGTCCAAAGAATCTTGCTTTCTGACATTTTTACATAGACATTTTCTGGTCTTTGCTCTTTTTGAAAAGCTCTTCAATAGTCAGTCTTTCCATGCATGACATTCTCATCATCTGCTGACGAACCACTTCTCTGCTGCCTTAACCTCCTATGACCTGGCATCCACATATGTGGACATCACATTTTGGGTTGTCTAGACCAAAATACTTAATTTTGCTCTACAAGGGCCTGATATCCACTTACGAGGACATTCCACTGTCCTATCGAAATTTAAAACAAATGTCCTCATATGTGGATCTGATTTTTCTCAGAAACAAAAATCAGGTAAAACAAATCAGGTAATTCTTTGTTTTTACATTCATCAGGTCCCAATCAGTCCAAATAGCAAAGAGAAGTTAAAAATGCATGCCATGAAAGAGTTCGGGTCTTAGGAAGTTAATGGTGTCTACAGTTTTCTTATTTATTGTCCCAGCTCCATTTCCATACATGAAGATATGTATATAGTCATCAAGGAATCACTTTGACTTGAAGGAAATTTATCAATCATCTAAAATCTTTGCTAAGTCAAAGAAAGCTTTTTTTGACTTTGCAATCCAAATAATTTGAACTTATCAACTTGTTGTAATATGGAATTCTTCACTCTGATTTTAAATGTGGAAATGTTGATTCTTGAGTTTTCCTTGTAGTCACGAACAGTCCCACTTTTACGACCATTCATTTACGTCTATGACTGTTTTCTGCAGGTTTTCTTCAGATGTTGAAATGTTTATAGAATCAGTTACTAATATGTTGCACTTAAATTGCAGTCTTGCAATAAATATATAACTATTTTGAATTTCTGTTTTAAATGCATGAGGTCCTGGCTGGACTGTTTAATGTGAATTTCCGTGTTTTTGACATACTGTCACAAACAGGCATGTAACTGCCAATTTCACCCCATTAAGTCACAAATTGTTAAAAGACTGATAGCCAATGACTCCATCTAATTCCAGTTTTATCTCCGTCCTAACAAAGCAAAGTCCCTTTGAAGACTGCAAATGACTGCAAATGGTCTCAGATCTGTTCTCTGTCTTTGAAGAAAAATATTTTAAAGGCAACAAGATTGAAAGTTTGTTGCACATGATCACAACAATTTTGTTTGTGCTGTGGTCTCCAACCAGCCTTTCCTCAATAGCATTAGCTGTAGCATTAGCATTACAGCAATAGCTGTAGCATTACATAAAGCTAGAAAGTCTCAAATATTGATAAACATCACAAAACGTTATATATAAATCAACCGGCTTAAAGTGGTTCAAATATAAAATGTGATGAATTCACAAAAATCTGTCAGATTTATGACAGGAGTCCTTGTTATAGCAACGGTGGCACTGTGCATTTCTGTAGTCAGTGGCTTAACAAATGCTCAGCATGGTCCAGCATGACTGAATATGTAACACAGGGCTGTCTTCAAACTAGGTCAGTCTCAATAACACCAGTGCTGGTCCCTGGGACACCACGACCGACTGCTGGCATTATTCTGACCGCCCCAGCAACAGGCGATGTCATCCACTTAAAAGTCTATCTGTGCCCGATTGTTCTTACTTTACCCAGAGAAAACAAATAGCTTACAACATGGAAGATCTCTGAAGGTTTCTAAATAGTCATAAAATACCTCGATATTAAATTTGATCATGTTTTCTGACCTGTCATAGTCACCATTGCAGAGAGCTCTAACAGGAATGGTGAAGGACTGCCACACTGGGTTCAGTGTGTTCTTGATCACCTCTGTCTTGTGGCAGATGGTGAACCTGCAAGCAAAAAAAAATCAGCCATGAGGAACAAAAAGGGAAAGAACATTTATACTGCTCCTTTTGTACCAGTGAAGATCCCCCCACTAATCTCCCATTCCTTCCTCTGCAATTGAGCAAAAGGCATTGTAAGCTTTTATATTTTTTCTGTCTGCTTAAGAATATCCAGAGGATATAACAGAAGAGTTTTATTTTCTTCTCCTTCCTGTTTTTTATTTTATTACTACAAAAATCTCTCCAAGGCACAGCAGTCGAAGCGATCTAAAAACTTAAACAAATGTGACTTCTGGTGGAACTCGAGTCAGAAGTGTACGTGCAGCAAAGTTGATTTGTATGGAAAATAAGTGTGTGAACCAGATGTGACAATGGGTATTATTAAATGTGGTCTTCATATGAAACACCTTCACAGAACACCTTCCATAACCTTTCTTTTACTAATAATGTGTTTGTGTGCTGTTTCACAGTTGAAAGTAGCACTTATTGAGTGCTTTCTGCTACACAGCACCACTTGGGAATAAGTACTGGAAGCGGTTTGGAGCAACAGTCATTATTTCGCAGCCCCACAGGCTGAAGAGTGTTAAATTTTGTAAATGAAATGATGTCAGATCATTGCTGATGTCTTTCCTCCTTACCAGTGCATTAACACACACTTGAAAACTCCAGAGCTCCAAAATGACAAAACTTCTGCTTTTATATGGTTGCTCATGCTCACATAACCACGTTGCCACCACCTGGCTTAGACTCTTAATTCTTATGGAAACACTAAGGGTGTAGTTAGTTTTTTACACACTACTTCCATATTTTGAATTCAGTTCAATTCAATTTTATTTATATAGCCCCAAATCACAACAACAGTTGCCTCATGGCACTTTATATTTTAAGGCAGACACTACAATAGTACATACAGAAAAAAACCCATGACCCCCTATGAGCAAGCACTATGGCGACAGTGGGAAGGAAAAACTCCCTTTTAACAGGAAGAAAGGGAGGGGCAGCCATCTGTAATGACCTGTTGGGGTGAGAGAAGGAAGACGGTAAAAGTCATGCTGTGGAATAGAGCCAGAGATTTTGGCGTAGAATTGTTAAGAATAACATCACGGTATAAGATGCCATGTATTACTGTTCATTACCGAGGTTGTATATACGTAATAATAATATGTCCTGGAATTTAAAACTTTACAATCTCAAATAGGATGTGATTTTTTTGCTAATCAGAGATTTGTACCCCTATACATACATACATATTAGGGGTGCAACGATACTCGTATCGATATTGAACCGTTCGATACAGTGCTTTTGGTTCGGTACGCATATGTATGACGATGCTGTCTGTGTTGAGCGCTCAGTGGATCTGCGCTCGACAGTGCAGCCTAGGCGGAGTAGTCGAACGCAGATTCACTGAGAGCAGGGCAAGCTAGACAGAAGTTAAGCTCTCCTTGCAACACGGCAAATTGAACCTCCCCCACCCTCATTCAGATGTGGTATTTTGGTTTTCATGTGAAGTATGACCCTGAAGGTAAGCGCGTCATGGACAAAAGTAAAACAGTATGTTGGATGTGCCATGCAATGCTCAATTACATTGGTGGGAACTAGTGTGTTAGCGCAGTTAGCTCGTTAACGTGTTGGCCGTCCAGCCCCACGCACGGGGCGATCCGCGGTAGCTCGTTAACGGAGATTTGCTGTGTTGTGGCGTTAACGTCATTTCAACGAGATTAACGCTGACAACACTAGTGGGAACACAATGAATATGACTGCACATTTATGCTGACATCATCCTAGTGCAAAGACAAGTGGAAGCAGACAAAAACAACAAGCACGCATGCTACAAACTTTACCCGAGTCATTTAGACAGCCGTTAGCACATGATTCTCCTTATGGGGACCTGATATGTTTAATATGCTGCTGAGAATATAGCCCAGAAGAAGCGTATAGTATAGCTTTTATTTTGGAAAGAGCCATTTCTGTGTAATAAACTCTCTTTTCCAAAGATGAGTGATTTCTCGATCAGATAGATTATTTTTTTTATTACTTTGTCATTTCAGCAACATTAAATTTAAAAACTGTACTTTTGAGTTAAAATATATATTTATAATTTTAATAAATGACAAATTAAAAAGGCATGAACATTTTTTTGTATCGAAAAAATATCAAACCGTGACACCAAAGTATCGAACTGAACCGAACCGTGAATTTTGTGTATCGTTGCACGCCTAATATATATATATATATATATATATATATATATATATATATATATATATATATATATATATATATGTGTGTGTGTGTGTGTGTGTGTGTATATATATATGTAGAGAGAGACAGAGAGAGAGAGAGAGAGAGATGTGTGTGTGTGTGTGTGTGTGTGTGTGTGCCTGAGGTCTGAGCCCACCCCAAATGTCAACACTCACGTTCCATCCTCATTACTGCGGTAGAAAACCAGGAAGGGGTCAGACTTGCCAAAAAAGTCTTTTTTATCCAGCTTGTTGGCACACAGCTGCATGGTAGCAATATCCTGACAGAGAGGAAGCGCAGGTGTCAATATAATTCAGAAGCAATTACAGTTTTTAAGTCAGCAACTTTGTTTCCTTCAACAACTCCTTTCTTGGTCACAAAGGTGAAGGTTTTTGTGGGACTTTGTGTGTGTGTGCTCACAATAGTTTTCAAAACAGAGCTTCGCACAGAATACAAAATACCTGGTGAGGTAAAAATCCGTGCATAATGTTGAAGCAAATAGGAACAGAATCTGAACCAGCAGCACACCAACAGTTTTTATGCTTTAATAACTGAATGCATGCACAGATTACAGTGGTTATAATCCATTTTTTTTAATTAAAATTGCAAATTTTATTAGGAAAAGATACTTATTTTATTATGGGATGGCTGCAATATTACGAGCAGGAGCAGAGGGAATGTTTCATAAATATGTATACACCGTTATAGCAGTTAGTAAGGAGCAGTATTATTTCTGCTTCTGGTTAGACAGACAGACAGACAGACAGACAGACAGACAGACAGACAGACAGACAGACAGACAGACAGACAGACAGATAGATAGATAGATAGATAGATAGATAGATAGATAGATAGATAGATAGATAGATAGATAGATAGATAGATAGATAGATAGATAGATAGATAGATAGAATGGCCTTTTAGCTATTTTCTCCTAAAGTAAGGCATTAGGGGAAACTGAAGCTTGTCATTGGCAGCTAGGGGTTGTCAGCTTGCACACACACACACACACACACACTTCTCAAAATTTCTGAAAAACATTTGGGGCTTGTCAGGGGCGATATGTCCCAGAGTAGCAATAGTAAATATTTCCGAGATAAGCCTGTTCACATAATGTTATCTGGAGCACACAAACACGCACATCGAAATTCTGTTAGCGTCTGACTGCCTGTTAATATATTGCTGTGGCAAGGAGTTGGCAAAAATAAAGGAGAAAATCCCATAGTTCATAGCAGGAAACCACCTTGACAGTTAATCTTAAATATATTTAGAGAACTGTGGAGAAGAGTGGCCAGCAAAATATCAAATGGCTATTGGCACTCTATTTACAAAACTCAGTATAAAGGTGGGTGGATTTAAAGTGATTTAGTGGACAAACTCAAACATTCATTACCAGGGATGATGATGTGATTAGCTGATTATACATTTGCTTTACACGGTAGTTAAACAGGTGTACTTAATGAGGTGGTCAAGATTGCAGAATGAAAACAGTGGCCTGAAAATCGAATCCTGAGGGACTCCACATGTCCCAGTTGTCATAATACACTGTGCGACAGGCAGGTTAGGACAGAAATATACAGAAATAATAGGTAAATAAAATAAAAGGTAAAAAAAAAAACTGTTTTATTGAGAACTTAGGAGCAAAAACAGAATACAAAACTCTGACTAGATGTGAACTGAGAACTTCCTGAGAACTTCCTGAGAATTTCCTGAGAACTGTGGAACCAATACAGACACCTGGGCTGTGTCCCAATTCAGGGTCTGCATGCTTGAAGTACGCGCACTATAAGTACGAGAAGTGCGGAAGTGAGAGGCTTGTGAAATGGGACGGTATACGCTTCGTCGCACTGTTCAGGTTGCCTAGCAACCATGATACTAACCGCGAGACACGTTACATACAGCTTTGTGTGACAGAAATGAAGGAGAAAAATGTTTTGTTGGTCATTCATTTTTGTCATGACATCTCTGTCATGATGTCTCTCATGACATATCTGAGGCTGAAACCACCGGACCGTAAAACATTGTTGGGCTTCATTTCTGTACTGAAAAGTCATTTAAGATTAGTTAGTAAATAACAATTAGTTAATGTTGTTCATGAGACTAAAGTCATCTCACTGTGGTAATGTGTGGTAACATTATAGTATTGTCAGATTATTAAGATATATATATATATACATATATATATACAGTGGGGCAAAAAAAGTATTTAGTCAGCCACCGATTGTGCAAGTTCCCCCACTTAAAATGATGACAGAGGTCAGTAATTTGCACCAGAGGTACACTTCAACTGTGAGAGACAGAATGTGAAAAAAAAATGGTAGGATTTGTAAAGAATTTATTCGTAAATTAGGGTGGAAAATAAGTATTTGGTCACCTCAAACAAGGAAAATCTCTGGCTCTCACAGACCTGTAACGTCTTCTGTAAGAAGCTTTTCTGTCCCCCACTCGTTACCTGTATGAATGGCACCTGTTTGAACTCATCATCTGTATAAAAGACACCTGTCCACAGCCTCAAACAGTCAGACTCCAAACTCCGCCATGGCCAAGACCAAAGAGCTTTCGAAGGACACCAAGAAAAGTATTGTAGACCTGCACCAGACTGGGAAGATTGAATCTACAATAGGCAAGCAGCTTGGTGTGAAAAAATCAACTGTGGGAGCAATCATCAGAAAATGGAAGACATACAAGACCACTGATAATCTCCCCCGATCTGGGGCTCCACTCAAGATCTCATCCCGTGGGGTCAAAATGATCATGAGAACGGTGAGCAAAGATCCCAGAACCACATGGGGGGACCTGGTGAATGACCTGCAGAGAGCTGGGACCAAAGTAACAAAGGTCACCATCAGTAACACACTACAACGGCAGGGAATCAAATCCCGCAGTGCCAGACGTGTTCCGCTGCTGAAGCCAGTGCATGTCCAGGCCCGTCTGAAGTTTGCCAGAGAGCACGTGGATGATACAGCAGAGGATTGGGAGAATGTCATGTGGTCAGATGAAACCAAAGTAGAACTTTTTGGTATAAACTCAACTCGTCGTGTTTGGAGGAAGAAGAATACTGAGTTGCATCCCAAGAACACCATACCTACTGTGAAGCATGGGGGTGGAAACATCATGCTATGGGGCTGTTTTTCTGCCAAGGGGACAGGACGACTGATCTGTGTTAAGGACAGAATGAATGGGGCCATGTATCGTGAGATTTTGAGCCAAAATCTCCTTCCATCAGTGAGAACTTTGAAGATAAAACGAGGCTGGGTCTTCCAACATGACAATGATCCAAAACACACCGCCCGGGCAACAAAGGGGTGGCTCTGTAAGAAGCATTTGAAAGTCCTGGAGTGGCCTAGCCAGTCTCCAGACCTCAACCCCATAGAAAATCTGTGGCGGGAGTTGAAAGTCCGTGTTGCTCGGCGACAGCCCCAAAACATCACTGCTCTCGAGAAGATCTGCATGGAGGAATGGGCCAAAATACCAGCTACTGTGTGTGCAAACCTGGTAAAGACCTATAGTAAACGTTTGACCTCTGTTATTGCCAACAAAGGTTATGTTACAAAGTATTGAGTTGTATTTTTGTTATTGACCAAATACTTATTTTCCACCCTGATTTACGAATAAATTCTTTACAAATCCTACCATGTGGATTCATGGATTTTTTTTTCACATTCTGTCTCTCACAGTTGAAGTGTACCTCTGGTGCAAATTACTGACCTCTGTCATCATTTTAGGTGGGGGAACTTGCACAATCGGTGGCTGACTAAATACTATGGTGTTCTTGGGATGCAACTCAGTATTCTTCTTCCTCCAAACACAACGAGTTGAGTTTATACCAAAAAGTTCTACTTTGGTTTCATCTGACCACATGACATTCTCCCAATCCTCTGCTGTATCATCCATGTGCTCTCTGGCAAACTTCAGACGGGCCTGGACATGCACTGGCTTCAGCAGCGGAACACGTCTGGCACTGCGGGATTTGATTCCCTGCCGTTGTAGTGTGTTACTGATGGTGACCTTTGTTACTTTGGTCCCAGCTCTCTGCAGGTCATTCACCAGGTCCCCCCCTGTGGTTCTGGGATCTTTGCTCACCGTTCTCATGAACAGTTTGACAACCCTCGGAGTATGTGGCAGGGACTAAACACGATCACAGACTTTAGAGGGAAAACCAGCACACCGCAGACCACGGCCTCTTTGTGTGAGGATCTAAACGTATTCTACGCTAGATTCGACACAGCGAACACCATGAGACCGGACAGTGTGCGCACCGCGGATGACGTCAGTGCGCACACTGTGTCTGAGGAGGATGTGCGGAGGTGCTTCAGGAAGGTGAACGCACACAAAGCTACTGGTCCGGACGGGATTCCCGGCCGCGTCCTCAAGTCATGCGCCACTCAGCTGGCTGGAATGTTCACGCACATCTTCAACCTTTCCCTCTCTCTGTCTGTAGTCCCAGCCTGCTTCAAAATGGCCACCATCGTCCCTGTACCCAAATCCTCCACCATCTCCTCATTGAACGACTGGCGACCTGTAGCCCTGACCCCCATCGTAAGCAAATGCTTCGAGAAGCTGGTCAGGGACTTCATCTGCTCTGCACTAGCCGACTCACTGGACCCTCTACAGTTCGCATACCGCCACAACAGGTCCACTGATGATGCCATAGCCCTGACACTACATACTGCCCTGTCACACCTGGAGAAGAGAGACACGTATGTGAGAATGCTGTTTGTAGATTACAGCTCAGCATTCAATACCATCGTTCCCTCGAAGCTGGACAGGAAACTGCAGGATCTAGGACTGAGCAGCTCCCTCTGCAACTGGATCCTTAGCTTCCTGTCTGACAGACGCCAAGTGGTCAGACTGGGCAGCATCACCTCATCCCCCGTCACACTGAACACTGGTGCTCCACAGGGGTGTGTACTGAGCCCTCTCCTGTACTCACTCTACACCTACGACTGCACAGCCACTAACAACTCCAACATCATTGTGAAGTTTGCGGACGACACTACAGTGGTGGGTCTTATCACCAACAGTGATGAGACGGCCTACAGGGAGGAGGTCAGCGCCCTGACCCACTGGTGTCAAGACAACCATCTCACCCTCAACGTCGCAAAGACAAAGGAGTTGATAGTGGACTTCCGGAGGTGCAGAGAAGTACACACCCCCATCACCATCAACGGCGCTGCTGTGGAGAGAGTGAGCAGCTTCCGGTTCCTTGGTGTACATCTGGCTGAGGATCTTACGTGGTCAGTACACACAAACAAAACAGTGAAGAAGGCGCAGCAGCGCGTCTTCTTTCTCAGGAGACTGAAAAGATTCGGCATGAGCCCCCGCATCCTCAGGACCTTCTATCACTGTGCCATTGAGAGCATCCTCACTGGATGCATCACCACCTGGTATGGCAACAGCACCGCCTACAACTGCAAAGCTCTCCAGCGAGTAGTGCGGTGCTCTGAACGGATAATTGGAGGTGAGCTTCCCTCCCTCCAAGACATCTACAGGAAGCGGTGCCTGAGGAAAGCGGGGAGGATCATCAAGGACTCCAGTCACCCCAGTCATAAACTGTTCAGACTGCTTCCATCAGGAAGGAGGTTCTGCAGCATCCGGTCCCGTACCAGCAGACTGAGAGACAGCTTCTTCCACCAGGCCATCAGACTGCTGAACACTTCATAGACACCTCACCTTCACTACTGGAACTTCAACATTATGCACTCCATACTGTACAGTAATGCCACTGTTTTGCACATGTCTCACTCTGTATATTTTACTTTATATATTTTATTTATTGTTTACTCTATTTAATTTGTAAAATATGTGTACACACACACACACACGTAGAAAAATATTTAGTATACACATTCAGGAATGCATATACTATTATATATTGTACATATATTTATTAGTTTCAGATGTAGCCATTCTTGTATTTTGCTTGTTTACATTATTGTATTTTGCACAACTCTGTTGCTTGTGAAGCTCGCACACAAGAATTTCACTCACATGTGCTGTACCAATGTACCTGCACATGTGATGTGACAATAAAAGTGATTTGATTTGATTTGATTTGATTTTGACCCCACGGGATGAGATCTTGTGTGGAGCCCCAGATCGAGGGAGATTATCAGTGGTCTTGTATGTCTTCCATTTTCTGATGATTGCTCCCACAGTTGATTTTTTCACACCAAGCTGCTTGCCTATTGTAGATTCACTCTTCCCAGTCTGGTGCAGGTCTACAATACTTTTCCTGTTGTCCTTCGAAAGCTCTTTGGTCTTGGCCATGGCGGAGTTTGGAGTCTGACTGTTTGAGGCTGTGGACAGGTGTCTTTTATACAGATGATGAGTTCAAACAGGTGCCATTCATACAGGTAACGAGTGGGGGACAGAAAAGCTTCTTACAGAAGACATTACAGGTCTGTGAGAGCCAGAGATTTTGCTTGTTTGAGGTGACCAAATACTTATTTTCCACCCTAATTTACGAATAAATTCTTTACAAATCCTACCATGTGAATTCATGGATTTGTTTTTCACATTCTGTCTCTCACAGTTGAAGTGTACCTCTGGTGCAAATTACTGACCTCTGTCATCATTTTGAGTGGGGGAACTTGCACAATCGGTGGCTGACTAAATACTTTTTTGCCCCACTGTATGTATACACACATATATGTATACACACATGTATATATATAGACATATATCCATATATGTATACACACATATACATATATCACTGACTTTCAGCTTGTTGTGTTTGTGGATAAATAACTGACTTTAATTATTAAACATTTGAACATAAATAAGTGACGTCATATTCAGTACTTTTCGTACTCTTCGGCCGCTCCATCTTATTAGGGAAATTCCATATACATAAATGTAAATTTCAAAACTCAACCCCATCATTTAATTTGTTTTTGATTGAAATTGAACATTACTTAAACTCTCTTAAATTAACTTCCAATAAAAAAGGTTTATCATTGATTGAAATTCATTCAGAAATGTTTAACGATTGAGCTATCACAACTTTCAAGTACAAAGTTGTTATGAAGTCTGTCACATTCCCCCCGCCCTTTTTTCTTCTTTTTATCCTTTATTTATTTATCCTTCTTATTTCATTGTACTGTATATTATTACTCTTATTTGCCTTGTATGTCTACTGTACAAACTGAACTGGAATGACTGACTGTTCGTTTTATAAGTTCAATAAAGTTTGGAGAAAAAAAACCCCTCTTCGGCCGCTCCCTTCTGCCGTATTTTGCGGCAAAATTATCCACACCCACCGCCGCGCTATGAATTGTGGGATATATGGGACCACGAAGCGTGCACCGGACCACGCTTGATATTTGGGGAAATCGACGGCGCATTTGGAGTATGCATTTGAAGTACACTTCGAATTGGGACAGCCGTCGTCGCGTGGCGGTGACGTAACCGCACTTGAAATGCGTACTTCAAGCGTGCAGACCCTGAATTGGGACACAGCCATGGAGTCCACAACATGAGAACAAATGAAGACAAAACAATAAATACATGCACAGGACAACGAGAAGCTATGAAGCTATGAAGGTGGGGAAAAAGATAGATGGCTACACTCAAGGAAGATGAGACAAGGTAAGCAAAACTAAAGCATAATACACACAAGACAAAGACTAAAAAATAAAACAGGAAGTGGCAAAACTCCAGACACAGTGATGGAGGCTTGACAAGACACAGGCGAGGCAGGATTTCTGTCTATTATTGTTTACCTTATGATATAAAACATGTTGAGGTGATTGTTATTGTGAGTTGGTGCTATACAGGAAGTGCAGAATTATTAGGCAAATGAGTATTTTGTCCACATCATCCTCTTCATGCATGTTGTCTTACTCCAAGCTATATAGGCTCGAAAGCCTACTACCAATTAAGCATATTAGGTGATGTGCATCTCTGTAATGAGAAGGGGTGTGGTCTAATGACATCAACACCCTATATCAGGTGTGCATAATTATTAGGCAACATCCTTTCCTTTGGCAAAATGGGTCAAAAGAAGGACTTGACAGGCTCAGGAAAGTCAAAAATAGTGAGATATCTTGCAGAGGGATGCAGCAGTCTCAAAATTGCAAAGCTTCTGAAGCGTGATCATCGAACAATCAAACGTTTCATTCAAAATAGTCAACAGGGTCGCAAGAAGCGTGTGGAAAAACCAAGGCGCAAAATAACTGCCCATGAACTGAGAAAAGTCAAGTGTGCAGCTGCCAAGATGCCACTTGCCACCAGTTTGGCCATATTTCAGAGCTGCAACATCACTGGAGTGCCCAAAAGCACAAGGTGTGCAATACTCAGAGACATGGCCAAGGTAAGAAAGGCTGAAAGACGACCACCACTGAACAAGACACACAAGCTGAAACGTCAAGACGGGGCCAAGAAATATCTCAAGACTGGTTTTTCTAAGATTTTATGGACTGATGAAATGAGAGTGAGTCTTGATGGGCCAGATGGATGGGCCCGTGGCTGGATTGGTAAAGGGCAGAGAGCTCCAGTCCGACTCAGACGCCAGCAAGGTGGAGGTGGAGTACTGGTTTGGGCTGGTATCATCAAAGATGAGCTTGTGGGGCCTTTTCGGGTTGAGGATGGAGTCAAGCTCAACTCCCAGTCCTACTGCCAGTTTCTGGAAGACACCTTCTTCAAGCAGTGGTACAGGAAGAAGTCTGCATCCTTCAAGAAAAACATGATTTTCATGCAGGACAATGCTCCATCACACGCGTCCAAGTACTCCACAGCGTGGCTGGCAAGAAAGGGTATAAAAGAAGAAAAACTAATGACATGGCCTCCTTGTTCACCTGATCTGAACCCCATTGAGAACCTGTGGTCCATCATCAAATGTGAGATTTACAAGGAGGGAAAACAGTACACCTCTCTGAACAGTGTCTGGGAGGCTGTGGTTGCTGCTGCACGCAATGTTGATGGTGAACAGATCAAAACACTGACAGAATCCATGGATGGCAGGCTTTTGAGTGTCCTTGCAAAGAAAGGTGGCTATATTGGTCGCTGATTTGTTTTTGTTTTGTTTTTGAATGTCAGAAATGTATATTTGTGAATGTGGAGATGTTATATTGGTTTCACTGGTAAAAATAAATAATTGAAATGGGTATATATTTGTTTTTTGTTAAGTTGCCTAATAATTATGCACAGTAATAGTCACCTGCACACACAGATATCCCCCTAAAATAGCTAAAACTAAAAATAAACTAAAAACTACTTCCAAAAACATTCAGCTTTGATATTAATGAGTTTTTTGGGTTCATTGAGAACATGGTTGTTGTTCAATAATAAAATTATTCCTCAAAAATACAACTTGCCTAATAATTCTGCACTCCCTGTATAAAAAAACTTAAATAGACTAATGTGACTGCAAACTCCTACAACACAAAAATTAACAGTGCAATATTGTTCAGTGACATGTGGGTTGTATGTGTGCATGTGTTTGTGCACGTGTGTATACTGACCCTGCAGTTACTGAGCTCCTCTGCAGTTAAAATAATGACTCCACACTTCTTCCCAGGAATCCCGCTGAGAGCGTAAATAGATGGAGCGAGAAACAGAAGGAAAAATTGCAAAAGAGGGTAATTGTAGCCTGCCATAAATAATACAAGTGCCAAGCAGATGTCATTCATAGCTTTAAACTGCTGTTAAAGAAACGCTCACACAGTGACTTACTTTCCGATGGGCAAGCCATTTCTAAAAATAAGAGGCAATTACAACGAAAAAAAACTTTTTAACAACTGTAGCGTATTGGAAACAAAATTTTTTGCAATATACGTGTGAACAAATCCATCCACTTGATCTGTCCCTTTTCTTTTCTACAACGTGTTCAAGGTTAAAGATGGCAATGATTCTTTTATCCCGTTCCTTTGTCTCCTTCCTCCTTTTAATCTTAAATTAAATGCGAAGCCTTGAGAATGACCTGTTTGCAGTATTTCTTATCCGACAAATGAACCGTTCCAAAAGAGGATATAACAGGAAAAAAGTGGATGTCTTTAGAAGAAGAAAAAGAGAACGGAGGAACAGACTGGGAAAACGAGCAGAAAAATGAGGGGTAACTTTGTGATCACAAAGGGGGCCAAGCCTGACTGCTGTTTCATTATAATTTTTAAAAGAGTTGAAAATGAGGAGAGAGAAAATTGGCTGGGGTCCGCATGAAGTTGGGAAGTCTAAGTTGAAAGAAAAATGAGAGACCCATTTTTGTGTCAATTTGTGCAGGGTAAATTCAACTCTAATATGCTCATCCTATAACCACCATGTAGCCTGCAGTGACACACACACATTTTAATACATTTGATATTCCTGATATGCCACATATTGGATGGGTTATCATTTGTACCCGGTCTCAGAAACTGACTGTCATCATTACCAGGGTGAAGCGGCACACAGCGGAAGCCTGCTCTGCGCTTGTTTCTGACATGCAGTCCTTTCATGTGCTGGCAGGAAGCTCTGACATCCGAGATCTGAGCAACATGCATCTAAGAGCGGGGCTGTTGATTGTGACTCATAATTAAATTCACAGCATACAACTCAAAGCTACCTTTGGTAACTCTGTATCAGTTTAGCTTAACATTTCTTTGTGACCAGACAAAAGACATTGTGAAAGAATCGGCTGGTTTAATTTACCGATCTCACCCTGTTCTCATTCATACATCATGTTAACACAGCTTTGTCAAAGGTGCTGTCTTATTTATACGCACTGGATTATGACAACGGTGAGATGGTCTGTCATTCCCAGGCTTTTGATAAGAGGAAGCTTTTTCAAAACACAAACATCCCAACTGATCCTTAACTAAAGTCCCCTGGCTCACAAATCTTTAAATAAGTGCCACCTGTTCAGGTACCCGGTGTGGATTTTGTCAGTCTATAAAATAGGACTGTTAAATCTGAGCTGATGATATAGACATAGCAGGTGTATAAAGGGACACGTTTGTAAAACAGGGAGATGCAAAAATGACATTATATTACACCCTGAGATGAAATGCCAGTAACTATCAAAACAACCAAATTCATTTAATTTGTATTTGGAGCAAGGTAAAATTGAACTGTCAAGAATGACGCAGTAAGCCTGGAAACAGCTGTCCCGCTACAATGTTCTGTTTTAATGACGTATTATTGGTATGCACTGGTAGGTCTAATTCCTCCTCGGTGACCTTTAACTCTAACAATAATGCTAGGCAATCAGAATTTGTTATTTTATCTTTATTAAATTATTTTCTCTATTAGGTCTTGGAAATCAGGCAACAAAGAAAATAATCATTCTAATTAGCAAATATAAAAAATACACTGCTCAAAAATATCAACAGAACACTATGAAAAAAGGTCAGATCTCAATGGGGAAAAAAATCATGCTGGAAATCTATACTGATATAGACCCGGTAATGTGTGAGCCACAAATGATGCAACCAGCTAGTCCATTTTGCCAAAATGTCATTGCAACTCAAAATAGCACTTAGCCCCCACATGCTTCTATGCGTGCCTGGCAATATTGGGGCATGCTGCTAATGAGGCGATAGATGGTGTCCTTGGGATAGATCTGGACCAGGGCATCACTGAGCTCGTGTAGTGTAGTAAAAACTGTCATGAACGATAAGGAGGGAAAAATGTGTGAGACCTCCAGCTGTAACAGCGTTCCTGTTTTGGGGCCCCAAAAGTTTGATTCTGTTCATCTGGATGTAACGTTTTCAGTCGGAGAAATGTTTCCCTCCCAGCCCATTGTTCCTACAGTGGTGCTGGTTTCATTCATTATGCAATTACACTGTTTATAAGATTGGGGAAACCTGCAGTCAGCTGAGACTGATGAAGTCACTTGGATGTGTGACGAAACGTTTCTCCCACTGAAAACGTTACATCCAGATGAACAGAATCAACCTTTTGGGATTTACTTAACTGGATGCTTGAGCATGTGTAGCCCAGCTAGAAAAAAAGAGCAGTGGAAAGTAGTTTTTTTTTCATGTATAATGTAAAGAATTTAGTCATTTCTTTTTTTCTTTTATGTTTAAAGGAAGATGTGGACCAATAAGATTATCTGTTGTCATTTAACTTGGCCAATCAGCAATGAGCTCCCAGTGACCCTTGCTGTTGACCTTGATCACATGATTTCCTGTGTTGCCATTTCGTTCCTGTTCATATAATGCCATGTGCCAGAGAAACTAATGTTCCCGAAGTCGAATCGCTAGGAGTTAAAAGCAAGTCTGCTGCAGTTGTTTTTGGTTGTTCAGAGTTTCACCCTGTCAACGGTCAGGTTTTTTTGTTATCTGGTAAAAGGATGACTCGACAGACGGACCCAGTCTGAAGCAAGCCCCATCGAGGAGCAGTGATTCCACAGTTCCAGTTAACTGGATGGCGAGCCAACCCGAAATTGAAAAGGATTTGCCAAGGTTTTATTGAAGCCAAAGTTTCGTTCCCATTGAAGCTTCAGATACCTGCAGGACTACGAACTTTCTTCCTTCATCGGAGTGTGGTAGGACAAACATTAAACAAACTGAACGGGCCCCAACGATCCATCAGTTATCAGACATTATCCACTCATATAATTGACTCAGAGAAAGCTGTATGCGCGCACTTTTATTTAGTTTGTTATTTTGGGGGAAATATTTTGTATTTTATTTTATTGTTTTTTCATTACATTGTTGCAGCTGCTGTGTGTCAAATATAACAAATTTGTGAACAGTATATTGTGGTGTGGTCTCTTCTTATTGGTGTTTATACCTTGGGCTCCTGCCGATCCTAGATCTTCTGATACTGGCTAGTGGGAGTTCGGTCATTCTTGATAATAATTCACAAGTTGGGTTACATAAGTGGCGAGCCAGCCAGGAGCCTAAGAATTTTTAAACATCAGTAATGAGAAATTGTGTCTGACATGGATTTTGTCCAGCGCTCAGGTGTAAAAATTCCCAATGCAGTTATTGTGAGTGGGATCACGAAATCAGAGAAAGATGAAGAAGTTTTAGAGTTTTTGAAAAAGTATGGTGGTGTTAAAACCCTTTTGCCAGTGGATGATGCTACCTCAGAGTTTCATCAAAACCTGATTGTTGAGTACTCAAGTGGCTCAGCTGTAGAAGCTTTAGAGCCTCTTATGCCATACAAGTATGTTGCAGAGGGTGAACCAAATGTCTCTTACTGTGTGAGGGCCTTGGCAAGCGTTTACACTGCTAAGGTGGGTGAAGGTGTCACGAAGTCATACTTGGCTGAATTAAAGGGCTTGGCTAAGCTCAGTGGCAAAACCTATGAGGAAGTATTGAAAGAGATGATATCACAAATCTGTGAGACAACTGAGAATACAGATGAGGCACCTTCTGTCTTACATGATAGCATTGTTGATGAGACACCAATACCACAGCCCCAGTTGCTTTCAGGTCCCTCAAGGGTAAGCAGTGACCAAGGTGTCTCAACTCCAGTTCCACCCTTGCGTGTACAGAAGCCTTCAATAGTGATTAGTGATGTAAATCCCCCTGAAGTTCAGAAGGTCGTTGTTGAGCATATTTTAAGGAAGGATGACATTGGATCACAGATCCATTCTTCAATGCGCATCCGTTCCTTCTCAGGGAAAACTCCCAGGCCTAACAATGAGACAGACTATGAGACTTGGCGCTCACACATTGAGCTGCTTTTAAGTGACCCCAGTATGACCCATCTGCAGGTGTCCAGGAAGATTTTAGAGAATTTGCTTCCACCTGCAGTTGATGTGGTGAAGTGCTTGAGTCCCAGCGCACCCCCAGTAGCCTATCTGCAGTTGCTCGATTCAGCCTTCGGCGCTGTAGAGGATGGTGAGGAGCTTTTTGCTCAGTTCATGAATACCCTTCAGGACCCAGGCGAGAAACCATCAGCTTTCCTCCATCGTTTACAGCTAGCACTAAATTTAGCAGTAAAAAGGGGGGGTATTCCACCTGATGATGTAGACAAACATCTCCTCAAGCAGTTTTGTAGGGGGTGTTGGGATAGTGGATTGCTCTCCAGTCTGCAACTTGAACACAAGAAAAACTGTCCACCGTCATTTTCAGAGCTCTTGCTAATGTTGCGTACCGAAGAAGATAGACAAGCTGCAAAGGTTGATAGGATGAAAAAGCACATTGGTTCATCAAAACGAGTATCTGTCCATGCTCAGAGTTCCTGTGTTTGTGCAGGCGTAAGAGAAAGCCCACAGTGTGGTCCGAAAGCTATTGAGGAACTTCAAAAGCAGATAGCTAGCTTGCAGAGTCAGCTAGCCTCATTTGCATCACAGGAAAAGCTAAGTGAGCGTGCCAACAAGAAACCGGTTAAAAAGACAACCTGTAAATCGAAATTGGACAACACACATCAAGAAGTGCATCGATTAGCCGGAGTAAAACAGACAGGCAGGCCCAGGCCTTGGTATTGTTTTCACTGTGGGGAAGATGGGCATATTGCCACTTCTTGTACAAACCCTGCAAATTCTGCACTAGTTATTGAAAAGAAGAAGCAGTTGGAGAGGAGGCAGCACGCGTGGGAAAGTCAAAGTTGTCCCAGCGACTCCAGTTCACCTTTAAACTAGATCCAGTCTCTGTTGTGGGACAGACAGAGGCTGAAGAACATGCGCAGCGTCCCACAGACGTAAAGATTGTCAGCAAAGCAGGCAAGTGTGTGGATCTAGAGCACTCCAGTAGTGAAAAGCAATCCTTCAGGCTTCCAAAGGGTCTGATTGGTACCAGGAGCACTGCTGAAGTGATAATTGAAGGTAAAACATTTAGTTGTCTGCTAGATACCGGCTCGCAAGTGACTACTATCCCCCAATCCTTTTATGAACAACACATGTCAGTGCAGGACATCAAGCCTCTCTATGACCTCTTGGAGGTTGAAGGGGCGAATGGACAGGCTGTACCTTATTTGGGCTACATTGAAACTACTGTCACTTTTCCAAAAGAATTTCTTGGTATGTCTATTGAGGTGCCCACATTAGCTCTCATAGTTCCTGACGTTCGAGCTACCTCAGGGTCCTACTTACTCATAGGGACAAATACACTTGATGTGTTGTATGACATTTATTGCAAAGCTAATCCAGGAGATCCCAAGACATTTCCTCACGGCTACAAAGCGGTCATTAAGGTGCTTGAACTCAGACACAATCAGTCTAACGTCAGTCACCATGGTGTTGTAAAACTGAAGGGCAGAATCTCTCAGGTTGTCCCAGCAGGGGCCACAGTGGTTTTGGAGGGTGTCTCTACTGCCAGCGGTCTTCAGCATGAACAATCAGTTGTTGTTGAGCAGCCTTCCAGTTCCTCTCTACCTGGTGGTCTGCTAGTGAACACTTGTCTGGTTGACCTGTCCAAACAACGACCCTTTAGGCTTCCAGTTGTGATTACCAACCAATCTGAACATGACATTGTCATTCCTGCTAAATGTCAAATTGCTGACATTAGCGCTTACCAATGTATTTTGTCAAAGGAGCAGAGTGTGGTTAACTTGCAAAAGGCAGATCTCACTCAAGAGGCCAATTGTAACTTCAACTTTGGAGAGTCCCCAATCCCTCCCGAGTGGAAGGGTCGTATCACACGACTCCTTAACAACATGCCAGATGTATTTGCGCAACATGACTTGGACTTTGGAAGAACCGACAAGGTGACTCACCACATCAAGCTCTCAGATGAGGCTCCTTTCAAACACCGTGCTCGTCCGCTACACCCTCAAGACATTGAGGCTGTCCGTAGGCACATTCAAGAGCTTCTTGATACAGGTGTAATCAGAGAGTCCGAGTCTCCCTTCTCTTCGCCCATTGTGGTAGTCCGTAAAAAGAATGGCCAGGTCCGGTTGTGCATAGACTACAGAAAACTCAACCTTCAGACAATAAAGGATGCTTACACGCTTCCTAAGCTTGAAGACACCTTCGCGGCTCTCTCTGGTTCCCAGTGGTTTTCTGTGCTTGACCTAAAGTCTGGATATTATCAAATCGAGGTAGATGAAGTGGATAAACCCAAGACGGCCTTTGTCTGCCCTTTGGGCTTCTGGGAATTTAACCGCATGCCGCAAGGCCTGACAAATGCGCCAAGCACATTCCAAAGATTAATGGAGAAGTGCATGGGGGATATGCATTTGAAAGAGGTGCTAGTTTTCCTCGACGACTTGATAGTGTTCTCAAAGACCCTGGAAGAACATGAAACAAGGTTGTTGGAGGTGCTCACTCGGTTGAGAGAGTTTGGATTAAAGTTATCACCTGAAAAGTGTGTGTTTTTCCAGACCTCAGTGCGGTACCTGGGACACATAGTGTCCAGAAATGGAGTTGAGACAGATCCAGAGAAAATCTCTGCCCTTCGTACTTGGCCAGTTCCTCAGACCCTCAGGGAATTGCGATCTTTTCTTGGGTTCGCTGGCTATTATCGAAGGTTCGTAAAAGACTATTCCAGCATTGTGAAGCCCCTCAATGATCTGACTCAGGGCTATCCTCAATCAACCAAAAGGGGTAGATCAAGAGACAGCCAAGAGCATTATCACCATCCCAAAGAGCCGTTTGGGAACCGTTGGACATCAGCTTGCCAGCAGGCATTTGAGTCAGTTATTGAAAAGCTGACAACTGCCCCTGTCCTAGGGTTCGCTGACCCTCAAAAGCCTTATGTGCTCCACACTGATGCTAGCACTACAGGCCTTGGTGCTGTCTTGTACCAGGAGCAGGAAGGGCAGTTACGTGTCATAGCCTATGCAAGCAGAGGGCTGTCGCATAGCGAGTCTCGATACCCAGCGCACAAATTAGAGTTTTTGGCGCTTAAGTGGTCAGTAACAGAAAAGTTTAGTGACTACCTATATGGGAATCACTTTACTGTTGTCACTGATAGCAATCCCTTGACGTACATATTGACGACTGCAAAACTTGATGCAACGAGCTACAGATGGCTCGCAGCTTTGTCTACGTTCACATTCAAGCTGCTGTATTGTCCTGGGAAGCAAAACTGGGATGCGGATGGGTTATCCCGTAGACCCCACGGAGCTCTTGTGGATGATCTGAAATCCCAGAAAGAGAGGGAGCGCATTTTCCAGTTCACTCAGGGTCATCTCGCTGATCTTGAAAATCTCGAGGAAGCCAACCAAGCGGTTGTGAAAGCCATTTGTGAAAGACAGTCAGTGTATAGCGCCAGCTCTGTTAATCCGAGTTTGGATGGCTGTGTTACTCTTGTTGAAACTCTTGCTATGTCCTCTGATGCTGTGCCTGACTGCTATGGACAAGAAGATGAGTTTGGAGGATTGCCTGTTATTCCTCAACTGACTGAGGCTGAGTTGATGGATAAACAGAGAGCTGACCAATGTCTAAGGCATGTCATATCCCAACTTGAGCATGGGGTAAGCCCACCGCCTACTTTAAGGGGTGAACTTCCAGATCTTCCACTCCTACTTCGAGAGGTTGGTCGGTTTCAGCTTATAAATGGCATCTTATACCGGAGACGCCAGCTCGGGTCTCGGGTATCTCACCAGCTAGTACTGCCCCCAGAGCTCAGAGAGACTGTTTTGAGCAGTCTGCATGACCATATAGGTCATATGGGCATTGAGCGCACATTAGATCTCGTTAGGGCCAGATTCTATTGGCCCAGAATGGCCTTGGATGTAGAGAGGAAAATAAAGACCTGTGGTAGATGTGTGCGCAGAAAGGCGTTGCCTGACAGAGCTGCACCGTTAGTCAACATCAGTACCACAAGGCCACTGGAACTGGTTTGTATGGACTTCCTCTCTCTCAAACCAGACAAAAGTGGAGCTAAAGACATCCTTGTGATCACTGATCACTTTACTAAGTATGCAATTGCTATACCAACATGCAATCAAAAGGCTCGCACAGTAGCTAAGTGCCTATGGGACAATTTTATTGTGCATTACGGGTTCCCAGAAAAGTTGCACAGTGATCAGGGACCTGATTTTGAGTCTCGCACAATAAAAGAGCTCTGTCAGATGGCTGGCATACAGAAGGTTAGAACTACTCCCTACCATCCCAGAGGAAATCCAGTGGAGCGGTTCAATCGCACATTGCTGGACATGCTAGGCACTCTTCAAAACAAAGACAAGTCTCACTGGCGTGATTTTGTGAAGCCCCTTGTTCATGCTTATAATTGCACCAGGAATGAGGTGACTGGATTTGCACCGTACGAGCTTATGTTCGGTCGCCAGCCTCGCCTGCCGGTGGATTTGGCTTTTGGGCTGCCGGTGAAAGAGGAGCAACAGATTTCACACTCACAGTACGTGCAAAATCTGAAATCCCACTTACAAGAGAGTTACAAGGTAGCTACTGGAAATGCTGCCAAGATAGCAGAAAAGAATAAATCCAGATTTGACAGGCGTGTGACTATTTCAGATCTGGAGGTAGGGGACAGAGTATTAGTCAGAAATGTCCGCATTCGTGGAAAAAACAAGATTGCAAACAAGTGGGAGGCAGCCATCTACATAGTCGTAAGCAGAGCAGGATCCCTTCCAGTGTATACTGTGAGACCTGAGAAGAAAGATGGTCCACTGCGGACATTGCATAGGGACCTATTACTCCCTTGTGGCTATCTCCCCAACGAGAGTAGTGACAAGCCTGTAGGGCAGACACAAAGACGCAGGCCAGCAACACGTCTCAGTCCAGTTGCAGACTCCGATCAATTCTCAGAGGCTGAGGATGAGATTTTCCCCAATTACTGGTTCAGAGACGCCCCCAGTTCTGAGATACCTACGGTCACCATTCATCAAGAAACGCACCCTTATTTATCAGTGTCTTCTGGGGAAGATGCACAACTTCCAGAATTTTGTCCTTCAGTTAAAGGTTCTACTGCTCGATATCCAAGCTGCAATCCACAGACTGACCAGTTATGTAACTTACCTGTTGACAGTCCAGATTCAGCAACTCTTCCAGTGTCTGAGAGTCACTGTCATGACACAGAAATCGTGAGCGATGACCAAAATCCACCAGCAGAGATGGAGACCGAAAGGATTGCACCTGGAAGTGATTGTCATGACTTGAATCCCGGGTTATCTTCTCTTGCTCCAAACCTGTCTACGGATGTTGAGGCGGCAGGTCGAACTGAAATGGGATTGTCAAATGAGTCACCAACAGATGAATCTCCTGAAGAGCTCTCAGTAGACCAGACACTGATTGGAAGCCAAGACCAACCTGGTTCTGCTAGACGATCAAATAGGGAGCGAGAACCGCCTAAACGCCTTCAGTATGTGAAACTTGGGCATCCACTTATAGCGGTGGTGCAATCTCTGTTCCAGGGTTTAACCACGGCTTTTACAGACATTTTGGATGAGGGTTATCACCCATTAGATTGCCCTGTCCAGACCTATCAGACAGTAATTACCCAACCATTGCCATGCAACGGGGCGTGCATGAGTTCAGTGGGGGAGGTTGTAGCCCAGCTAGAAAAAAAGAGCAGTGGAAAGTAGTTTTTTTTTCATGTATAATGTAAAGAATTTAGTCATTTCTTTTTTCTTTTATGTTTAAAGGAAGATGTGGACCAATAAGATTATCTGTTGTCATTTAACTTGGCCAATCAGCAATGAGCTCCCAGTGACCCTTGCTGTTGACCTTGATCACATGATTTCCTGTGTTGCCATTTCGTTCCTATTCATATAATGCCATGTGCCAGAGAAACTAATGTTCCCGAAGTCGAATCGCTAGGAGTTAAAAGCAAGTCTGCTGCAGTTGTTTTTGGTTGTTCAGAGTTTCACCCTGTCAACGGTCAGGTTTTTTTGTTATCTGGTAAAAGGATGACTCGACAGACGGACCCAGTCTGAAGCAAGCCCCATCGAGGAGCAGTGATTCCACAGTTCCAGTTAACTGGATGGCGAGCCAACCCGAAATTGAAAAGGATTTGCCAAGGTTTTATTGAAGCCAAAGTTTCGTTCCCATTGAAGCTTCAGATACCTGCAGGACTACGAACTTTCTTCCTTCATCGGAGTGTGGTAGGACAAACATTAAACAAACTGAACGGGCCCCAACGATCCATCAGTTATCAGACATTATCCACTCATATAATTGACTCAGAGAAAGCTGTATGCGCGCACTTTTATTTAGTTTGTTATTTTGGGGGAAATATTTTGTATTTTATTTTATTGTTTTTTCATTACATTGTTGCAGCTGCTGTGTGTCAAATATAACAAATTTGTGAACAGTATATTGTGGTGTGGTCTCTTCTTATTGGTGTTTATACCTTGGGCTCCTGCCGATCCTAGATCTTCTGATACTGGCTAGTGGGAGTTCGGTCATTCTTAATAATAATTCACAAGTTGGGTTACACATGCATCAAGAAATACTGTTTTGGGGGTTTGTCTCATTGTTGTCCCTCCAGTGCAGCAGTTGTTAATTTCATTAACACTAAAGCAGCTGAAACTGATTAACAACCCCCTCTGCTACTTAACTGAGCAGATCAATATCAAGTTTAACTGACTCGATGCTATACTCTGATTAAGTGTTCCCTCATTGTTTGTCTCTTTAACTTTTCACCAAAATGTATGCTTAGGGTTAGAATCTAAAGGGACATCATTACAATCACTTTTAAAATGTTGTTCTGGGTAGACTTTGGTGCACAGTCAGTACCGACAGTAGCAGTCAAACTATGGCGGTCTGATTATAGAGACCCAGAGAGCACCAAAATGACATTTCTCCACACCACCACAGGGAGACTGGCCTGGACAAAGAAGGTTTTATGGATTCATTCTGTTTAGCCCAAAGTCTGACCATCTGCACGCTCAGCAGAAACAAAGACTCATCAGACCAGGCTACATTCTTTTCCAGTGTGCACCTTCATGATAATGGAAAACCTACTGCACTACTGCATCAGAGCTCTATTTATTTTGGCCCAGAGCAGGAAAACTCAGCCAACTTTGGATATGTTACAGATGACGTTTGTGCAAAGCCTTATGTAGCCTTAGTGTGAAGGTAGCTGCAACTTAGCAGAAGGTTTTCCAAAGATTCAGAAAAACTCTGTGCAGCACCGTAAATGCTGCTGTCAGAATCACTGATATTTGATCTGAGCATTAAGTGAAAGCTCTAGATTTCACTTTGATTGGTTGATTGAATAACTGAACACATTAACAGGTGCACAGATGCTCTGTGAGTGTATATATGTAGTTGTAGGTAATAGGTACATTTGAGCAAATTACATATTTTTGGAGAAAGAATATCTGTGCAACAAAGCACAGAAGAACGGCCTGGTTTTGTTTATACTTTGTACCAAAGAGACAAAAAACACTGTAATTTGAGGACTGGGATGTAACGTCTACATATCTGTAGCCATGCAAGTTCCAGTTCTACAAACCATCTTTTCCCACAAGTCTACAATGATTTTTCTGGTTGCATATATTTCATATATTTCATTTACTTTTCAGCCTTTCAAGTGCTTTCAGTACTTTATGTTGTAAGTTTGTAGTTTCTGTGACTGAACTTTCTCACTTTCCATCAGCCCTGGTTTCATTCAGTGGTCGAGTGTAGCTTGAAGCAGAAAAGAAAAAACAATGAACTAGAAAAATTTGAGAAAAAGTATATTGAGAGACATCCATTGTTTCCACAGCTGTCGGCTTCGCTGACAGCGAATTTAAATTGGGTGGCACAGTCACAAGGTGTTTGCATTGATATCGAGACACCCTTTTCAAATCCTTTTCCTTTCCACACACACACACAATTCACACTTTTGTGAGACATACAAATGTTATTCATGTGTGTAGAAAACATTACATAATAATATAAATGGTGCTAAAGACGCAGCTATAACCTTGATTTGTGATTCATTTCAGCTCAATTTGAATCATGGTTTTGTTGTGAAAGTAAGAATGAATGTGCTCAGTCTCTGCAATATTCATCAAAAGTCATTATCCCATTTTTAGATGCCTTTCATTTATTTATGTATCAATTTATTTATTTATTTTTGGCGGGACTGTGATTTTAATGCATTTTCATCTGCTGCCATGTGCCAAACTGGAGCCCAAATCCAACTTGTTGGAAACCGAGGGCCTGAATCCAAAGCCATGAGCTGCTGTCCACTGACCCTGTGTCAGGCTCAGGAGGGACTCGGAGGCAGACCGTCACCAAGGTTCACAATTTAATTACACGTAGACACCAGGTGCGGGTATATACAAGTGAGGGGGCACAGGAAGAGGGTCTCCGGGGAACACAGGCACGGGAAGGGAACGGCTATATACACAATCCACTGAAGCTCAGGTAGCTCGGGCTCCGGTCTTTAGGTCACCGAACGGCGGTCCTCAGGCTGGCGAGAAATGAGTGTTACACAATAATCCAGCGAGGAAGCACTCCCAGCAGCTGCCTTAAGAAGTGAGTGAGATGATTGTTTGCAGGTGTCCGAGCCAGGGGCTGGAGCCGTCAAGACTCCGCCCCGGTAGAGCGCAGTGCGCGGAAGGGGAGAGAGGGAGATGCAGCACAACAAAAACACTTGTAGCCATACAGAGTCAGCCGAGAAGGCACAGGGTCATGACACCCTGAATATTTCAGTTGTGTCCCAGTTCAGTGTGACGATAAAGCAGAATGTGGAATAACAGCCACATCGAGACACAGATGACACAGACTTATTGAAAGAAAACGCTCTGAGATGATAAGTGAGAAGAGAAAAATACGTGATCATATGACACAAGTTCATTTAAAGATTTATAGATGAAAGCTCTCGCCTTGGCTCGTAAACCCAGAGCCTGTTCTGACATAGTTTTCAAGTCGGTGGATTCTCTAGCTTGTTCTGCTTGCCAGCTGTAGTGAGCAGCTATACAATGAGAGAATTATTTATGAATTTATCTACGCAGTGTGTCGAACTGTACGCCCGCCAGCTAGCCCGCCAGATGCAAGAGCTGCCTGGACTCTAGAGTATCTGTCCAAGCCTTAATAGCTCTCTAACTCCAGAATAACAGTGCTGCTCTCCGTATCTGTCTGAGATTATACACGTATTCACCTGATTTGTTTCTCTTCATGAGATGCATTCAATACCACAGAGACTTGCAAGACGTCAGCATGGTGTGGAGTGCTGCGAGCTTGAGGTGCATGATTGCAAAATAACAACAACCCCCAGTTTATGTGTATTGATTTAGAATTTCTACAGTTTTCCACGGCACCCACTCAGAGTAAGTCAGCTGTGAGCTATTTCATAAGAAGTGCACAGCTCAAAGGCAACAAAACAGGCTAGGTTCCCATCTGCTGTTAATATAGAGATGTCAAGTATAGATCTTGACGAAGCGCCTTTAACCTCTGGATCATGTTTGCCCATTTAAGAGTACACAGAGTGGCATGCAAAGAGGAGTGGGTTTGGTTTTTGTTTTTTCATTATTCTTTGAAACAGAATTTCCTACAATAATTCAGGCCAGATAGAATTTTCAAACATGGACGCCTTAGTGTAGAAAACCTCCGTTCTACTTAAATATTACCAGATTGTGTTGATTTTACTGATTTGCTTGTTGCAGCATGTCTCCAACTTTTGAATCATACTATATACTGTATGTTCATTGATACAACATGTGATTTCAAAATCGTCTCGTAACACCTGCGACACAGGCAGCCATAATGGGCCTACAGCGGCTTGCAGAAGTATTCAGCCCCCTTGAACTTTTCCACATTTTGTCACATTACAGCCACAAACATGAATCAATTTTATTGGAATTCCACGTGAAAGGCCAACACAAAGTGGTGTACACGTGAGAAGTGGAACGAAAATCATACATGATTCCGAACATTTTTTACATATAAATAACTGAAAAGTGGGGTGTGTGAGCAAAGGGTCTTGGTCTGAGTGCAGTCAGTTGCCCATAGACATTGCCTGATGAGTGCTAATGACTAAATAGAGTGCACCTGTGTGTAATCTAATATCAGTACAAATACAGCTGCTCTGTGATGGCCTCAGAGGTTGTCTAAGAGAATATTGGGAGCAACAACAACATGAAGTCCAAAGAACACACCAGACAGGTCAGGGATAAAGTTATTGAGAAATTTAAAGCAGGCTTAGGCTACAAAAAGATTTCCCAAGCCTTGAACATCCCACGGAGCACTGTTCAAGCCATCATTCAGAAATGGAAGGAGTATGGCACAACTGTAAACCTACCAAGACAAGGCCGTCCACCTAAACTCACAGGCCGAACAAGGAGAGTGCTGATCAGAAATGCAGCCAAGAGGCCCATGGTGACTCTGGACGAGCTGCAGAGATCTACAGCTCAGGTGGGGGAATCTGTCCATAGGACAACTATTAGTCGTGCACTGCACAAAGTTGGCCTTTATGGAAGAGTGGCAAGAAGAAAGCCATTGTTAACAGCAAACCATAAAAAGTCCCGTTTGCAGTTTGCCACAAGCCATGTGGGGCACACAGCAAACATGTGGAAGAAGGTGCTCTGGTCAGATGAGACCAAAATGGAACTTTTTGGCCAAAATGCAAAACGCTGTGTGGCAGAAAACTAACACTGCACATCAGTCTGAACACACCATCCCCACTGTCAAATATGGTGGTGGCAGCATCATGCTCTGGGGGTGCTTCTCTTCAGCAGGAACAGGGAAGCTGGTCAGAGTTGATGGGAAGATGGATGGAGCCAAATACAGGGCAATCTTGGAAGAAAACCTCTTGGAGTCTGCAAAAGACTTGAGACTGGGGCGGAGGTTCACCTTCCAGCAGGACAACGACCCTAAACATAAAGCCAGGGCAACAATGGAATGGTTTAAAACAAAACATATCCATGTGTTAGAACGGCCCAGTCAGCTCTAAATCCAATCGAGAATCTGTGGCAAGATCTGAAAACTGCTGTTCACAAACGCTGTCCATCTAATCTGACTGAGCTGGAGCTGTTTTGCAAAGAAGAATGGGCAAGGATTTCAGTCTCTAGATGTGCAAAGCTGGTAGAGACAGACCCTAAAAGACTGGCAGCTGTAATTGCAGCAAAAGGTGGTTCTACAAAGTATTGACTCAGGGGGCTGAATAATTACGCACACCCTACTTTGCAGTTATTTATTTGTAAAAAATGTTTGGAATCATGTATGATTTTCATTCCACTTCTCACGTGTACACCACTTTGTATTGGCCTTTCACGTGGAATTCCAATAAAATTGATTCATGTTTGTGGCTGTAATGTGGAAAAGTTCAAGGGGGCCGAATACTTTTGCAAGCCACTGTACATCTCTGAAGTGTGCTTAAAGTGCATTGACTGAGTGTACGGATAGTTGGTGCCTTGCAATTTAACTTATCAGCTGAAGACTCACAAAAAATGTCCAGGACACATGGATGCTTGAATTTACTGATGGAATTTACATCACAGAGACTCTAGTACAGTCATGGTAATGGAAAGCATAAAACCCATTTAACACATACTTCAGTGTTTGCTTTGCCATAATATACTCTATAGCTGCATACAGAATCATACAGTCTGTGTACTTTTGCACCTTATTTCCATATCATTAATAATAAACAGCACCATACAAATTGGCATGGATTAAAGTCAGTCTATATCATGTGTAGTGGGCGTAACAGGACATTCTCTGTTACATAACAGAGAATCCAAATTTTAATTTGATTGGTCAGCTGTGTGTATTAGAGAGTAAGGTGATTTTGAAGAAGTCAGCCTGTTGTAGAGAGCTTAATCTAAAAAACAAATAATAATAATAACTTAATGAGGCTGAAAAACATCTTAAAATCTTATCAAAGTATATTGTTCTTATTGCTAGCGAGAGTGTGAAGGGGGGGCTGATAAGCTTCACAGAGATGAAGTTACATTGTGCTTACAACAGTTGCGTTTTCAAAAATAGACATTGGAAAGCAGAGGGTTTACATATAAGGACCGGCAAGACATTTCCAATGTACCCACATGTTGTGAGTTGTTAATAATGTGCTGTTTAAACTTATTCTATGAGTTTCATTTGTTACTGTTCGTTTTGCTCTGCTGCTCGGTAAAGTTACAGCAATAATGATACAGAGCAGGAGGGTTCCTGAGGACAGGTACAAACATCATTAACGGATTTACATTCAAAAAATAAAAGCAAATAGGTTTTATTCCTTTTTTTTTGCTCTAGTATGACTTTCAAACCTCAGCAAAGAATTACAAACATAAAAAACAAACGTTTAAATACAAGAGCCAAACGTTAAGTTTGTGTACCTCTGCCTCTTCCATGTAGGAAGCTGCATATTCCTACATGGAATTGTTTGTTGTTTCAACAAGTGGTGCTGCTAACAGATTAGACATGTTGTCCGTATCGCACACTGTCACATTATTTGCCAAGATGCTCAAAGCTGGCAAGCATAAAACTATCTCAGAACGAATTTATGCCTGCTCAAACACAGCCATGTACAAACATGTCTCTGGTTTACAAGATAAAATAGCAACTAATTCTTGCCAGTTGGAAGATAACACGGTTGTAAATCTGTGTTGATTCATCTGTCGGTGATGGTGCGGCAGATTTCTTTTTTTTCAATGAGAAGTCAGAGCTTATAAAAACAATTCTGCCACATGTCTAATCGCACAGCATGTGTCACAGGTGATAGGTGATATTTGGTTTGCTGAGCTTCAACTTCGACACCAAAAACGGATGTCGGCACTGTTTTTTTTTCCCGTCACATCTGGAGCGTAGGGAGAATTCATTTCATTTCAAGCCTAATAAAGTTAATATTGTCTAGAGAAGAAGAGCAGCAGCTGAAGTGTTTTGTCTTGTCACAGGAGAGGAGGCCAGATGAGGCCTGAACCGCCATGCCAGATGGCAGGTGACGGCGCTGTAGAATGAGAAGAACCACGGGGTGGTGGTGATGTGTGTGTTTGTTTATGTGTATGAGGAAGACAGAGAGAAATACAAAACAGAGATTAAAATGGGAAGTGTTGCTCAGATTGATATTTTAAGTAGACTCTTTTGCTGGGTACATGGCAAATGTTTAGCAAATAAAAACTGGACTAAAACTATAGCATCTTAACACTTATATTAACAGGTTAAAATATGTATATTCGACCTGTGACACACTTGAATTAAGACTAAATTTGGATTGGTCTGTTGATACCATTACACATTACATAATTGTGTCACAGGTATTTCCTACACGATATAACTGGTAACAAGGCTTATGAGTTTCGATAGAATTCCCATCATTTCTACATGTTTTAGGAGGCACTTAACACATTTTGTATGACTTTAGGGTCTGTTAAACTACAGTTACATATGTTAGCATCCTGACATTGATAATGCTAACATGCTAAGGTTAACCTGGCCTTTTGGCCTTCTAAGATTTTTTTTCAAATGATCATTTATTATACAGGGTGGGCCATTTATATGGATACACCGTAATAACATGGGAATGGTTGGTGATATTAAAGTCCTGTTTGTGGCACATTAGTATATGTGAGGGGGCAAACTCCTCAAGATGGGTGGTGACCATGGTGGCCAATCAGAAGTCGGACATTTTGGATCCAACTTTTGTTTTTTCAATAGGAAGATGGCCATGTGACACATCAAACTTATTAGTAATGTCACAAGAAAAACAATGGTGGGCTTGGTTTCAACGTAACTTTATTCTTTCATGAGTTATTTACAAGTTTCTCTTTGCTCACAGCCATTGACATGTCGAAGAGGTTAACACGTGAGGAGCGGATCGAAATTGTGTTGATATCTGGTGAACGCAGTAACCGGGTCATTGCAGCAGATTTCAATGCAAGACACCCTACGAGACCACCCATCTCCCATGCTACAGTTAGCAAACTGCTTGCTAAGTTTCGTGAAACTGGTTCAGTGTTGGATTTGCCAAAATGTGGACGCAAGAAAATTGTCACTAATGAAGAAACAAGAGCCCAGAGCGTAGCACTCTCCGCATGTCACTGGAGAGTGGCATTAGTCGAACATCCCTTCGATATTAGCTACTCACAAATGGCACCCTTACAAACTCCAGCTACTGCAGCATCTCAATGTCATGGTCTGCGGCCCGGCGTCCGAGGTGCTGATGGGATGCCCACGCCCACGGGCGTGGCTGTTAACTCCACACCTGCACCCCATCCCAGGCGATCATCAGGTGGACTATTTGATCCAGCCCAGCCTGCTGCTCCACACCAGTCCGTAGTCGTCTCACAGCGGTAACGTACACCTGCGGGAAAGCGATTGTGAAAACTCATCTGTCTGAACTAGCGCTAATTCTGTCCTGTGCACTCAGATAACAACTCGGCGTGTTTTTTGAGCCACCTGCCTGTCCACCTGCCCATCTGGAATCGCCTTCAGTACTCGCCACCTCGACTTTCCTGGAGCTCCCCTGCGGACCCTCACCCCTCCCTCCAGCTCCCACAGCCCCGCTGTCATCGTAAGACTCATACTCTTCCCCCACGTATGCTGCTATTTCCCCGTGCCCCAATAATTCTTTTCCTTTTTCTGTTGCATCCTCCCACAGTCTCGTTTTCGGCGTTCCTGCGCAACTCATCTCCCGGTCCCTTGGTATCTCTAGTTTCACGCGTGTTTTCCTTCTACCCTCCCGGGACACCTTCAGTTAAAATAAAGTTTATTTTCTCGTACTCCTGTGTGTGTTGACTCTGCTTCTGGGTCCAGCTTGTGCGCTGAACTTCGGTTCATGACACTCAATGAGGATGACCCAGATCGGCGCACAGAATTTGCAGAATGGGCAAAACAAAAATTGGAACAGGACCCTCAGTTCACGCAGAAGATTTTGTTCAGTGATGAGGCAAACTTTTATGTGAATGGTGAAGTTAACAAACAATATCACTGCTATTGGTCTGACACTAACCCCCATTGGATGGATCCCTCCAAGACTGTTGGAACAACAAAAGTGATGGTTTGGTGTGGTATATGGGGTACAACGATAGTGGGTCCATTCTTCATCAATGGAAACCTCAAGGCCACTGGATATTTGAAATTGCTACATGATGTTGCTACATGATGATGTGTTTCCCTCTTTATGCTCTGAAGCTGGCACGTTCCCTGAGTTTTTCAAGCAAGATGGTGCACCACCACATTATGGGTGCCAGGTCCGAGCATTCCTAGATGAACCAACACGTTCTCACTCCCAAAGCGTAACATTTTACGCTAGGTGACAAATCGTCAACATATTACGTTTTCGGCTACCAACCACGTTCCTAAATGACGACCTCGGAAAAAGAGGAAATATGAGAACCGTCTGGACTCCATCTACACATGTTCGTTCTTTTTCTTCAAATCGCTTAGAAACACACTATTTAACATCATTATAGTCCTGGTTAACATCAGGAATAAGGTTATGGTTAGGGCTAGGGATAAGGTTAGGTTTAGGGCTGGAATACAGGGCTGGCACGTCTATTACCGTGGGAGCGTCATTGCACTGGATTCCAGCCATAACCCGCCGCGTACCATAAGAACGCCAAAGGTCTCCTTTCGCGTTCCTCAGGAACGCCGTGGGACGTGACAAAACGTCGACATGTTACGCCTCGGGAGTGAGAACGGGCTGGATGAACAGTTTCCTGGAAAGTGGATTGGTCATCGTGGGCCAGTTGAATGGCCCCCAAGGTCTCCCGATCTGACCCCCTTAGACTTTTGTCTTTGGGGTCATCTGAAGGCAATTGTCTATGGTGTGCAGATACGAGATGTGCAGCACCTGAAACTACTGATACTGGATGCCTGTGCTGACATTTCTCCTGTGGTGTTGCTATCAGTGTGTGAAGAGTGGGAGAAGAGGGTTGCATTGACAATCCAACACAATGGGCAGCGCATTGAACACATGTTATAAGTGGTCAGAAACTTGTAAATAACTCATGAAAGAATAAAGTTACGTTGAAACCAAGCACACCATTGTTTTGTGTAATTACCAATAACTTTGATGTGTCACATGGCCCTCTTCCTATTGAAAAAACAAAAGTTGTATCCAAGATGGCCGACTTCTAAATGGCCACCATGGTCACCACCCATCTTGAGGAGTTTGCCCCCTCACATATACTAATGTGCCACAAACAGGACTTTAATATCACCAACCATTCCCATGTTATTACGGTGTATCCATATAAATGGCCCACCTTGTATATTTATACATTTATCAGTTTATCAGTTTGAAGTATTACATAAAAAGAATAGTAGCATAGTAAAACTGCTTTGAATTTACATTATTTAGAGCCCAGCCTACCAGGCCAGGTCAAGCTGTTTGGTATAGGTGGGAAGTCACATGGAGAAAAGTCAGTTTTATTAATCACCCAGTATCATGTATGCTGGTTTTAAAGGATATATGCATCTCAATGTTGCAAATTCTGTGAGTCACATTTCCTTCAACTGCATATTGTTAAAAAACTTTAAAAAGTCTATTTTACTTTGTAGCATTACAGAGTTCCTCCTATAAGGAGGGTCAAATCTGAGGTCAGATTAGACAATTGTATTTCAGACTTCCTATTCATATGTGCAGAACTCCAGGAGAATTAGATGACCTGATGAAAATGATCTGCTACCCCCATTTGGGTCAGTCTAGTTCAAAATCAGGGTACAAAATTTATTTTAGTGATTTCTGGTTTCAGTTAAGAGTTTCTGGTGTTAGAACTGACCAAGTAACCAACCAATAATTTTCACTTTCAATTACCCGAGGTAGTAAAGTTTAAGAAGCATTTTGCCTATAGACTGGTGACATCAGCATGCAACCAAATCTCTGATTAGTACATATTAATAATAATGGAATAGACACCTAGTCTGTGTTAATCAGCAAATCTGGGCCCTGTCCTTACTCTCAGTAATTTCCAACAATGTATCCCCACCTGTCTGTATTCCACTGTGGTGCAGCAGTATTAGGAAATCTGCAGATGTCTTCTCCACCAGCAGCATTTCAGTAACAATCACATAATACTGCCTGCAATCTGTCACTGTTTGCTACCACACTCAGAGCAGAAAATGTGTTATTTTGTCTGCCTGACAATGTATTTTTTGCCAAAACTTTGTGGCACTGCGTGTATATGTGTGTATGTGTTGGCTTTTGCCTGCGTGACATCAGCCACAGAGCAGAAGGCGTCCCACCAACTGCCCCCAATTACCCACCATGAACTCTGACACACTGCAGCGACAGACTGACCACTGTCTCGCAGAAAGAAAAAAAAAGGTGAAATTTCATGACACTGGCTGTTTTGCTGTCCTAAACACATCTGCTAAACCGTCCCTCTGGACAGCTTATTTAGTCCACTATCCACCTCATCAATCTACATCTGGGCAGGTGACAGCGTGTGGGATTGTTAATAGATCCACCTCATTTTTTCTGATTTTGTTCACAAATGGGTAATTTGTCTGCTTGCTTTCTTGCTCGTCAGCCAGGAAGGGTGATGATATGGTAAAAAAAAAATAACTTTTCTGCTTCGTATACGGATGAATTCATATGTTAGTTATTGCATGTGGGTGTGTGGGGTTATGCTGGTCTTGACTAACATCAGTTCCAGTTTTAAAATACCTCTAGTATGTGGTCATGCTGTATGGGTGTCCATATAACACATGCTGCTGAGCTCCCCATTTATTTGTTCAAAAGGGTGTATTTTGGATCATTGTTATACTTTTACCGCCTCGGCTAATAGCCCCCTCGGTTACCATGGCAACAAACAGGTAAGTGGAAAGGAGTGCTTAGTTCGCCACGCAGCGTGAAGCCCGTTTCTAAAACTGTTGACCTATAAAAATGTACACCCACCAACACAAGGAGGCTCCCACAATCATATATATGTCCTGGAGTTGTTCTGGATTTGCGTGAGCGTTTGATGACAGCGATTGGAGAAAAAGCAAAAATAAAAATCAATAACCTATGTACAATTTGATGCTTTTCATATACAGCAACTGTGCATTTGTCTTTGTCCAAGCTTAGTGTGTGTGTAGTTTCCCAGCCTGCTCCACAAGTGCAGCGAATCTCCTAAATGACAGCACATATAGAGAGGACTCTGCAGTTTGGAAAGTAAACACAACTCTGTCTCTTTCTGCCTCTCGAAGGAAATTTACACTGCCCTACATCTATCTTGCTCTTTCTACCAGCCCAACTCCTCCATCCCAGCTTTATTATTTCTTCCCTCTCTTCATTTCTTCTTTTCTGTCTCTTGCACCTTTTCAGTCACCTCTACCCATTTTATTTGTTTTTTACCTTTCGCTGTATTCCCTTCTCTCCCTCCCTTCCACCTGTCTCCCCGCTCTACTGAGTTGTCTGTCACCCTTCACATACCTCTTTTCTATCACCTCTTCAACTCCCTCTCCCCCTTCATCTTTCCCGTTTCACCCCCTGGGCTTTAGTGGTGTCTGATCTATCAGAAGCTCCAGACACCTGTCTATTCCCTGCAGGCAGCCATCAGAGACACTGACCATATGGGAGGAATTGTGATTGCGCTCCTCTGGTCTCTTTCTGTTTTATATCCCCTTTTCTAGGGTAGTCTTTTCTTCCCAAAATGCTTCTCATATTGCCATTTCCCTTTGGTTCCTTTCAGATTTTTTTCTCACTAAATCTTTCACGCTGTCAAGACTGGCTTGTGGTGTAGTGTGGGAGTGGTGTTGAGGTAGAGCAGGCATTGGACAAGAGGTGTTTCAAGGGATCATTAGGGAATAATTTGACAGGTGTGGATGTTTGCTGTGTTGCTTTAGTTGTTTTAAGCAGTTTTTAAAATTCAAAACATTCGTCTTTGAAGGGAATTGAGGCCACCGGGTATTTTTGTCTCAGGTATTTTAGGATTTTGTATTCATGGCATAAAACAACCGAGATAAAAAAGACTAAAAGTATTTGTTGGGATTATGGGAAATAAAATGCCAACCTTGGTTAGATATTTGTCACTGTCCAGTTAAGCATAGTTCAACACTGATACGATGCATGTCACAATATATTATGATTGCTGTTACTGAAAACTTTGCACAATGCAAAATGGGTCACGCATAGTGATGAACCCACATTATCCACCTGCTTTGTAGTTGCCCTCAGCACAGAAAAGTTTTGATTAACTCTGCAGTATGCAACTAATTTTAGTTAACTTAGCAGCCAAAAGTAATAATTTTTATTAGAGAGGGTGGTAGAGACCACAGAAGCTCTAAAATGCAAGATCTCAACTGCATTACAAAACCTAATTACTAAGAATCAACTAAAACATGACAAGGGCAGAAGTCAACCACTGTATGTGGTATTCATTTCCCATTATAAACTATTATTAATGAATAATTAGCTAGTACTGATATATTTCAACTCAAAATATTAAGGTTTTAATACAAAAGTTAGCAAAACATCCTAAATGGTGCCACCTGAAGCCCATTATTTCCTGTGGCTTGTGGTTTTCAGCTGCACCAAGCAAAGCGTAGCACAAGTACAAACAGTTAAAGTTAAACATAGATGAACTATGTAGGACCTTTGGCATAGCTGTATAAATGCATTGCCACCATTTACAACCATTTAAACTCTTTTGATAGTGAACAAAACAATCACAGTCTTTGTGGACAATGTTGATGCAAAGTGTTGTTACATTCATAGGAAGTTGCTACCATATACTATGGTGTAGGACAGGCCTGGCCAACTCCAGGCCTTGAGGGCCAGTGTCCTGCAGGTTTTAGATATCACGCTGGGTCAACACACTGGAATCAGATGATTAGTTCATTACCAGGCCTCTGGAGAACTTCAAGACATGTTGAGGAGGGAATTTAGCCATTTAAATCTGCTGTGATGATCAAGGACACATCTAAAACCTGCAGGACACCAGCCCTCGAGGCCTGGGTTTGGACACCACTGGTGTAGGATTTCAGGGTTTCGGGTTTAAGGTTATAGGATACCTCACAGAGCATAAACCCAATCAATCTCATGGTGTGGATAATAATGTTGAATAAGAAAGCTGAAGTTAGACACAAAGAGCAAAGAAAATATGAAGTATGGAGCGTGACAAAATATTTCCCCCAGCAATATATCATAACGCTTCCTCCTGTGATAGAATTAGCAATGTTAGCATGAAATATCCACACTTTTAGTAAAATATGCTGACACTAAAGATGGCAAACGCTGGGGGGAATGCAAATCCGAAACACAGAAAAACTAATTGAAGATGAATTGCTGTAATGTGCACATAGTAACACTGACATGAAGCAATTATGTGCATTATTCTTGTTTGTAACCATTATAGTGGTATTATCATGCTGTTGTATCAGATATTGCAGGAGTGCTATACTGTAACACCACTGTTATTGTGGGAATTTTGCTAATCCACTACTTATTTAATTTTAATAATCATTTAACTGCTAAATATGAATGTTGAAAGTCAGTCACTGGAGCAGGTTGAGAATGTCATGTACTTAGCCTTTTCTGAATAAGAAAGAAATCCTGTCTTTAATTAGTGTTTAATAGGAAAAACAATCAAAGCAAACTGAAGATGAGTTGGAGCGTGGCGCACATAAAATTGTGCCATCTGCAAAGAAATGGGCACCGAAGAACTGAGCAAGATGAATAAAGTTGTTTAATGAAATCAGTAATGGACCAGAAATAAAGACCTGTGGAAATCCATTACTGATGCTAAGAGGGCTTGAGTGATCAACGGTATGACATGCCTATGAGAGGTCATTGAAAAAAGGAGCACTGAACTGTTTTTATCCACAGTGGAGGAAAAATGTTACCAATTAGTGAAAATGCAGTTGTTATTGTGCTGTGACCCAGGGGAAAACCAGACTGTTGTGGCTCCACATTTAGTGAGTTGTTCAAAGTGGACCTATTATGCTTTTCCTTATTTGCTGTCATACACATATACATATACTGTATATTACAGTGGTGGATGCTCATATTAAACATAGCCTAATATTTAAAACTGTGGCTAAGTGTATGTACAAATAATCCCTGATTAGAAGCTTAGGCTTCAGACTGTATTTCTACTATTGGCAACATAATCCAGCTGGGATTATGTTTACAAAAAGCAACCAATCTGAAGGAAGATGGTTTAAAAAGGAGGTAGTCTTAAAGACAGAAGATGAACCGAGGAGCTCAGAGTCCAAGGATGAAAAGGTTTATGCTGGAAATTAAATTACTATTAAAGGTCTCATCTAAATGTTACACTTAGGGTTCTTTTACACTAGTATCTACTCGGGTCGGCTCAGCATGGCTCAAGGTGGTTTTTAGAGTTTTCCATTAGGTAGTAGTATCTGATACCAGGTACCTTTTTAGTACCTACTCGGCCAGGGTTCCAAGCAATGTGATGCAACCTGAAAATGTGACGTCAGCAGACTGCATGCCATCGATTGGCTGTCATTTTCAATCATTTCAGAACAGTTGTTCATCCAAACTGAAACGACTGAAAACGCTTACGTTCCTGTACGTGAAATGTTAGATGATTCGACCTGCGTCATTTCTGTCTGCCATTTATTTACTGTCCGGCTCTTTGAAACGTCGCAACAAAATGTTGAGGAAAAGCACCAGGTTTTTTAAATGGACTAACAATGAGGTGAAGTTGTTGCTGCGAGTAACACAAAAGTACAAAGTTGCAAAAGTGAGTGAGAATTAAAGAATTTAAAGAGAAGCTATCTAAAGCATGTACAAACCGATATTAATCTTTAATAGGGCTGTCAAAATTGATAGCAAACAAAACAACTGCAGTATAATGCCCTCCGCTATCTTAGTTCAATCGGTCACTGAACTGCATCATATAATTTTCGTCATCATTTATTTTATTTATTTGTATAGCACAATTTACGAAAGCCTGCAGTTACGCTGTCCACACTGCGACGTGAAAACGGTGTTTTCAAATGTATCCGCTTTTCCTTGATCGAAAACACAGTCTCAGTGTAGACTTAAGGCCAAAACACAGAGAAAAAGATGTGTTTTCATATGAAAACATATTAGTGTGGACATGGCAAAAAAGCCATACAGCAAGGAGCCAGTATATCATCGCCTTGACATCCTCCGTTTTTGTGGCATTTGTGTCACATGCAAATGACATTGCTGGACCTCCACATCACTATAACCAGTACTAGGCACATTAGGCGGTACTCGATTGTAATGTAAAATGACAGAACCCAAGGTTAGTCGAGTCAAACCAAGTAAATACTAGCGGAAAATTATTCTAAGGTTCCATGGAAATTTACACCAGTCACCAAACTCAAAGAAAATAGAAGAAGATCAAGGCTTTAGTGACTCTCTCTACTAAATAAAAAACAATGGTTAAGAACTGACAGTTGAAACACTGAGTGCTGGTCAGGCTGTTAGAATTGTAACCACATTCTACTATAAGTTGCAGCAGGAGACGTGACCTTTCATATTCTCACAAGATGATATTTCTATAATCACATGAGGACCGTAATGACTGGTAGTAATTTGATTTAGCCTTCTTAATCAAGTGGGTGCAGATGTTTCTTTATTGCAGAAAGGACATGCAGTCCCCTGGAGTGGCACCAGATGTACCATTGGACCAAGCTTTTTCTCTATTGTTGATGGCATACAACAATTCCTGAGGCACTCGGGAGTTTTGTATGTTTTTAATTGTGTTATGTTTGGAATGTCAGCAGTTCTAGTGTTAAGGGGCATCCACACAGGAAGCAACTAGGAAGCTTATTTCTGCCACTTGTTTTAGCAATCTTGTTCTTTCAGTCACTACCCATAGCTCGGAATAAGTGAGGGCAGGAACTTAGAGTGACCTGTCAATTGCCACCTTCACTTTCACACCCAGGTCTCTATTCAGTGCAATATACAGGTATAACATCTGTACAGAAGACATGGCACCAATCTACCTGCCATTGGCCTCTGCTCTCACCTTACTTATGAACAAAACCAGAGTGAGCACTCCAACCTTTTCTGGCTGAGAAGCAGGGTGACAGACTTGGAGGTGCCCATACTCATTCCTGATGCTTCATGCTCAGCTGCAAACCACCTCCGGGCATGCTGGAGGTTACTGCCTGATGAAGGGTTAAGCAGAATTATGGTACAGCAGAGGCACCACATTCATTGTCCGCTGGGAGTCCAAGTATGGTCTGTCTGCTTACAGAGTTATGCTTGCAAAGTTTATGCAGTAAAATCAATCTGTAGGTCACTCTTGCTTGTATTGTTGTTGGTCAGTTAGCCAGCCACAGAGAAGACTGAGTAATAACATACAAAGGGCTGAAGTGAAACTGTGTGCTAAAAACAATAAAAGTGTTAAAAACAGTTATGTTGCATATGTCATCTGCTTCCAGGAGACAGGATGTTGGAGAACTGCATGGGAGCGTGTGTGGGGTGGGTGAAAACCCCTTTCATGCCCTCTTTGAGCGGAAAAATCCAAATATTGTATGCAATCATTTGCAGAACCATAAATCACACTTTAACAAGAGAGAGTGAGAACGAGAGACAACCACATCATCTGCAAAAAGCAGAGATGAGATCCTGAGATCACCCCTCAGCTGCGTCTGTAAATTCTGTCCATAGATGTTAACAGAATTTTTGACAAAGGTGGTAGAGACCCCACGCCCACAGGAACGCTTCTGATTTATTGCCGGCAATATGAACCAAGCTCTTCAGGGACAAGAAATAATTAAAAATGGCTAATGCTAAACACACACTACATAACACTGTAGCACACAATTTGAGGGAGATCGTGGCTCAAGAACTGGCAGTTCATCTTGTAATCGGAAAGTTGCCGGTTCGAGCCTCGGCTCAGATAGTCTCGGTCGTTGTGTCCTTGGGCAAGACACTTCACCTACTGCCTCCACCAGTGTGTGAATGTGAGAGTGAATGAATAGTGGAATTGTAAAGCACTTTGAGGGTCTCGAAAAGCGCTATATAAATGCAATCCATTATTATTATATTATTATTATTATATTGCCTCATGCTGTGCTCAGGGCATGCTGCCAAAAGGTTTCAATATTCCTGTCGGTGATTTAGGAGCAAAGGTAACACCTTTTTCAAGCAGATTTCCAGCTGTGCATTAGACAGTCAGCAGGTGGAGTTTTCCCTCACTCCCAGGAGGGTTACTGCTGCTTGGATTAGAGCTTGAAGTGTAGCACCACTCCTTTTCATGTGTGGCATGGCCAGGGTATGGCCCAGCTGTCACAAGTAGATTCAGTGACATCTGATAAGTTCCCCACGTAGAATGAATGAATGTAGAATGAAGTATTTCTAATTTAAAGTGACTGCCAGAGTGCCCCTAATCCCATTGATGCTGTATGACACTTTAATTTAGAGCCTATAGTTAACATTAACTGAATAAACAGTTCCAGTTCTTAAACATGCAATAGGCAGAATTGGGTGCTTAATTGGGGTCCGCTGGGAGCCCAAAACATTTATAATTTTAAAAAGCATTAATTAAAGAAAATTAAAAAAATTATGTCAAGTTATGAGAAATATATATACATAACTGGGGAGTCCATGCAAACCCTAGAGATATGTTTTCCCCACAACCTTTGTAAAAATTGCTCACACACTTGTCTTTCCAGTGGCAGAGAGTGCATTCTGCTCTGTATCTTAGCCAGTCTGAAACCTTTGCTCCATGAAAATGGAAGAACCTGCAATTTCAAATCCCTCCCTCGCCTATATCTGATGGAAATAACTAGAAGGTAAAAGAAGAAAAAACGTCCCAAAGATGCAAAAAGAACACTAAGTGAATACAGTATACTATACAGTACTGTAGTGAATACAGATGCAATAACCATGGCAAAGGCATACCACTGTATTCCACTTTAAGCCACAAGTTCTTAAAAACAACAGCAGTCTCTTATAGAGACTAAATAGAAAAGAAACATAATTTCAGAAGCACGCTCAAGTGATTCTTGGGCCTCTGCCCTTGACTGCCCAGTTCACATGGTTAACGCAGTTTCAGGCGGTCCTAATGGGACCAGGCCCTGGGGTATGATCTCTCGCCTGGCTTGAGAAGATCTAGGCTTCCTCTCTGGAACAGTTGGAGGAGGTGGCCCAGGAAAATGAGGTTTGGACTTTTCCTGCTTGTTGCCATAGTGGATAGATGGGTGGAGGGATGATCTTATATCGTTTAAAATGTTTATCCAGTCTTAAGATTTTCCTTTGCTGACATTTACAAGTTTTACTGAACATTTAATACAATTCAATTAAAATCTAAGCTATAAAATATATACCCCATTGAAGGCATGAGAACAAAAAGGAATTCTTCCACAATCATACCTTCGGTTGTCGGATAGTGTTGGAAAATCCCCCAGTGATTGTCTCCAAGTGCTGTTATCCCCCATCAATCACAGAATCAGTCATTAATAAAAATTCCTCTGTCAGGGGTCTTATTGCATGTAACCTTTCACTTATGTCACTTTTGTAATTTCTCTCCTCAAGGTGAATTGCAATAATGGATACAGTGAAAAGATGATTAATGGCATGGCACTTCCGACAGGTTTGTGATGAGTTTGAGTAATTGTCCCCATCGTTAAAAGCCAATTTCATTTAAAAGAAAAGTAGGGGGTGGTGTGTTAGATTTGTATTGTTGATTGTCATTTATGCTTAGAAATATTTACTTATATATGCTTAGAGTTTTGTAATTAGTTGTAGATTGGTAGAGGTTTTGATCCTTGATAGTCTGCAAACTTTGTGTGTATTAGACAGCACTTTGGGAGCATGAGAGGTCATACCGTGTCTTATTATTTTATGGTAGGATTAACGTAGTTGCGTCTGTTCTAGTCTAAGTGCTCTTTGTTTAGATGAACTGCAGGACTTCCTCACCGTGTTATCTAGGATGAACCATCTAGGGTGAGGGGGAGGCTACCCTCTTCCTGACCAAGGATGTTTGACCCTTTGATCAGCAGTCCACACACACACACACACACACACACACACACACACACACACACACACACACACACACACACACACACACACAGGCAAGGTACTCTTTGTGTATGTAGACGTCATATGTTAATGAACTTATGCATATTCATGTAACCTCAATAAAAGGACAGTGATACGGGAGAACGGACGAGACCAACTGGAGTCAAGCGGTTGTCCGGTTCTCTCCCGTGCACGAGTAACATGAAGAACTTTGCCTATTTGTGTCTTGCTTAGCAGTGTAATTATATTGTCTTAACGTTCCAGCGAATAGGTTCAAGCTACAAACCTAACATGGTGAGTGCGTGTTCCATAGTTAAGAGAAGACAAATCAAAAGCAGTAAAATTAAATGTATTTTATTATAATCTCGCATCTAATGGCTCCTTTTTGTATTCGTGCCTGCTATTCAAGCACTGGCAGCACATCGACTTTACATTCCAAAGAAGCAAAAATGAAAATATAGATATCTTTCACCACTTTCTTTGTTTTTCCTCTTCATCCCTCACTCACACAGTACCATGGCATTTGGGCAGAAAGTGGACAATAGCAGGCGCATTGTTTGGTCTGTCTGAGCATGATAAGCTTTCTAAAACATGTCAATAAGGCTTCTGGCAAGGGACAGCTGAGGGGGACATAAGCTAGCCTCTATCCGACTTGACTCACCACATCAAGCCAAAGTCAGAAGCAGTGATTCACACACTGTACTACCATTCCAGTCAGGACAAACCCACACAGACTTGCTATCAATAGACTGGAAATTGTATTTGTTTAGAAGCTGAACTGTTGCTGTTTGTTGAGCTAAACCACCATGAGCAACGTCAAAGAGGCATTTGGGAGTGCAAAAGAACTAACTGGCAAGCGTAGACAACAACAAGAAATTCTACAGAGAAGATGAAAAATGTTTGAATTTGACTTGTAGGTATTGTTTACTTTCCTTTCCTTAATTAAAGGTCCACTTTCTTCCAGTGGTCTCTGTATCTGTCATGCTAAAAAACAGAGACCACTAATTAGTCAAAATGTTAGGTTAGTCTGGCCACCGTTAGTCTGGTCATCTTTGATCTACGTTTCATTAATAATTAATTAGATAGCATAACATCATTTTTTTGAAAGTTTCATGGTCCCAAAATGTGGATTCTGTTTATTATGACAAGCCCCTGATTTTTGTACCACCACTAGGCAGTTTTTTTTTATTGGTCCTATGAATTATCTCAGTGTTTCTTTGGTGTAATATTTATCCTTTAAACATTTTGTGTTCTGGAACGGTTCACAGCCGAGTGTGAAGCAGCGGAATGAGGATCAGCACCTCCAAATCTGAGGTCATGGTTCTCAGCCGGAAAAGGGTGGAGTGCCCACTCCGGGTCAGGGATGAGTTCCTGCCCCAAGTGGAGGAGTTCAAGTATCTCGGGGTCTTGTTTGTGAGTGATGGGAGAAGGGAGCCGGAGATCGACAGACGGATTGGTGATGCGGACGCTGCACCGGTCCATCGTGGTGAAGAGTTTCGCTGAGTGTAAAAGCGAAACTCTCAATTTACCGGTCGATCTACGTCTCTACCCTCACCTATGGCCGCAAACTGTGGGTAGTGACCGAAAGAACAAAATCGCGGATACAAGTGGCAGAAATGAGCTTCCTCCAAAGGGTGGCTGGCCTCTCCCTTAGAGATAGGGTGAGAAGTTCAGCCATCTGGGAGGGGCTCAGAGTAGAGCCACTGCTCCTCCACATCGAAAGGAGCCAGCTGACGTAGTTCGGGCATCTGACAAGGATGCCTCCTGGGCGCCTCCTGAGTGAGGTGTTCCGGGCATGCCCCACCGGGAGGAGGCCCCGGGGCAGACCGGGGACACGCTGGAGAGATTATATCTCTCGGCTGATTCATGAGTTATTGTGAACTTTTAAGCGCTCTACATCATCATGTGATTGTTTTCACACACAAAAATTGTAAAACAAAATGTATTATTAATATTTAATAATTTTTTAAGTAAAACTTTGTTATATAATGCATAACAATAGTGGATATAGCAAAAATAATACAAATTAAAACTCATAGATACAAAACAGTTTTAGATTTGTTGTTTTAAAATTTGTCAGCAGGTTCAATAAACACTTTTTCTAGAAAGTATTTCATGGTTTAGGGAAACCAACCCTAACCAACACTAGCATTAGATGACAACTCCCCACCTCTGCACTCTTGCCCAAATATTGTAATGTTTGGTAAAAAAAAAAATCTCATAAATTGTTGGTTAAAATGACAAACTTGAGTTTTTGATTGATATCACAATGCCTGCATCCATCTGTTATATACAGTCTGTGGTACCAACCTCCAATGTTTTTTTCTGTTTGATGTTATCATAAACTAAATCCAGCTTTGGACTATTGGTTGAATAAAACAAGGCTTAAGTACATCCCTTTGGATTCTGGAGACTGGGCAACTGTCCCATTTTTTAACACACTTTAAACACATTAGAATCAGGAAAAGACATCCGCGCAGTGCTACAAGGTGAGGTGTAGTCAGAATCGCACAGTTCTGAGTCAGATACTTTTTGAACTCAGATTAGTTTCATTGCATGGGTTTAAATTGCGGTTATTACCTGGTGGCGTACATGTCAGTACCTTACAATGTTTTGAAGAAAAGCAAAGTTTTTGAGTTTTGAATGTATCTATTTTAAAGGGACAGATCAATATAAACATGCCAGAGATAGCCAAAAGGCTACTTTTTTATCTATAGTCTGTAGTAGATCAGAGAAAAATGAGCGAGAAATGTGGAGTCTAAAAATGTTATTTTCTTTTGTCAAACTTCGACAAGTGTGACTACCTTCATCACAGGATTTAACCTCCAGTCACGTGTATATCATTCCCAGTCAGTGACAGTTTATCATAAAGTGAGTCCACTGATCATTTACATCAAGGAAATTTAAGTCAAAATTTAAGACAATAAAGCAGCAGTGACACTCACAGAGCTCATATAATCCAGCTTCTAATTTATGTGCTGCTCCACAAAGGGCTATTGTGAGGGCCACTGAGAAGAAGAATTGTTTCCTTGCACCCTTTAAGATGAACTCTGAACTGTATAGGCAGAGAAAAAGCGAGATGCCTCGTCCTTGCAATAAAATGGGTTCAAATCTGGCCGGTTACTGCTCTGACCTCACATTTCTCTCTGTCTCCCAGCAGTTTGTTCACTCCTCAGAACACTGGGTGTTATCTAACACTGCAGGGATGCAGTGTGAAAAAAATAGGGGGGGTTGAGCTCACAAAGAGTGCACACTAATCCACCTTTTATTATCTGAAAAAAAAAGCATTGGTTTCTACTATCAACATGCTGCCTGGCAGAAAATATGAGCGCATTCTGTATATCTGTATCCAACGTTATATTGACTTCTACTGCACATCCCACTTTCGTTCAACACAGTAAAACTCAATACTACTTCAGGAGCAACAGCTCAGAGTGCAGTGATACAGCAGGCTTGCCTGGTCTCGCTTACTCTGATCTAACGCTGTAATAGATGAGGCTATTTAGCCAGGCGAGTCTGTGCACACTGCATCAGTGAGATGTTGTTTTCCCCAGAAGCCATCGATAAAAATGAAACAAAAGATGGAGGGGGGACTCGTTTCATTCTGCCCAGCTGAAGAAATTATTTATGTGCATAATTTCTATTTATGATTCACCGCTTAAAGAAAATAAATAAATAAACAGAAAAGGAGGGAAGTCATTTCACAATGAGACAATAGAAAGGGTGTGAGGGACTTACGAGAGGGTCCTCTCCAGCCTTCCTCCTGTGGAGCCGATAATTTCTCCGAGTGTGCAGAAGGTCTGGCCCAGAAAGTCCTTCGAGGGGGAAAGGGTAGAAAGAAGACAATTAATTGCAAGACAGTACTAATCAATAACCCAGGCCTCAAAACAGGCTCAAATACACTACAGTAGAAATATAAATATATGCCTGCAGATAATTATAATGGAGCCATTGTTAACTTTAGACCCTACAGGATAGTTATTATTATGTTATTTTAAATAACATAGTTACATATACAGGGATGCACTGTGTGCAACAATGGCTTTTTCCCACCAAAAGGGTATTGTGATTCTTTTTCCCCTGAAATCGTTCACACATAGTTTTTTGATAAACTAATACTACTGCTATTACTCATATGACATTTAAACGCCTTTAAAAACAGAGTACGGGGTGTTTTGACATGCAAGTATGAGTAAAATACAAAAACCAGGACAGAAACAAAAACCAGATAACCAGAAACCAGAAACAAAAACCAGATAACATCCCTGGTAGTGTGCTGAAAGACTGCGCAGAGGAGCTGAAGAATGTCTTCACAGACATCTTTAACACCTCCCTGAGGCAAGCCACTGTCCCATCATGCTTCAAGACTGCCACCATCATACCTGTGCCAAAGAAACCATCCCCAGCCTGTTTCAATGACTACCGCCCCGTGGCACTGACACCCATTATTATGAAGTGCTTTGAACGACTAGTCATGTCACACATCAAATCCACCCTACCTCCCACCCTGGACCCACACCAGTTCGCATACAGAGCGAAACGATCCACAGAGGATGCAATCTGCTCTGCCCTCCACCCAGCCCTAACTCATCTGGACAAGAAAGACTCATATGTGAGAATGCTGTTCATAGACTTTAGCTCAGCATTCAACACCATAATACCACAACAACTCATCTGTAAACTGGACAGACTGGGCCTCAGCACCACTCCCCTCCCTGCAAGACATTTACACCACTCGCCTCACCCGCAAAGCCATCACAATTGTCAACGATGCAACCCACCCCGCGCACTGTCTGTTCAGCCTCCTGCCCTCTGGAAAGAGATACAGAAGTCTCCGCTCCCGCACTACCAGGCTCACCAACAGCTTCATCCACCAGGCTGTGAGACTGCTGAACTCTCTTCCCTCCCGGCTCCCAGCCAGCAGAATCACCAGATTGGCAGAAGAATAGGAAGACAGATTGGACTCTACCCCCCCCCCCCCACCCACGCACACTCTCCAACAAGGAAACACTCTCTGAACCAAGAACTGAAAACATTCCTGACTTGCATTGCAATTGCACACACCTGCTGCTATATATTTTCTTTTAGTATTTCTTTTAGCACTATCAGTAGGTAAAGTGGTCGCCCCATGATCGGAAGGTCGGCGGTTCGAATCCACTTAACGGCTACCCTGAGGTACCCCTGAGCAAGGTACCGTCCCTACACACTGCTCCCCGGGCGCCTGCTTAGTGGGCTGCCCACTGCTTCACAGAGTGAATGGGTCAAATGCAGAGAAAAACAAGTAATTTCCCCATGGGGATCAATAAAGTATCCATTATTATTATTATTACTGTTAGGGCTGTTTTTGTTGTGCATCTGCACCTTATTGTTGTCAATGTCTACGCATGGGACAGTGTGAAACGTAATTTCAATTCCTTTGTATGGCAAGTACATTTGAAGAAATTGACAAATAAAAAGTATTCTATTCTATTCTATTCTATTCTAGAAATAAAATGGAGCCAAGTTAAAGAGACATTGGGATATAGGATATATTGATATTAAATTCAAACATACACAAAACAGTTAAAACATATACACACAATAGCATTTAAGGTCTAAAATGAGAGTGACAAACGAGATAGACATTAGATAAAAGCAAATTTATAAAAATGGGTTTGTCCAAGTGATTTCAAAGAAGTCACAGATTTCCTGAGACTCGTCTATTTGTAATCCAAAGCTGAGGGGCCCTGATGGACAAGCTGTTGTCACCTTTGGAATAATTTTTGTTAAATGGAGGGCAGTACTCATTGCAATATGTGACAACACAATGTTGGGGGATCAGCGCCACCCCATGCCTCCCTTTTAGCTTCACCTTTGCTCTGGTATCACTTATTTTGGCGTTTGCTTGGACTCATGATGTGGATCACTGCGAGTCTTGCCCTGTCCTGTAGGCCTGGGTTGTGACAGCACATGCTCGTTTCATTTTGCAGCTCCTCAACTTTATCCACTAGAGTTATAAAAGTTGGCAACGAGGGAACCAGCCCATTAAACTCTATGAAACATCTGACTAGACACCTCTGGCTCTTCAGTGTTTTAACGTTAAAGGGTTAACACTAAAGATAATGGGCTCTATAACAGTTGAGAAAGACTATAAAATCAATAGGGATATTATCAAAGATATTAAAGTTATTAAAGTTCCATTAAAGTTTAATCTCATCTTACTGAAGTGCCATTTTAAATTAAACATTAACTTCCGAGTTTGAGTCCATGATTTACATAAGCATTCATTATTCCAACTAGGTCAAGCCCAGGAAGTCCTGGAGGACTGCATTATTCAGCTGCTTGTTGACCGATTGATTATTCTTAAAAGGGCCGACACTGTGTGTGGGGCAAATGTCCTATTAGTAGAAATAAAGGTTTCCCCTTCGTTCAGCATTTTTATTGACAACAACAGATTTGGAAGTTTACAACCTTCCCAACCACTACAGAGAAAACCATATGGCAACATTAAAAAAAGAGGCGATGACACAACATAATGAAACTCCTGCACAGCAACGAGGGCAGAGCGTTGATGTTTGCGGTGTGTGGGCGCGAGCAGGTGTAGGTGCAAGTCCTGCAAAGCGGGTATGCGTGTAGCTCCTGTAAATGCCCTGACATGCACAATCTGCTGTAGTATAGTGCCTGGAACAACAACGACAGCTGCTTTCACTTTGAAGTGGAGTTGTGAAAGTTGCTTTTACCTGAGTTAATGATAAAATGCAGACAGACAAAATGAGGAACAACACTACGGGGAGGGGGGCTTTCCAGGTGGGAGCTGCTGCTGTTTGTCCTTGATGAAATGAGATGAAAGAATGGGAGAAAAAATATGATGAAATTAAAGGGAGTGAATCACACTCACACACACACACACACACACACACACACACACACACACACACACACACACACACACACACACACACACACACACACGCACACGCACACACACACACACACACACAGAAAAATCACAAGATTCTTCTGGGGATGCTGAAATATACTGGAACATAAAAAAAATAAAATGAATAAAGGACATAATAATACAAGGACTCATGAGACCAACACTCTTCAGCTGAAACCACTCACCTTCTGTTCTCCAGTGTGATTTATTTTAGTGGGGAAGAAGAATAATAAAAGACATTGTCATGAGATGGAATTCCACTTATTAAACAGGAATTTTCTTCATGCTGATTCATTGTCAGCTGCTGCACTCATTGACTGTAAATTAGCATTTACAGCGTGAGTAATGCTGAATAACATGATACATTTGAATGCTGCCAGGAGCCTTCAGCTCTGAGTCAAAACTGTCGTTTGAGGTTGACATACTGTACTTACGTGTTTGGATATGTTACAGCTTCTGGAGTCCACATTGTACCTGTGAGAAACAAATAGATGGCACAAGAGGAAGAACTTGTGAGTTTATATTGGAGGAGATTTTGGACAAGTGCATAAATGGGCTTCCTTGTTATTAGTCTGGGAACAATGAGGGTGTTTATTCAGAAAGCAGCAGTTCTAACTTAGAGAAATTATGTTAACCCTGGAGTTGAAACACACAGGTTTGAACAGTCAGGGTAATAAGCTCTTAAACTGATTTTTCTTTTCACATGGGAACCAACAGGTGTGATAACAAAAAAAGAGTCTGCTTACTTAATGTTAGAGTATAGTCCAAAAGTTGGATAAAAAGCCACACATAGGTCTTGAATATTTGTTTCAAATTAGTCCAAAACCTTCCACAACTGCCCTGCTTATTACAGTTTTGAAAAGTGTAGTAGAGTAACTCTGGTCAGAGGAGAGAAGCATGATTTTTCTGTTACTTGTTTTCTTCACAGTAGTGATGAGCCACATTACTGTGATGCCATGACTTTGCAACTCAGCAGAAAAGTCTGATTATAGGACCAATTGCAGAGTTTTATCTTCTGGGTTATCTAGCAGGAAGACATTTTTAAGCATGTGAATAATGCTTCCAGGTCTGAATGTACCCTAAACGAACATTATTTATCGCTACCAGCAGGGGGCGACGCTTTGGTAAAATAGGCTTTTGTTTGCATAGTGTGAAAGTGTGAAATGTGCTCTTAAACACTGGCAACACTAAAATATCCTCAGCTTCACAGCAGGACTTCACTAACCAGTTGATGTCATCTACATCCATCTTTTATACACAGTCTATGATTTTATAATCTCCAATAACCTAAATTATATTTAATAAACCAAAATAAATAATAATAATAATAATAATAATAATAATAATAATAATAATAATAATAATAATAATAATAATAATAATAATAATAATAATAATATTTCTTAAGAATTCTCACATTTTTTTATTTTTTCAAAATTAATGAATAACAACATTAATGATATTTTAGGATCTTTCCTCTGAAATGCATCACATCAACGTGATTGTATTTATCAGCAAACAATTTGTTTTTAAGTAAATAATAAGCAGTATAAATTAATAAACTATGGAAATGCAGTAATATACACTGCTTAAACGCATTAGAGTAGTTTAACATATTTACATCCCCCTGGCAGATCAAACATTGAGTATCCTTTGCTGCCACTCAGTTGCCTGCCTAAAAGTAAAAAAAAAAAACTTTACAGTGGGACCACATGTGCACCCACTTTGTTTCTGCTAGCATCTCATAGTCTCTGGTTTCTATGTTAATGCTAGTCTCTTTCCATGTGGATGCCCCTTAAGTATGGGTATATGTACATGTATATGATACTGAAAAGTGCTGGGGGAAGAGGAAGTAGCCTATTCCAGCTGTCGCTGGGCCGCCAGTTCATCAGAGGCCTGACAATCATTCACACCTACAGCTAATTTTGAACCACCAGTTAAACTGAAACCCACACGTACAGGGAGACCATGTGACCTCACCACAGAAAGACTGGCCAGCAGATTCAAACCAATAACGTTCTTGCTGTGAGGTGACAGTGCTAACCACTTCACTATTCTGTGAACAGTCGAGTGTTTGACTTTGGTCTGTTACTTAGTAAAGTCAATAAACTGAGGATCTACAGAGAAAATAAATTATTGAAGTGTAATCAAAGGCATTACTAGGTTAATTATCTCTGCCTCCACATTTCAGTTTTTCCACAGTGTGCTCATGTTTAAATTACTTTAGATTTATTAAGAGCAAGCAAAGTCAGGCTACTTACACATCAAACCTTAGATTCTGTTTCTCTTCAAAGAAGAAATCCAGGACAAACTTCCTGACGAAATCAGGATTCCGAGTGTTATCGATAACCTCTGTCCTGCCAAACTACAGAAAAAAAGAAGTGATAATTGGCGGTAACAGTAGCATCGATTTTTTTTTTTATATATGCTATAAAACTTGTTTTAAGAAAAAATACACCAGAGATACAACCAAGTAAAATTCATGAGGTTTAGCAACAAGTCATTAATAAATTTATACACAGAACTGGAATCCATAGACACAAATTCACCTTTGCAAAACTCAGTATGACACTGAGCTGCATTGTGTTTTGCTGAACCTCGTTTCCCTAGAGAAATCAGAGTGTTACTCTGGAGGAGGCTCTCCACATTGCGAGCCCACAGAGACTCAGTCCCAGCCTCTCTCCTGGGCCAGACTGTCTCTCCATCATACTGACAATCACGCCAGTAATCCCCCGGTGGACTGCCGGCCGCGGGGCTGTGGCATGGCCTGACAGCACCGTGTAATGAGCTATTGATCTTAGCACTGCCTCACCACAGCCACAATACCTCGACTCATGTCCTTAGTGCCCAGCGCACATAATCCGCGCTATCAACCGTGTCCCCAGCCTATCCATTACCAAGGGCTCGCAGGTTACTATATTAGACCTCAGAACTGACCCGCCGTATCGACCCGCAGGGAAAAGCCCGTGATATTTTCTTGCGGTGTTACTATTTCCAGGGATGGAGGCCTTTGGTTTATAATCTGACTCTGACATGATTGGTTAATAGATGTTAGAGCATTGTGGGCAAAGGTTAGGAATGGCTTTGTCAGTGATTTTTTTTCTTATTCTTGGGTAAGTAAGGAGTTTTAAAGGCAGCGTCGGCATAGGAGCTAAGACTGTAAAATGAGTTGGTTACAGATGTAATCCTATTACACATACATGCTTTTTATCAACATTCCACTCCTTTCATCTATTGTTTTTCACTAAAGTACTGCCAGGGAACATTTATTCACTGTCAGAAATACACTGGGTCACAGAAAAACTGACTCAAGGCTAAAAAACTGTTAAATAACAACAACATTGGTGCACAGAAGAAAGACCTGCTCTTCAATTTGTTTTCCGTGTATGTTGTTATGGGAGCGTTTTTTACGTTTATTAGGTAAGCTAAATGGAGTTCATAGAGACTGTAATACAAAAGCTGCATAAGGGATCTTTGAACCATTTGTTGCAGAGGGTTTAAAGAGATTTGTTTCCTTGGAAATCTGCAGTTCTCAGCCTGGTAAGTAGACATGTCTGAAAGCATATTTGACAGGTATTAGAATAAGAATTCAGCACTACCACATATATTGTAATTGGTGTAATTCAATAGTATCTTCCTTAGCACAACATGGATGCATATTTGCCCGAGAGTAAACTGATCTTGGATTTAGCACTCAGAACCCAAATTAACATGTATACAAGCAACAATTCAAACAGCTTATAGGAAGAGGCGATAATTGCCATCTTAAATGTGATCTTAAAGCCTTTCAAATCCAAAAGTTCTTTCAACTTAAAGTGTTCTTTTTCTGTAGCATTGAATAGTCATGATTAAATAACCCGAAATCAGATTTAAAGGTAGGAGTTCAACTAGCTATCAAGCTAATCTGCTTCACCAGGACTGTGTGGGTGTGTTTTGAACAAATTTAATGAGCAGAGGCTTGACATCTTAAGAAAACAACCCCATAATTGTCATCATATCTTGATTCAAAGGTTGCAAAATCCTGATTGCTGCAGGGAATGAACTCCCACCCACTTCAAGCAAGTGAGAGAAACTCTCATTAAAGACGAACACAGAAATGTTTCAAGTGAATCAACAGAAGTAACGCCCCGAAATCCGTAGTAGGATAGCAATCTTGCTGTGTCTGTGTCCTATAATGCAAACAACCAAGTGAATTTAGTCAAAGTGTACAGTAGCATTGCTGACAGCAGGCTACAGAGTGTGTCGATGTTTGTTTTTGTTTGTTTGGTTTAATTTCAATCAGAAATGCCAAATAAAAAAAGTGAAACTTGAAAAGTGGGTAAAATTCATGGAGTTTAGTAATTTTAATGGGGGCAGACTGCAGACAAACTAGATGATTACTTCATGGGAACCCATGTTTTCATTTTCAAGATGCCGACTCATCTGCAAACACTTTTCAACTGATCACCACTGAAACAATTATATTTCAAACGATGAAACGTGGAAAATGAATTAGGGTTTAGCACTCATTTTCACAGTGGCTGCCAAGTTTAGCTAATATACAATAAACAGTGAAGACCTCTCCTGGCCCAGCACAGTCCATAAGTTTTTGGACAGTGGCAGTTTTTTGTTTTTTTTGTTTTTGCCTCTGCACGCCACCACCGTGGATTTTAAATCAAACAGTCAAGATGGGATTAAAATGCAAATGTTCACCATTAATTAACCATTAATTAGTTAACCCCTGTTAACTGTAGTCACTTTTAGAAGTTCACTTCTTAAATTTTTGTTGTATTACAAAAAAAAAAAAAAAAAGAAGATAAAAAGGCCTGAAGAAAGATCTGAAAAAGATGAGCGTAGATGGAAGATAAAAATGTTTGTATTTGGTATCTGTACACTGGAATTCATAATATGAGGCTCAAAGACATTGGTAGAAGTGAAGGAGGCCATCATTAGGCTGAGAAAAGTGCCCTGATGCATGCTCAATCATCCAGGTAAGTAAATCCCAAAAGGTTGATTCTGTTCATCTGGACGTTGCGTTTTCAGTCGGAGAAATGTTTCCTCACTCATCCGAGTGATTTCTTCAGTCTCAGCTGACTCCAGGCTTCCCCAACCTTATAAACAGTACATTTGCGCAATAGCTGAAACTAGCACCACTGAAGGAACAATGGCCTGGGAGGTCACCCTCATCATAATTATGCAAATTATCTTGACCACTGATCAAAGCCCACTGATCAATGTCCATGAGTACCATTCACAGAGAGCTGGGGAATGGCTGCAATCACAGGATTGCAAGATGGCGAAAGATGTACCCTTAGGCCCCCTCCTCGATTCATCCATCCATCCATTCGCTTCCGCTTATCCTTTTCAGGGTCGCGGGGGGCGCTGGAGCCTATCCCAGCTGTCATAGGGCGAGAGGCAGGGTACACCCTGGACAGGTCGCCAGTCTGTCGCAGGGCTAACACATAGGGACAGACAACCATTCACACTCACATTCACACCTAGTGGCAATTTGGATTATCCAATTAACCTATCCCCACAAGTTGCATGTCTTTGGACGGTGGGAGGAAGCCGGAGTACCCGGAGAGAACCCACGCAAACACGGGGAGAACATGCAAACTCCACACAGAAAGACCCCGGCCTGATGGTGGAATTGAACTCAGGACCTTCTTGCTGTGCGGCAACAGTGCTAACCACCGTGCTGCCACCTCCTCGATTCAGAGATGGTCTTTCCCTTTTCACGTAAATGGCCTCCTTGACTCCGCGCTCAAACCAGCGTTCCTCCCTGTCCAGGATGTGTACATCCTCATCATTGAAAGAGTGTCCACTGCCCTGTAGGTGTAAATAGACTGCAGAGTCCTGGCCTGACGTGGTAGCTCTTCTGTGTTGTGTCATCCGCTTCGCCAGAGGTTGTTTGGTTTCCCCGATGTATAAATCCTGGCAATCCTCCTGGCACTTAACAGCGTATACTATGTTACTCTGTTTGTGGTGTGATCCTTGGGGTGGACCAATTTTTGGAGCAGCATGTTTTATGGTTTAAAAGCCACAGATATGCGGTGTTTAGAGAGAATGCGATTCAACCGTTCCGATATTCCTGACACATAAAGGATCACTACAGGTTTTCATTTAGGCAGCAGCTGTCCTTCTCTCCTGGATCGGCTGGAGCTGTCTTTAGGTGCCTTCCCAGCTTTGACAAATGTCCAGCTGGGGTAACCACATTTACTGCAAATGTACTGTTTATAAGGTTGGGGAAGCCTGCAGTCAGCTGAGACTGAAGAAATCACTTGGATCAGTAACGAAACATTTCTCCCACTGAAAACGCAACATCCAGATGAACAGAATCAACCTTTTGGGATAGGCTGAGAAAACAAAATCAATCTATGATAGTAAAAAACACAGAATATTGAAGTGCATGATGCCAGAATTATTTCCATGGTGAGAAAAAATTAATTCACAAAATCTAGACATACCCATGAATGTCCATGACATATCCATAAAACTTTTGAGGAGGCAGGTGTATCACTGTCAAAGTCTACCATCAGGTGGCAACATCATCAGTGGACATATAGGTTTACAAGAAGGTGCAAACCACTGGTTACACTCAAGAACAAGAAGACAAAATTAAACCTCGGCAGGAAACGTCTAAAAGAATCTGCACAGTTCTAATAAAAGTTCTTTGGACACATGAAACACAGATTAACTTGTACAAGGTTTATGGGAAGAGAACATATAGATGATTACAGTTGCAGAAACACAATCTGGGACTTGTTTAACTCTTAGGATTGTTTTCTGGTGATTTTCCTTGGTTTAATTCTATAAAGACTTTCATTAGAGACAGAAAAAAAATCCACATGCTTTCTGTCCGTTAACAAGACAATAAGATTCCTTTGTTGTGGGGAGGATGATAAATAAAAGTACCAGCTTAATAACCTACTATAGCTTCCTAGAGTTTAGTCTGCTCAGTGAATGCAATTATAACACTGATTTGATGAAATACAGTTTGTATCACCACAAAATTCCATTGCCAGTGTAGCTCTACCTTCATTTCTGGCTTAAGGGCATGTAATCACACAGAAAGAGCTGAGACGGAGTAGTCTGCAGTCATCTATGGGGTACTACTGCTGATTTGTTGACCTTTAAGTGGAGGATCATAGCTGTTCACAGAGGAAAACTGAACCGCTTGTGATCATAAAACAAATGAGTAAACTGTCATGGCCTGGGTCTAGGGACCCAGGGCTCATGTATTTTAGTGTATGTTTATATTTATATTTTCCTATCACGGGACAAGAGGTAGGCCACTTGAACTCTTTTGTTGTAGTGATGGGCCACCTGAGACTGTTTTGTGGGGTTTTTTCTTTTTTTTGCACCGCTGCGGGATGCACGGTTTGACTTTGGGACTGTGACCTGTGAGGGTTTGTTACTTCGTTGTTTTTGCTTGTTTTGGTTCTGGCCCTCCGTCCTTCGTCGATGCTATAAACATGGCTCTACACTTCATCCTGCAGCATCTGGACTCCCCAGGAACCTATGCCAGGATCCTGTTTGTGGACTTCAGCTCTGCCTTCAACACCATCCTTCCAGACCATCTCCAAGGCAAGCTTTCCCAGATAAATGTGCCTGATCCCATCTGCCGGTGGATCACTGACTTCCTGACGGACAGGAAGCAACATGTGAGGCTAGGAAAGAATGTCTCAGACTCGGTCTCGGACTCCCGGACCATCAGCACCTCAGGGCTGTGTTCTTTCTCCTCTGCTCTTCTCCCTGTACACCAACTGCTGCACCTCCACCTACCAGTCTGTCAAGCTAATCAAGTTTGCAGATGACACCACCGTTATTGGACTCATCTCGGACGGGGATGAGTCTGCCTACAGGAGGGAGGTTGAACGTCTGGTGTCCTGGTGCAGCCACAACAACCTGGTGCTGAATGCCCAGAAGACAGTGGAGATTACTGTGGACTTCAGGAAGCGCACAGCCCCACTGCCCCCCATCATCCTGACTGACACCCTCATCATCTTTGTGGACTCATTCCGCTTCCTGGGTACCACCATCACCCAGGACCTGAAGTGGGAGCCCACCATCATCTCTGTCATTAAGAAAGCCCAGCAGAGGATGTTTCTTCCTGAGGCAGCTGAAGAAATTCAACCTGCCAACACGGACGATGATGCAATTCTACACTGCAATCATCGAGTCCATCCTCACCTCCTCCATCACCGTGTGGTACGCTGGAGCCACTATCAGGGACAAACAGAGACTGCAGCGTGTTGTGCGCTCTGCTGAGAAGGTGATTGGCTGCAGACTCCCATCTCTGCAGGACCTGTACACCCCCAGGACACTGGGGCGTGCAGCTCGGATCACAGCTGACCCTTCTCACCCTGGACACAGTCTGTTTGACCTGCTCCCCTCAGGCAGGAGGCTCCGGTCCATTCGCACCAGAACCTCTCGCCATAAGAACAGTTTCTTCCCCTCTGCTGTTGGACACATGAACAATAACCATATGACTGTTCCCACCACTAACACATGACCCTACGCTGTGTTCACTGCATCATTCCATGTTTGGCACTGATCACCACCTGCACTCATGTATATACCTATCTACTTAGCACTTTTAATTTTTATTTTTATGTTTATTTACAGAATGTTTTGCACTAAGTACCGCAGCAATTTTCTAATGTTGTAAACCTGCTCAACATTTGGCAATAAAACCCTTTCTGATTCTGATTCTGATTGCTTTGTTTTGCATAACAAATATGGCCTATAAGTAAGATGATACAGTGTCAAGATGATTCTTCATTTGCTGAGTCCTTCCCATCACATGGTTACTGCGTGCATTTGAAATATTATACAAATTTATTGCACCTTATTTTGATGGACAAGGTTTCTATACTGCGCACACATAATAAACAAAACAGTCACACAATACAAAAAAACCCATCATGCTCACAGGACGTTTGCATGTAAGTGTAACTGAACGTTAATGAATAATTTCTGCATGAATTGCACTTACAAATGACATATAGATTATTTACATAATGCATAATGATCTCAAAAGCACACAAAGGATTTCCAGGTTTCCATCCATGTGCAATTATCTCCTCGAGGTGTCAATATGTAAGGCTGGCAGAGAGATATTTACTCTGCTGATTGTGCTGCAATTCATGCAGTGCTTTTTGATTAAGCCCCACCACATGGAAAGCAAAGGTGTGAGGTGCGTTAAAATGAGGGGATCAACGGTAGCCAAATAGTGTGACTAAAGTACACAAAGTGACTAGAGGCAACGTGTAGGCAAACTAGATGAGGGAATGTAGCGCCAAGATGTGAGACATGAACTGTGTGAGGGACCTAACAGATCAAAATGTATTCAAAATGTTAATGAGCAATGGAATGTCACGTGACCTTGCCTTTAAAACAGTGACAGTGGATGAGACAGCAAGATGTCAAGGGGAGCAGATGGTGCATTTTTGATGAGGTGGAAAAAGAACTGACCTTCTTTCTCTCACTGCCCTGAGTCATGACAAGAATCCATTTCATTCAACATCATAAAATTATGAGTCTTTTAATTTATTTATTCCATCACCTCCAACATAAATTCACCAGTTTGGGTCTGATATGTGGGGCTTCCCCCCCCCCCCCCCCGGGTGTTCAAGATGTGGTTTCACTTTCTGGGCAAGTGAAGAGGCTCACACTTCCAATTTTCTACAAAATGTTCTCAGGGGTTTTTGTGAGTTGCCTCTGGACTTCAGCTTAATAACCCCCATTTTAAGTTCTGATTGAAAATCATTAACACTGAAGACAACTCATTTATTTCATTCCCTATAAAAAAAATAAAAATAAAAAAATCTGGCAGATATGTAGACAAAAATATTGGATATTGTCATTGGCAATAGAAAGGTTGCTTAACTTACCTCCCTCCATTCTTTGGTTCCCACAGCCTGCAGATACAACACAACAACTGGAAGGGAAAGTGGAGGAGTAGAGGCCAAAAAGGAAGCATGAAGAAAAGAAAAAACACACTTTTTAATCTCAGTCACTAGTGTAATGGTTTCTGCATGTTGCCACCTACATATCAACACACTCACATCCACATATATTTCAGTTAGATCTGATGTAGCCGCAAGCAGAGTAAACAATTTCTTCTTAAACGCAATGAAAGACCATTTAAAAAATGTGGAATTTTCAATATCCAGTGGTGATATTTACACTCTATTAATAAAACAGCTGTCCATTAGAACAATAACAACTCATTGTACATTTCTCTCATTTTCACACTTTTCATCCTGATCTCGCTGCGTAACTGTGAGGGAGTAATCATTCTCTACATTTTCTGCCTCACAGATATGCTGTCACCACCTTCAGCCAGGCCTCTCTCTGGCTATTAATATGCATGAATATTACAAAAAAAAATGCAGAAGTGCTACAAGGCATGGATCTAAAGACCAAATAGGTAGAGTGCCATTGCAAACTCCCCTCTCAGAGAAAATAACAGAATCAGTTGTGAGCAAACACATACAAATTTAATGATATCTCATCAGCCTCAACTGTACTTAGTGTTCAGTGTTGCATGTTAGCATATCCTTGTTCAAACAGGCTTGGCTAAAATACTGTAATGTATTACATGAAAAATACTATTCTTCCATGTAAACAAAAAAGGTTTCCACGGAAACCTTTCATCCATGTTTTTAAAATCTTTCTGATCTTTATGTCTTTACTGACATAACTGAAAATGTTACCTCTTGCTATAACCCTGCAAGATACTTATATGCATGTAACTGGAGTGGTTATGTAGTGAGCAGTGAGCGCTTCCAAAGCTCACATCTAATAATGAACAGAAACTATAAATATCAGATGAACAACTGCAATCCTGAAGTTCTTTTAGTTGAAAAAAAGAAGTAAACAGAAGTGTATGGGGAAATGACCCCTCATTTATAATCACTTATTGTGAGTCGTATATTTCACATAGTGTTCATAGTAGCCTGTCCCCTGTTTTCCTTCAAGCCAAATCTTTGCTTCATGAAAAATGTAAAGCACCAGCAAACACAGATTTAGGCTTTAAAATGTTTAAAATGTTTTATATATACAGTCTGTGACAGTGCACCTGAAGCACCACAGCTGCCCTGGCTCTGTTAATGCATTGCTCCTGCCATGCAGTGCTCTGAGCTAAATTATGAAAGCCTCACAATTACAGTACTAACATGCTGACATTTAGCAGGTATGAAGGTCTAACTGTTACCACAGTCTACTCAGTCTAGCTTCCTAGTATTTCTTTGGATAATAATAATAATAATAACCATGATGTCATTAGATTTGTCATTGTGTTTGTTCATAAAACACATTACAGAAAGACAGTCATTCTGAGCAGAGGACAGTGCAATGACCAAACTGATTAGCAGCGTATTTGTCTTTACATGTCTACAAACGCAAATGACCAAACCAACAAAGGTTTAACTTCAGTTTAATACTTGACTTAGTTCTTCCACAATATTTCTGATAAAGATTTGAACAAAAATGCATCAGATTTATTACATTTTGATTATAATTCACCAACAGGTTGTTGAGTTATATTTCACTCAAAACAGTTTGCTGATCTCATAGAGGAAGTGTTAAGGCAACCAAGTCACCAAGCATATTCCAATTTATAAGTGGATTGTGTATCTGCTATTTTCATTGGACAAAGTACAAAAATATCAGCCGCCCAGTGATGCTATGACCAACGTTTTTTTGATCCATTCTATGGGGACCCAGAATTTCACAGCATTCAGTAATTGCTGGGATAGTTCATTTACCAAAAGCCTTAGAGACCGCCTTTTTAAACTTAGCATGGCTAAAGCGTTTTAGCCTAGAAAGGCTAAGGCAGAAAGGGTTTATTTTAAAAGACTTAATATGACACTTTTTGTTGTAAGCAAAGAATTTACCTTTACTTAATAATCAATAGCAATGCCACTGTAATCTGGCTTATTTTTACAGTAACTCATTAAGTCTCAAAAAAAATTCTTGATTAGTCAAATTGTTTTCCTTCACAGACGAGCATTACAGCCTTTACAAATTAGCTTTTTCGTGACTACGGTATAAATTCTTGAATTGTTAAAATAAAATGGGCCTAAGTAAGTTCTCCAACTGGTTACAATTTTTACTGTAATGTTTACCGTGTCCTGCGGTGCTTTGTTTAACATTATGTCTGTCTTTTGAGGGCAAAAGTTACTTTAAAACAGCATAAATATGCAAAAACACAGAGCCAGACCAATTATAACCCACAGATTTATTATGTTTATCATGTTAAGCTCAAACACAAACATGTTCATGCCTAAGCTAACAAGTAACACTCACGAAAGGCCCTTATGAGGTGTATTAATAATTGGCCAAGTGTTGCTGTTTGTGTCTAGACAGGAACCATCAGCCACTTTGTGCCTCTGTGAAGTTTGGACATTAGCTCTAATGAACTTCAGACTGTCTGGACCAACAGACGATTAAAACCACATTTTCCCTCCTAATGAGCAATTAAGAGAGGCGAGATAAGACAGAAAGAAGAGCAGACAGCAAGCGTTTTGGGCAGAGGGTTTGAAATAAAACAATCTTTTCTTTGTCTGACTATTAGCAGGAATATTGCTGCTTAAATGAGGTTTATAAATCTGATTAATCCAAGTTAATCAGTTAGTGAATTAGCCCTCAATTGAATAACAGAAAATAAAAAATTGAAGGCAAATGAACATCAGGGGTTCAATCTGTTTGTCTCAAAGTCATACCTCTTAACTGCAATAATGATGTTTGAGAGAGAGCACGGTGCTTTGACCGAGATCAGAGTCTTGGGACCTTAATGTTCCCCGAAGGTTGCAGAGTTAGAGCAGCACAGACTCTAACTAATCCCCGGTAAAGCCATTTGAGTGTCGTCCGTCTCGGAAGAACCTGACTGATTGCCTGCTTTATGGAAAGTGACTGACAAAGGAAGGAGCCCATCTGGTCAACTGCACAGCGGCCAAATCACAAGGCAATTCCATATCCCTCCTCCCATGACTCCTGACAACAGTCTGGCTGCAGGCTGGCCACACAGGGGACACTAAACATGAATGATTCAGAATTGAGCACAAATCATATCAAGTTCTAATCTGAATGGACATTTTAGCAGTGTACAGGTCATCCTACAGAAATAGAATATCTCCAGCAAACAGGAATCTGCATATTAGGATGTTAACACATTCATACCAGAATCTTTTGTCCAAACACACAAATGATTATTATACCATTACTATTCTTCTAAAGCAAATGAATCCAGGATTTCAGATCATTTGGCCACTTGATGTTTTGAAGTCTGGTTTCCAAAGAACAATGTTGCTTTGCTTTTATCTTGGCTCCCTGTGTCTGTCACGGAGAGACAAAGAGCCAATCAGATAAAAGAGAAAAGAGCATTTTACTTCACTACCAGTTTTTTTTTTCAGGTAAATATCAAATAGCTCAGCCACACGAGCCAGATCATACAGATCCACATCCACATAAACACAGTTTACTAGCTAGCACTGACAAAAACATTTTCAGATATTGCTGCACTGCAGGCCTTCTCGGCCAGCAGGGTTGTAAAAATTTCCAGATACAGTTACAGTATCCAGTTACATAGAAATATATAGGAAAAAAGCTGCAGACTGCCTTTCCTCACGGACTCAGTCAGTTTTGAATCATACTGAATATAAAAAAGTTTATGTCAAAAAGGAGGATAAAGAAGAATGCTATTTATCATGTGATTGTTTTTTTTTTTTAGCGTGTAGGGAAATTCATCCTGAAGATTTCACTCCATATTCTAGACCCGGGTTTGAGAGTTTTTTACTGCTGTATGTACCATAGAAATCATATGGTTCCAGCTATACAAGATAATACAACAACATCTTAAACACTGATGGCCAGTGCAGGTGCACCAGCATGTATTTATGGATATATTTGCCATGTGAGTCGGACGATCAGAGAAAACTTAGACCACTAAAACAGAGAATGTCACAGAGAACTTTGAAAGAAACGCCTCATATTTACCTAAACAAACACGCATCTATTTCACACAAAACAAGGTGACTGAATTTTAGCCATTGAAGTCATATTAACAGTATATTGCCAGAATTTTCATCATGATTCAATTGCTATTGTGAGCCTTAACATGTTTAATATCCCAAAAACTTTGTGCACCTGCAAAGGATGCAGTGCACACTAATATGACTGATTTAATATTTAGAGCTTGGCACTCACACTGCACACCCTACATGTCATTTTCTTAGGTTCTTCCTCCATGAATATTTTCTGCAGCACATCAAAGGTGCATTTGAGCTCACTTGGAGAGCTCAGGTTTCAAGCTAGATGAGAGCAAATTTGTGAGGTGGCTCCTTGTTCCCCTCTGATAACAATTCCCAGTCTGCATTTCAATTTCAGTGTCTTCTTATCTAAACTGTCACTAAATATGGAAACACAGGATACTTGTGCAACAGTCCTACAGCACTACACATTGTTATATGATGAGTAGCTTTGCTACTTTCTTTGAGGGAAATCATGTTTCGGCCTTTGTTTTGATGTAATGAACAGTTCTAAATAAAACAGCAGAAATCAGCAGAAGCAGGAACAGTAGATGTATTATTAACAACTGCTACAAATATTATGTTTAGCAAAGGGAATGAGGGGAAGTGGCTTGAACTATTTACACTATGTGTCCTGCACCCTCCAGCACTGATTTTCATCACATCTAAACTGCTGTGCATTTTATTTTGTCTACAGATTTCTTAAAGAGATACCCATCAGATAACTTCCAGGACACCCTGCCCTTCAATATCAACATGTCTGTCCCACAAGTATGTTGAGAGTAGCTGAAAATGCCAGAGCATACTCTCGGTTGAGCAACAGTTACATCAACAGTCACCTGTGTGAAGGTTTTATTTGTCTGCTGGGGATTTCTTGCTGCCTGCCTCCAAGATTTGCACTGAAGGAGAATTTCATAAGAGTGAAGGCAGACACAAATAAGATTCCACAGACTTAGTTACGGGCTGAGGATACAAGCTGCTTACTGTGAGGTGAAAGAGAAAAGTGGTCAGGTAGATGGAATGTAGGGCTGTGGGGGGATGGCGCTAGAAAGGGGTGACTGATAGAAATCTAGCTAAAAGGTGAGGACAGGGAGGGAATGTGGAGTAAGAATATTAGACAGGCTGGGTGGGAGTAGGAAAACAGAGGAGATAAAGACAGAGAGATGAGATGGATAGATGATTGTTTGGCAAAGAGAAGTGGAGTGCAAATTTGATTCCAGCACAGTGAGGCAGTGTAAGATTTTAGCTAGGAAAAGAAGGAGTAGGTTTAAGACCTCAGCTGTCAAAAATCCTTCACTGATACACAAACTGTCCTATAAGACTGTCATATGAGTTAGCTAGGTTAGCAGCACTTCCTCACAAATCTGCTGATCTGCTAATGTTTGGAGACTAAATTCTCGAACCTCATTGATTCTTTCATTCATCAATATCAACCACTGAGGACAACATGCAAAGTCATTATTAGAAAGATGGGCAGATGCCGGTGGCACAAGCTGCCAGTTTATCAAGTCTATCATCATGATTCCAGTCCAGTTGGAAGTGTTGTTTTTTTTTTAAAATTTTATAAGACTAAGCCTTACAAACTTTATGTTCAGCTAAGGTGACCAAATTCTAGCTACATTTCCGGACTTATTGTGCTGATGTTAAGTTCCTTGCCATTGTTCTTGGACTCTAATAGAGTAGCTTTGTATGATTTGCAAATTAATAATCCCTATGAACAACTTTTACTGAGCCTTAAAATCAGTCATTTTACTTCCCTCTTATGTAGCTTTACACCAGCTTTCTTCTGACTGGCTGTAGCTTGTAAACATTTCTTACATTTCCCAAAAGAACACTGACCAAAATATCACACTGCCTTCCCTGCCTTGCATTCTTCCCATACTGCATCCCAGTGCCAGGTGTTCTCCAGCTAAGCCACACACAAGAACCCGGTCATCTACATGTTGTAAAAGAAAATGTGATTCATCAGAACTGGCCGATAAACTACGTGATAGGTTTGTAGCTTGAACCCATCCACTACAATCCACTAAATCACAGGTGTCAAACTCCAGGCCTCGAGGGCCAGTGTCCTGCAGGTTTTAGACGTGTCCTTGATCCAACACAGCTGATTTAAATGGCTAAATTACCTCCTCAACATGTCTTGCAGTTCTCCAGAGGCCTGGTAATGAACTAATCATTTGATTAAGGTGTGTTGACCCAGGGTGATATCAAAAACCTGCAGGACACCGGCCCTCGAGGCCTGGAGTTCGACACCACTGCACTAAATCCACCTACAGTAGTTGCCCATTTGATTGGACCACACATGCCAGCCTTCGCTCTCCATATGCATCAGTGAGCCTTAGCTTCTTTGACTGATGTATTTTACAGCGGAAAAAAATACAGTTAAAATTATTATTTAGTCTAATCCCTGAGGTTTTCATTTACACAAGAAATTACTTATACATACACTGACCTAATTATTTCGAACTTTGGCCATGTAACAGGGAGAAGCATAACAGGTCCCCTTGGTGTACGCGTGAGGTTTAGATGCTCAGTGAATGGCTACATACAGCATCTGATTATTGGAATCAGGCATCAAGGTCATTTATTTAGCATTCAGTTATCACTCAGTGTATAATAAATATGAAGGACATATTCATAGTGTAGTGCTGAACAAATTCAAATAACATGCAAAAGGTCTCCAGTTCAAAACACAAAACCCTGAGAGTGTTGCACGTGAAATAGTATCAAATCAAATATATGGATCCATGTGCTATAGTGACCTGGAAGATGAAGAATGTCCAGACTCACTAGGAAAGCTAAAGCTAAACCCTGTAATAATAGCATGCCTAATGCTCTGTTTATACTTCCTGATTTTTTTTTTTAAAGTGCTCTTTTCAGGTAGGTCGTGGTTAATGGATGTTGTGGGTGTGGAATGGACGACCCTCGATGTCTGAATCAACAGGGGCTGCTCACTCTTTCCTCAGAACTCATTAGGAGACCTTGGGGGTAATTAGAGACCAGTGACCTTTAGTTTCAAGGTATGACTCAGGCCTTGCATTTACTCACCCCACTGAGCCTTTATTGAAATATAATTGACCAAGTGAAGGAAAGAAAACTTCCCATGTTAATGTGTAAACAATGGATGACAAAAAATAGTAAAATTCTGCCATCCTTTATTTTGCAAGAGGCATTCGGCCTCACGTGTCCCGGCTGTTTTCACACAAGTATATATATATATATATATCATTCCCTCTCTCTCTCTCTCTCTCTCTCTCTGTCTCTCTACATATATATATATATATATATATATATATATATATATATATATATATATATATATATATATATATATATATATATATATATATATATATATATATATATATATATATATATGTGTGTGTGTGTGTGTGTGTGTGTGTGTGTGTGTGTGTGTACTTGTGTGAACGAGAAGCTGGAGAAATACCAAGGGCTCAGAGAAGAGCTCGAGAGGATGTGGAGGGTGAAGGTAACGGTGGTCCCTGTGGTAATCGGAGCACTAGGTGCGGTGACTCCCAAGCTAGGCGAGTGGCTCCAGCAGATCCCGGGAATAACATCGGAGATCTCTGTCCATAAGAGCGCAGTCCTGGGAACAGCTAAGATACTGCGCAGGACCCTCAAGCTCTCAGGCCTCTGGTAGAGGACCCGAGCTTGAAGGATAAACCGCCCGCAGGGGCGTGCTGGGTGTTTTATTTTACATATATATCATTCTCTCTCTCTCTCTCTCTCTCTCTATATATATATATATATATATATATATATATATTAAAATATATATATATATATTTTTTTTTATATATTTATATATATATATATATATATATTTAAAAAAAAAAAAAATATATATATATATATATATATATATATATAAAACTCATCCATATACAATGAATATAATGGTGAGATCTTTAGGAGACGTGGACAAGCTCTCCAAACTATAACCACACCTTCTGTGTTACAACAAAACATTAACTCCTACCTGCTGATGAGTCACAATCCTCGAGCAGCTACAGCTAAATGAATGCAAAAGAAATACCATATAATGTGATGAATTTGATAAACATGACTCACCAACTTGCAATGAGAGACTACAAAGAGTAATCATAATTGATACAATAATTGATTTTACTTTTATATACTCCTGGACCGACGGTCAGCTGGGGGGTTGCCTCTCCTACAGATTTTAATGGAGCGAAACACCCATGCATGTGGATGGAAACTGTCAGTACTCCACCAGCAAATGATGTTACATAAGAGAAGTGGGATGTTTTCATATGGGAGCCTGAGAGCAGTTTAGATGGTGGTGGATAGAAATAAAAGAGTCAGATAATTCCTGAGCTAGTAGCTTTGGGAGCTGCTGGATGACAGCATGAAGCAGCTGAATGAGATTGCTTCTACTTTTAAAGTGTCTTCTCTTAAACTTTCAAAGTTGTAGCAATCCGATGTCATCAGTAATTTTCTGTGTAATAGAGCTCCACCACCAGTGAAATATCCCATCTGGATAGGAATTAAAGTTGTAAATTATGCTCTTTGAAGTTTAAAAGGTCACTTCAGTGCTGTGCCCAAAAGAGCAAAGCGGTACAGTCAAAGTTATTGGGAATGAGAAGAAAAATATCTCATGAATTTCATTATTTTGTATCCGGGACCACAGTAATCTATCAGACAGATATATTTGTCTATTTCACTAAAAGACTGAAATTTCTTCTATTTCTCCCAGCCCCTAATCTCTTCAGGGAGCCGTACTTGGAGAGAAATTTTTCTCTGAAACGCACAAGACCTGTTTGCATCTGTCCAAGGGCAAAGTCTGTGTGGTCGGGGTCACGCATGCCTGGAATTCATTAAAATCTGGTTGAGACAAGGCTGAAAAAATGCATATCCAGCTGCCTAACAGCATTGCAGAGCATGTAATATTAATAATGAAAGGAGTTATGTTTCAAAATTAAACATCTATCATCATTTTAAAAAAGTGACACCTCCTTTAAAACGCTGGCTGACAGGTTGGTACACAGCACGCCAGAGTTCTTTTCAAAGGAACTTACATAACTTCATTCCTTGGTGGAGAAAATAGTAGTGTAGTATACTGCTGAGTGACGGATTTGATTTTTGCATATGGCCCAAACTCAAACAGTTTCCATGACTGTGCAACCTGCTTTCACACCAAGTAATATGAGTGAGGGATTTAAACAAAAAAAGGGTTACATTTTTTATACTGGTCTGTCTGTTTTCATGTAAAAAAAAAAATCTGTAATTTTGTTACTGTGACTTAGCATAATATGGTACAATCTAGCAAGCAAACTAACATCTATTAACAGACAGACTTGTACATAAACCCGCATGTGTGGATGCTTTCTATAATAAGAATTACTGGGAGTAGCCAGTTGGAGATTAAAAGGAGGCTAGAGCCAGTGGGGAGCTGGCTAGATCAGAAGACCCTCAAAGAGTCTTCTGGTCTAGCCAGCTCGACACTTCCTGACCCATCCAATGGCCATTGATATGATTTATTGTCAAAAGTATTGTAGGTGCCAGAGGTCTGCTTTAAATTTTAATTTACAATTAAGTTCATGTTTGTTTTATAATTCATAGATTCGTTGCATAATTCATCTTTTCAGGATTTCCAGTGGAAATTGGCCGACATATCCTCAGCATAACCATGTATAATATCCACAACACTTAAAAAAGAGGTTATACACACACAATACGGTAATATTATGTTGAAGCACAGTACGTATCACTCCGCCAGGCTCCTGACTACGGTAGCCGTAATGCTCCGACAATCCATCAAGCAGTCCAGGTTCGTAGCTTAGCAAAGTAGTACTAAAACATTTGACAGATTTTCGAGCGCCGTGTACGACATAAAATCGTTTCGAGGTCAGTAAACACAAGCAGAATTCATACATAAGGCACACGGGGTTATAAGGGGCACTGTCGATTTTCAGAAAAATCAAAGGGTTGATTTTAAGTGTGCCGTATTTTCCAAAAAAACACGGTAATAATGACGGCCCGCTAGCATGCTCTACCAAAAATAGTGCTTTGTTGTGTGTCTGACGGACAAAAGCTAAACCAGTTCCACACCACTGAAGTTGCAGCATTTTTACAAACCAATTCTGGTTTATCCGATTCATTCAACGATTTGCTTTCGCCGCCATGCTTTTTCCGACGTGTGCATATGAAACCAAAGGCACTGCGCATGCGCGTTTTACTCATATTCTATCGCGATATTTCATTTTTCTATCGTTGCCCAAAATTACACTGGTATTACCGTGAACGGTATAATATGGCCCAGCCCTAGTGTATACAAACAAGTACCTAGGGATGCAGACTGCTTTACAAACATTTTAGAAAGAATGGGAGCTCAGTGAATTCCAGTGATAGGATGCCACCTGTGCAACCCATCCAGTTGTGAATTTTCCTGACTACTAAATATCCCACAGTGAACTGTTAGAAGTATTATAACATTGTGGAAGTGATTGGGATCAACAGCATCTCAGCCAAGAAAGTCATAAGCCAAATAAAATCACAGCAGAGTTAATGGGTCAACTTTCTGCAGTGTCAATCACTACAGATCTCCAAACATCATGTGGCCTTCAGATTAGTTCATTAACAGTGCACAGAGAATGTAATGTAAAATTCCAACCTCCCCTTTAGTATGCTTGTTAGGAAAACTGGATGAGGTCACTACAGAAACTAATACAGTCCACATGGTTTTTACTGCCCTATGCATCGCCAAGAAAACGGTCCTCATGAACTGGAAAAATAAAAATAATCTTAATTCTAGCCAATATAGAAACCTTCTAATAGATCACATTAGTCTCGATATAGCCTCTGCCACCACATTAGATCAATCCCTCTGGGCTCCTTTGATCGGCTCCATCACTTAGCGGGGGTAGGGGGTCGTGGTTTGGTCCCGCCTTAGCTACTGTGGTTCATATGGAGTTGGGATGGGCTTAGGGCGCCTGGAGGACCCCTAGAGACGTTATCCCTGGAGGGCTTAACACGGGGGTTGTGTTCATAACCTGGTTAGTGGCTCTGGTCGCTCTTAGAGGTTGTTCTCCTCGTGGCTGCATGCAGCGGGGCTGGAGGATGGTCTGTACTGGTGGACGTAGGTTACTGGCCTGGTGGCCTGGCTGCCCCTGAGTGGATCCGGGGCAGGCGTGGGGGTTTGGGGTTCGGGGGTGCTTTGCCTCCGTGCTGGGGCTCTGGCTGGGCCTTGGGGGCTTCGGTCCTCGTCGGTGTGTCACCGAGGTTGTGAGCGGGTGGGTGCATGGGGGCTCAGCCCTGGCGCAGGGGGCCTCTTGTGCATCGGCCTAACTGGGGGGCTCTTCAACTGGCAGGGAGGTTGTTCCATCGTTGCAGGAGTCCACTCTGCAGGTGGGGGAGAGACATAGGAGAGGTGGAGAATAAACTTAACCTGGGTGTCTGTTGTCTTGTGTAGTCTGGGAGACGATTGAATGTTGGGGTGGGTACAGTTTCCTCTGCGGTGGGGTAGGGTGGGCTGCCCCGGGTCCTGTGGGGCTTGGCAGTGCTACCGTAGGCCCCGGTCTGGATGGACCTGGGCTCCCTTACCTTGGTGGGTACCAGAGGACGGGGGGTGCCTACTGGGGTCAGCAGGGGAGCTGGCCCTAGGGAGGGGCATCCTCCCCTCCCTCCTTTTCCTCCCCATCCCCGGCTACCTCCCTCTTCCCGCTCCACCACATTCACCCACACAGGTAGGGCCTTGTCACAAGGGTGCAGGGGAGACATCCCCCCCCCCCCCCCTCTTTCCCCTTCCGGCCACCTGTGCCTCAATTTTATCTCACAACTTAGACATCCACATTACTTACAATCTCATAACACACACATATATATATAGGGCCTTGAGGGTGGGCACGTTAACGGCGTCCATGCTCTCCCTTGTTTTAAATGCACTTTAGAACAACACGCAGCAACACTACACATGAGCGGGAGGAGGGAGGTATGGGGTCTTCACACACCCCCGTTCTCTGCTAGCCATTGGGGCGGGGGGGCTGGGAGGAGATGTTAGCTGTCCGATTGGCCTCCCTGCTGCTGCGGAGCCTGGGATGGTCTGCTTGCCTCCACCCCGGGGGGAAGGGTAACATCTCTTGGGTATGGGTTCTGTTTCCCCCTCTGGGGGCGAGGGTACCTGGACCCGGGGTATAGAGTATGTTTGGGGAGTGTGATTGTGTATACATGTCCATTTATGTCAATCCTTACGTTGGGTGAGTTCTGAGTGTTTGTATATGTGTGCATGAGGGTGGGAATGCATGTTTGTGTCTGTGTGTGCCTGTTTCTCTGTGTCTATATGTCAGGTCGGGTCTTAGACTCCACCTCTCTGGGAACTCCCAGGCCCTCCAAGGCCTATCTCCCCTCACCACACTCCCTGCCGGTGACTGATGCCCTCAGGGGTCGGTGGTGGTTCTTGGTGTCCGGGGCTGGGCGCCCAGGTATGTACCGGTTCACTCCCGGTGGCTACCTGGCGGCTACCTACTGGTTAGCCTACCTGGCGGGGCCTGGCGGGGCCTGGCGGGGCCTGGCGGGGCCTGGCGCCTGTTGCTCGGTCAGGCCTCCTCCGGGGTGTGGTGGGCCCTCGGGCCTCTGGCCTCTGGGCCTGCGGCTCGGTTCACTCTGGCTCAGCTGGCTGCCGGCAGAGCCAGCGGGCACGCCGGTGCAGCCCCCTCTAGCTTCTGCTCAGTGGCTCCTGGGTGACGCCTCGTCTGGGGAATCTCAGCCCTTCCCATGAGGGTGGCACGGATGCCCCTCCAGTGGTCCTCCTTGGGCTCTCGCACTCTGAGGCCTCTGGATGTCTGGGGCCTGGATCTCCTCCATGCCTGCTTCATGCCCTGGGGGACGGGGCTATGGCTTGCTACATCATCTTGCAGACCATTACATATGGAAACCATTTAAATACAAGCGCGCTGATCCACACAGGTATGCACACGGGTGTTCACTGCTCGTAGACTTACACCTTTCTTGGCTGCTACTTCAAAGCACATTGTGCGCTGTCTGTCCTGCGTGCTGCACAACAACATTGAATATTTAGTATTTACTGCTGTTTACACTTAGCTAGATTAATGCGATGGTGTTGTGTTTAGTATGTTGCTTTGTTTTGTTTTTTTGCTTGTTTTCTATTCTTCTTCTCTCAACAGGTGATCCAGGAGATTTTTTTTTCTCCCCCCCTTTCTCACTGTCCCTCTCCCCTTCTGTTTTTCTTTTCCTTCCTTTTTCTCTCTCCCTTTCCTATCCCTCACTCATGTCTGTCCCGTCTGTAACATCTGAAAATAAAATATAATAAATAATAAAAACAAAGGTCGATCAAATGGACCAATACAGTAATGCCACGATGATCCATTTGGCAAAGTAAATCCATTGGGTATCCTTGTTGGTCTTCAGACAACAATTCTGATGGCTAAAGAACCAAATGGGACAGGCAAAAAAAAAAAAAAAAAAAACAGTGCACAGAGCTTCTTGGAATGGGTTTGGATGTCTGAACAGCTGTGTCCAAGCCTCACATCACCAAGCACAATGCAAAGCATCTGATGCAGTGATGGAAAGCATACCACCACTGGACTCTAGAACAGTGGTGGACGCTAGAGAACATGTTCTCATGCTTCTCGATCCGGCAATCCGATGGACGAGTCTGGGTTTGGCAGTTACCAGAAAAACGGTAGTTGTGTTACTGCATTGTGCCAGGTGTAAAGATTGGCGGAGGGGGAATCGTGGTGTGGGTTTGAGGTCAGGACTCTGAGCAGGCCAGTCAAGTTCTTCTACACCACATCACCAATTCATTCCAAACATATTTGGAATGAATTAGAGTGGAGACTGCAAGCTCCAAAATTAGTGTCTGACCTCATACATGACATCTGACAGAATGGTAGAAAAGAAAAAAAAAGAAAGTGAAATACACTCCTAAATCTTATGAAAGGTCTTCCCAGAAGAGGCTGCTATAGCTGCAAAAGGTGGGCAGACACCATATTAAACCCTAAAAATGGGATGTCACTCAGGTTTATATGAGTGTATAGACAGATGTGAAAATACTTTCAGCAACATCGTGTATATAGATATAGATTTAATAAGAAATGGAGTGGTTACCTCTAGGAAATGAAAACCTTTCAAAGATGATTGATCAATAGAACTAGAATAGGTGAAAAATAGAGAAACCTTAAAGATACCTTAAAGATAACCTTCAAATCAAAATGTATACCTGCAATTTTTTTTTCTGACCTAAATTAGTTTTTAATGGTTTAATGGTTGCTACAGACTCAGCTCAAGACCTGCAACAAATATGAAAGTAAACACATTAATGAAATGCAAAAACGAAGGTCAGGCATCAGTGGTGTAAAGCATGTCAGGATGAGCAAAGTGTAGAAGCCAGGTGCCGCTAGTCAAATGCACTTCATTAATTGATCACCAGCATGTGTGAGCACCTCCATAAAAACTGAATCTTTGCCAATTTGTAGTCTGGAGCATTCAGGTGTGTTAACACAGTGCCACAGTCTTCACAGCACTCTATGCCCAGCAAAGTCACCTCAAGGTCAGACCATGCAATCAGGGAAACTGCAACAAAACCAAAGAGCTACACACAAGCTCACACCAGTACAATTAGAGAAAGACTGTACAAGTATGGCCTTTTTGGAAGGGTTGAAGATGCATAATCATAGTGCACAGTGTCACATTTGGCCGAAAGCAAACATTCAAACACCTGGTCTTCCTAAATCGCTTTACATTTAAGCACAAAAGTAAAAGAACAACAAAATCTTCAATATATTCTTTGTAAAAACCTACTGGTTAGCCTACTGGTTTCAAAGCATCATGTTTATTCATGTCCATCTAAATGGGAAAAAAAGCTATTTGCAAGCCAACTTAACAGTCCTGTACTTTACACAGATGAGCACATGAACAGTGCAGGTATACAGTACATCCTCCATCCCTGTGTGGGCGGTGAGAGAGAGGCATCAGCTAATTTGATGGTGGAGTAAGAGAAACTCAAATTAAATTTACACAACGACCAGGCAACGTGACACAACATCTCCAAGGACAAACGCTGAGTCATCAATAAATTAGATAAGAAGAAGTGCCTGAAGAGATGAGTGTTTGGCATCTAACACATTCTTGTAGAAAGCTGTGACAGACAAGTTCATGAGCAGGAGACAGATACGCAGACAGACAGACGCAAACAAGCACAACCTCTTAGCTCAAAGCTGTTGACAAGAACAGCTGAAATTCTCAGAATGTGAATGCAGGAGAAAAGAGATCACATATTTATTGTTGTGTTCTTGAGAAAAAAATCCAATCATTACCAAAGTCCAAAGCTGTAGCTACCTAGGTATGAAAAAAGAGACTCACTACAGCACTGAAATAGCGAATATCAACAACCGGATCACTGGGTTTCGTCGAGTACCACTTGATATGAAGTGTCATCAAAGTTCAGAAGCACTGGGGTCTATCTGTAATTTGGTCTGCCTATTTTTAAACCAAAGATGCAGCCATGTGCTTTCGTATTTGTTTTGATCACTGATCCCCGAATTTGAAAAATATGTTTTTTGAAAAACTGTTTTGCAGACTGTAACTGTAGTCAATTCATTCAAAAACGGTTTCACAGACCAGTCTGGCTATTATCTTTAACCTCCTAAGACCCAAACTCTTCAATGGCATGCATTTTTAATTTCTCTTTGCTATTTGGGCTGACTGGGACCTGATGAATGTAAAAACAAAGAATTACGTGATTTATTTATTTTTTTACCGGATTTTTGTTACTGAGAAGAATGAGATCCACATATGAGGACAGTTGTTTTAAATGTCGATAGAACAGTGTCAGTATAATGTCCTTGTAAGTGGATATCAGGCCCTTGTAGAGCAAAATTAAGTATTTTGGTCTAGACAACCCAAAATATGACATCCACATATGTGGACATCAGGCCCTAGGAGGTTAACTAAATTTGTAAAATCTGGAGGTCATTATGACAAAATAATAAATCTATTACCAAAATACTGTAGCGTACAAAAGTCTCAAACGACACCAATTTCTTTATATTTTGTTTTTGTGTAATTTGTCATACCTCAGCCTTCTTTCCTTTCTTACTCTTTTGTTTTGAGAATGCTGTCTTGAGAGACATCTTTCCACTGACACCATTTCTGATGAGGCTTCGTCAAATAGTAGATGAATCAATTCAAGCAGATCAACTCAACTCAACTTTATGATACTGTCACACTATTCAACATTAGTAAGCTATTAGCAAGTGCTTAATTCAGCATTTATACATCATTATTCTTCCTTAGTATGTCATTTATAAATACAGATATGTTTATCCATCTGTTACTGTTACACCAATAGAATAGAATAGCCTTTATTGTCATTGTACAGAGTACAACGAAATTGGAGTGCCACTCCCTTGGTGCAAGTTTCAATAATAAATATAAATGTAAAATATAAAAAGTACAAAAAAAACAATCGTAAGTACTCAAACAATAGTATGTACAATATATACAGGATAGCAGCATTAATATAATGAGCATGTGCATGTGCATCACTGCTGTACATGGTTTATCTATGTACAGCTATCACTGCTAGTAATAATCAGAATCATAGTCATAACAGTATATTTGCATTTATAAATGGCATACCAAGGAGCAGTAATGATGTAAAGATACATAAATGATGAATTAAGCACCTTCTAATACCTTATTAATAGCTTAATAGTGTGACATCATTTCTTTTTTTTGAGGACATGACTTTCAGAATTTGCTCATCCGGTGTAGATTTTTTAGACATGCCACTTCTTCCTGTTGTCTTTCACTTGTCCAGTTTCCTTCAATTTCTTCGAGCACACACCACACACCATGCTAAGATTTCCTGAGTTTTCAGCTAATAGCTCTTTGGGAATCACCTTGTTGATGCAAAAATACCATCATATGCCAGTCAAATTGTGTTATCTTTGTCTTTTTCTAATGAGTTAATTAAAGAAATGGGATCCAGTCATGGCTCATGACCTTTGCATAGTAATGTAGGGGGAATATTGGCAGAGACCACATCACTAGCTTGGTTTATTGCGGTGAGCTCGGCAACATCAAAAGGCCTGTATTTACACAGAAGACAACAGTGGCTGGTGGTCTGTACAATGCCAGTATCCCTGGCATTGAACAGAAACCCCTTGTCACTACATTCAGCCAAGACCAGCACAGACCAGGATGCAGGGATATCATTATCCAAGTCAATCACTGAGAGAAGAGAAGTGAGCAAATACAGAGCTTTTAACACAAGGTAACACCAGAGGTTGCATTTCATTGTCCATCATTTTGACAGACAAAGCTGTAAAAAGTGAACTGGTCTGTCACAACGTAATTTTACCTGCCATTTTAATCTCTTTCTACTTTTCAGTGAAACTGAGTCATATCTAATAGTGCTGCATTTTCAAAAACAACTCAATCACAATATCTAATGTAAAGGACAGAGCATGCATTTAGGAGAGCATGAAGAGAAAACAGAAACACTAAAAAAGCAGATAAATGAGCCTAAACAGGCACATATGAATTAAATGTATTTGAAATGAATTTGAATGTAATCAAATTGAATCATTACATCTCCCTCAACAGACAAGTTTTTGTATCATATTTTATTTTATCCTAAAGACCCTTCCTATGCTGCAACAATAATTCAATACTGAAATCATGAGGGATGTCATCAGTTCCCAAACATTTCTGTGAATAACCATGAACCTGAAAATCCAGACTATAGAACTCCTTTAGTTCTTTTTAAGCCATTCTGTAAGTTAAACAAAACTATTGTGGTATTGTGGAATGTAAATAAATGACTAAGTTGTGACTGATATTATTAGAAACATTTTTTATTACATTTGTTTCCAAGTTTGTACATAAATGAGGAGGAGGAGGCTTGTCTTTCTGTCATAGTGCAAAAAAACCAGTGGTATGGAATATATGGTATTTACAGTATACATAATATATAGATCTCTATATAAATATTAATTAGCAAAATACTCAGTTTACAATTGTATAAAAAACAGAGTGCTCCAAAACACAGAGGCAGTCATTGCCTAACACATAGCTAGGATTTGATTTTGAACACAGATGGTACGTACGATTTCTAACAGTCGCACAATCCTTTGGCATTATTATTGTTTATCTAGCTAACAGTATTTAACTTGTCTATACTGTGGAAGTGTCGCTAAATCTATATCCTTTTTAATGGCCAGTAGAGGGCGACTCGTCTGATTGCAAAGCTTACAGTTATATTGTGTCTGTGGGGAAACAGCCCTCAGCTGTTTTGTTCTATGACCTGAGAAAACACTTTCCTAGTGATGTTATGGTCTCACTATGAAAGTATTTACTAATTTGAGGTCACACTGAGTAAAACACAAAGTTTATGACTGCCCATCTTTTAAATACAGATGACTTGTTTGTAAAAATATGAGACGTGGCGTGTATACAGATACATGGATACATGATCGATCTCTGTCTGGAAGCATAGTGAACTAACACTGGATTACTTTGATACTAAAAACAGGTTTTCGTGAGTCTGGGGTAATTCTAAGTGGATTTATGTCAGTTTCACAACCTTCAAATAAGTCCTGTAATTGTGCAAGGTTTAAAATCTGATCTGAAACACAGAGCTGAAGCACCGGGGAACAGAAAGCATCTCTCCCTCATCCATCCATTATGTTAATGAAACCCAAGAGGGCTATAGTGATCAAACAATTTAAATTTTCACTGATCATTGCCTTACTTGAATTGAGTAATTTAGGCACTTTAATGCATTTTTGATGAAGACAGCAGTTTATGATGTCTGTGTAAATGTATGCCCTGCTTTAGTCAGTCTCATCTTCTGTGAAATGACTGTAATAAGTTAAGCTATGCGGTGAAAAATGGACAACAGTATTAAAAAACATCTTCCTGACTCCTCACACACCTCCGTGAAAGTGGAAGTGACCCATTTAATGAGTACCACCTACTAAATTATCTCTGAACGATATTAAAAGTAATTAAATCGCCTGCAGTTTTATGAGGCCAAGATGCTCTTTTTGACCCGATTGCATATTGTGTTATTTTTGCTATCTCATCTAAAGTTCCTATATTTAGCAATCACAGAAGCTTCAATGATGCAGTGCACGCAGCCCTGATTGGGTGAATATACTTTGATTAAAACATTCACATGTGAAGTGGAAAAAGAACGTCTGATTGATTGAACGGGCCGGTATCCTCTTGTTACACAGCCACGTTCTTTAGTCCTTTTTTTAAGCTTCCTTCCTGTCATACGCTGCAGCCTTATTACTGCCATAGCATTTATTCCTGTAACTGCCCAACATCCAACAGCTAACTCTCTACAGTCTTAAAGCCCGGATGCATGCATCAGGGAGCATCTGTCAACAGAAACTAAATCAGTGAACTGGTCTGACTTACGAAAATACCTGTAGACAAGTGTATACAGATGCATGCCTGTATAACATCTCTCTGCATATTAAAATGGATTGAGAATGACAGGGTGGAGGTATTGTTAGATTGTGATCAGTTCAGTAGCTGCAATTTCCTGGAGATCACAGAACATGTTTTCAAATAAGAGGTTATTAAGCCTGTCAGTCATTTTTGCTTCCTTTGACAATGATCTCCTCCAAGTAGGATTGATTGGCAAGCAGTGAGGAGTTGTTTTTCTACCTTGTTAGATGAGGGGGAGTTACAGAGCATTCAGACCACAGCACTCTAGCGTTGCAAAGGTTGGCGCTGGTGTTCTGTGTTTTTCCAGGTACCAGTGAAATATTACCTAGGAAAACTGTGCATTTGCAGGCTTATCTGATGCCAGAACTCACAGGCAGCTTTTTAGTCAAGCAATTTCACAACTTAGTTAACACAGCAGGAATCGTTTTATCGTTTCTTCTGACAATTGTGAATTGAACTGTAAAAGTGCACCATTCACACAAAATTCTTGGGCGTGCAAGATTATCCAGCAGAATTTCCTGGATGGCAGACATATCCAGATGATTGGTTCCTATTACAGATCAAAGTATGTAGTTCCTGTGAGCCATGCTAAACCTTCCTGCCACTATAAACACAGAAAGACCACTAAGACAGTACATATACTATATCACAGAAATTCATAAGGAACACAGGCACTCTTGATAATTACAGAATAAGAAAGGTATTTCAGCTGCTGAGGACTGATAAAATCTTGCTGCAGTAAAAATACATTTGACTTTAGCCAGATGTGGAGGTGCTAATTGGCAGCTGTGGATGTCTATGTTGCCAGAGGGAAATGCTTCCTTAAAAATATTTTAAAAATGGTATTCTTATTAATCATTTGAACATGCATGTGTGTTTTAAAGATATAATGCACTTCTTAGAGACTATGGATATGGGCACCCACACATTTCATCTAGTTTCAGAGCTAAATGTGGAAATGTTCAAATGAAACCTAAAATGTCAAGAGCCAAGAATATTTTATGGTTACATAAAGAAAAAAAGGGACTAGTAAAAATGCCTGGTGATTGCATTGATTATATTTTTTGTATTACGTAAATGCAAGCAGTTGTACTAACGAACTTCTCACTCAGAGGTCGACTGTGCACATCAGCAACTACTGGGCGACCATATTAAGGCAACCTATATTAAGGTCACGTGATTGGAGGCAACCTGTCTCCAAACAATTGCAGTGTGACTTACACTGCTTGCAGTCACACTCAGACAGACTTGATTAAGGTTTGCAAATAACTGCTGTCTAATTTATATATGGTTTCTAATACATTACAATTAATCTGAGTCAATGTGTACAAGTACAACTTTTCTGAAACGCATCTCTTTGCACTACAAGACTCAACTTAAATGGTTGCCAACTGTTTGTGTTCTGGTTATCTTCCTATACAAAAAAGAGGCTTTGAAGCACCTCATTCATTGTGCAGTCAAATCTCGGTCCAGCAAAAACTACATCACTACTTGCGGAATCTATGAGGTTCTGGCTCGACTCTGAATGTAATTAGGCAATTTTAGCAAATTTATCACATTCAATGACCTATTATCACAAACAGAATGCATGTAATTGCTACCTTGACACCATTCAATTGCAACCCGATAGCAGACTAATTCGTCTTATGGCCGTTTTATCAACGTCTTGACACCAGTCACTTTAAAGATAGAAACTGCTACAAGCTGCAGACAAAGTTCCTGTCTGTGAAGCAGCCATTTCAAAGGCAATGAAATCCCAAATTTATTCCACACGTTTGAAATTATTTTGTTCATGTCATGGTCTCTGACCACTGCTTTCCCTAATGTGACTGTGGCATTATTGAGGTGAATATGTTGCTGCTGATGCATCACACTAAGTAATTCTTCTTTCAAGCTAAAACTAACTGATGACTGAGAGTCCTGATAAAGCTGATATATTAAGTTAGGCCAACTTTCAGTGAAGAGAAAGCAAAAAAAAAAAAAAAAAAGCTTTAAATTTCAATCAAACATTTAGCTGATGTGTTTTTATTCAGTTAAAGAAAACTGATTTTACAGATGTGATGTATTTTTCTCTGTGTGTGAATATTAAGTAAAATCCACTTGAGCACAGAAAAAAAGTAAATGGGTGAATGAGTCATGTTGTGTAAAGCTCTTCAGGTAGTGCATTTACCATCTCTTACATCAAAATAATAAATTTGTTTGTCACAAACCTTCGAGCTAGAAAATGAACTGAAAATTCATGTGGGTTTTCTATCATGCAAGTATGCGTAATTTTAGAAGAATGTCATGGTTGGAAGCTGTATGGAACCACTGTGGTATCTACATATATTACACCTAAACTTTATAATTGGAGAAAAAGAAATCAAGCAAAGACCACTAACTCTAATGCTTATAACACTAACCCACACACTGGCTTAGACAGTTAGCTGACTAGCTAAGTAGCCGTAAACATAAAAGCTAAGTTTGGTAGCACATATTGGGCTTGCTAGCTTAAAAGAAGTATAAAAGTTGACATTGTGAAATAAAATGTCCTTATCAAAATACCTAAAAGAAAATGTGTCCCTGCAAAACAAAAAGGTTATTTTTAGTACTGTCAGAGTTAATCTTGTTAAAATGACGTTAACGCCATAACCGCATTAACACGGCAAATCTCCGTTAGCGAGTTAGCGTGGATCGCCCTGTGCCTGGGGCTGCACGGCGCTAACGCATTAAGAGCTAAACGAACTAACGCGTTGATGCCATGCAGGTCATGCAAGGGGCGATCTGCACTAACTCGCTAACAGAGATTTGCTGCATTAATGCGGTTATGGCGTTAACGTCATTTTAACAAGATTAACTCTGACAGCAATAGTTATTTTATAATATTAAGGTAATCTAAAAGATGATTATTAACAGTTCATAACAACATTGAATCATCTGATTTCATAATGATAACTGACTGTATATTAAATGGCCTTTTTTCATTTTTTCATGTCAAGCTGTATCTCAGTTTTTGATTGGTATTTTGGTTAAAGGGCTGATGTACAGCAAGCTGCTGCTTTTCACATCAGCAATAAGTGCAGTAAATGCAATACTGTTTACTTATACCCCTAATTAGTGTGCCACATGAGTGCACTGAATCTTCTTAGAATTACTATTGATGTACATCATAAGATTTGCATTTCTTCTGAAGTGAATCAAGAACATTTGCCTTGTTAACAAAAGTTTTAATCCTCTTTAACATGACTTTTAATCTTGCACACTCTGCACATCTAATAGCTCCTCCTAAAGACTGTACTACTGATGCACATCAGAGTTATGGAAGTCTTTAACATAAGCTTTGCACTTTTTGTTAATGCTGCACGTTAAACGTTTATTGTGCAAGTTCAATTTTCTGTGGATCCGAGAGAGAGCACAAAAAATAAGCGACTTAATGATAAAATCCAACCTCTACTCTTTGCTTGAAATATTATTTTTTAAATAGTTTTAAATCTTGAATCTTCCCTGTTGCCTCTGTTTGTTGATTAATAATAGCATCTCCGCTAATTACATCTTCCAGCTGCAGTGCATGTAGCAACAGGCGGCTCAGAGCTCTTCTCCAACATCTGCTTGTGTGTGCTGGACTGAAGACGAACCTCACGCACTACTTCACCCTGTCTGTACTGGTTGGAGCCCAGTCGCTCCTCAGGCAGCCCTCACATCTGTGATCAGTCATCATCGCCCAAGCCTGAAGACCGGTGGTTGGACAGCTGTGCTCTCAAGCTGTGATTTGAGTAACTCATTTAAAGCTCAACTGTTAGGCTTTCTTAAGGTATCATTTCTTGTCTGAGATAGTTAAGCCCTGTGGCCTCTCAAGCTTACCACACTGCTCTACTTAGACTGCAAAAAGCTTTGGTGCCAGGAGGGCAAATGAGGGGAAACACCAAAAAACTATTACAGAGCAGTCAGATTATCAGATGCAATGGCTCACACTTTTTTTGCTATGATTGTATTCTCTAGTCTATTCTAGTGGAGATAACTGATATCTAAATTCACCAATTGCATTTAATTTCACTGACTACAACACGTGAACCTGTTGAACTCAAGCTGTTATGCTCTTTTTCTGTTGACTTCCTTTCACTCTGAAGATTGCTAATTTCTCCTTTTCTGAAAATCATGTTTTCTTTTAACTGCCATTTTTTGGCCAGCATGTCTTAGTCCTTTTTTTAATCACTTGTGCTTTGAAAATAAAATGAACACGAGGTGGTGGAGAGACAGCCAGACTTGCTGCTGTGGAGGTGAGTGGCTGTGAAATGTTCTCAGTATGGCTTGGCTATTGACAGCTCAGAATCAACCCCCCACCCCCCACCCCACCCCCCAAAAAAGGGAAAAAATTGAGATATCACCTAAATTTCTACATGGGTTTGTAAAATCAAGATGTGTGAGTGCAGCAGTGGGGGTGGAAAACATCCTGCCATGGAGGCGTAATTATGGACAATTTTGGTGTTTAGAAATGTAGCAGTTTGATGGAAACCACTCAAAAATAGTGTTTGAAGGTACATCTGTATGCAACACTTGTATTCTCTGAACTTTTTAGCTCCGGCTGGTGCATTCAAATCCACTGTGGCCAACAGCTATCGTGCCAATGGCATTATGGGGAGAACAGTAGGAGAAAGTAAGTGCATGAACTCCTTTATCAAAACTTTCTGTCACAATTTTCCCCAGCTGTCTAACAACTCTGAGGCTATTTTGTACCATATAAAATGTATGATCTGTCAAAGCTGCTGGATCTGACTGATCATGTTTACATACACAGAGACATGTGCATCCACACACCGGTCTAATAAGAACCTGACATATGCACACTGCTAGCAAAACTAACAAGCCTAACACCTTAATCAGACTGTCACCCTGAATGTGACTGAGAACATGGTTGTGTCCACACGTACACGGGTCATTCTGTAAACTTGATAAACATTTTATCCTCATGTCAGCAGTGTTTTTTTCTGAATATGAGGTATTTTATATAAAATGAGATCTTTTTTTTAAATGAATTCATGGAAAAAACTGTTTTAATAAAGATCCCTGCACAGATGGATATTTGTTTTCCATGCAAATGTGTTTTAGGTCTCAAAAAAACTAAAAAGTTGAAAAACTGTGAAAGTTATGTTTTGTTGTGTAAACTAATTAACAGTGGAACGTAAAAAAGTCATTTGGTGCTCATTAAAATGTATTCACATTTAGCATTCGGAAGATGTATTCACTTCATAAATCATTACACTGCACACAATGTACCGGTAGCTGTACTTTCAGTACTTGGTATTATCAATACTGATCTTGTATTTACTTTGTTTCAGATCAATACTACATCTTGCAGTATTGTGTACTAATAAATAAGTTAAATATGAGTCATTTATCTGTGGTGTGCCTTATTTGTTTTATTATTTTTAATGTATTTAACTTCATTTTAGGTAACACAAACTAACAAAAAAATAACCCAAATCCATCCCCAGCAAACAGTTTTATTTAAACTTAATCATCAGTACCAGCACTTCAGACTCTAAATGGTTCATACATACCAGGATCTGACTTGGAGAATGTGTCCACATCCAGTAGACTCCTGTGGAAACAATAAAAAAGATGTATTCATTCATTAACATTCGCTCCATCCTATTTTTATCTCTTTTGTTCTTAACTCTCCTGCATGTTTACAAAGGTTTTCATCTAAACCCTGAAAGTTAGGTCATGGGCAAATTTAAACTGCTCCCCAAGTTATTCTGTGAAAACAAACATCACGAGAAGCCTTTCTGAGTAACGCTAAGCCAAAATGAAAGAAAAAATTAAAAAACAAAGCACTGAATGATTAGTGAAGGACTGATCAGCAAGATAAATAGGTAGCTGGTGACTCAGTTACTCTGGCACATTTTGTGAAATATCTTTCAGAACCAAAGATTAATTTCCCAAAACATGAGCAGAGAAAAACTGCATGACTCTAGCTCGCCAAAGGTTTTTACATTAATGTGTCAAAAAGTTTTAATGTCAATTAATGAGTCCTACAAAAATGAAAAACTCAAACCCTTTGGTACTGTGTGAAACAGGGTGGTGATTTCCAGTCATTTCCACAATGACTTCTAAATTTTCCTGTCTTGTCATACATACATATTTCTCTGCCAGTGATGACTTGATGTGTCAGACTGTTAGTTTTCTGAAGGTACCTGCTATTATGCATCACAGTGAATACGCTTGAGATGATGATTTCAAGAGCACAAGGTTTTGCAGTTACTTTGTGGAATAAGAGCGCTTACATTTGCATCTAATGTGAGGAAAAATAACTGTATTTTTCTTCAATCTTCACACAAGTGCTAGTACATACAGAAACGGAATATTTCTACTGTGTGCAGTTGTACTCTAAAAGAACAAACTAATACTGGGAGTCTGTCGTGGTAATCCTTCTGCTTTCTTTAGCGACAGGTTGTCATTAGCGTCACACCTGAAAGATGTATATAAAAATAACAGTTGTGCAACTTGTAGGCAGTAATGACAAGTTACCAAACAGAATGAAGAAGGTACTTCCTGTTGTCCACATATTACAAAATCAAGTGAAAGACTTCACATATTTATTTGGACAACTGTCACCTGAGAAATGAACCAAAGTAACAGACAAATCATATATTATCACATAATCTATGGGCTTTACACTTTTTATAGTCCAAAACATTATGTAACATGATTCTGCCTTTTCATTGTATGTCCACAGAATTTATGATTTGGTTGCATTTCAACATCCACAAACAGCGTGATTGTATATCATGTAAAACCACTCTGAGCCATGAAGTGTAAAGCCAAAAAAAAGGAAAGCACACACCTTTGCTCACATATCAGCAAATAATGCAAATCATGTGGTCCTTAGCAAGTCTTGAAACTAGACAAATAACCACAAAACATGACATTTTACACCATGTTATTATTTAATAACAGAAATTAAGCCAAAATGCAGAAACAGTGAGTGAAATAGTGCATTCGTATTTCTTCTATGAGGGTAAAACACTCCATAGATTAGCTGTAAAAGTCTTTATAATCATTTCTAACAAAAGTTCATGTCATGACATTCATACGTTTGTAAAGTACTGATTTAATTACTCCACTGGTTAATTCACAAGTAAACTAATATTCAGAGAAGCCTTATGTGTGATGTAATCCCAAAGATTTCCCTTGGTTTGTGTACATGGATCTTTCTACTGTATCATTTCAACCCTACTTTTGTTAGGTTTAGTCAACAAAACTACTTGGTTAAGGCCATGATTTGGCTTCAGATTTCACATGCTTTAAAGCCCCAAGGGTTGTCTCGTGTCAGTCTGAAAAAAAGAAAAAGTATTTCTCACTGAAATGTATCAGTATATCAAGCTGTTGCTCAAAAAAAATCCAGAAACAGTGTGCAGGATAACTCTATCTTTGGGAGAAGAGGGATCATAAAAATGAAATGCAATAGTGCAATTTTGCCCATCTAAAGAAAATCAGTTGCCCGTCTCTACATGCTTACCAGAACTTCCAACATCATTAAAGAGAGTTATATAGAGGTCTGTTCAGTCTGGTTAATACCCTGATGTATTACTTCATGTTTTGTCCTGCACACAGTGCCCAGAAACTCACATTATGCTGGTTTTTAAACTTTTAAACAGAGCTAGACATACTGTTTCCTCCTGCTTCCAGTCTTTATATTAAGTGGTCAGCTGTTCCATTTGTCATTGTATCAAACAGAAATTCAGTAATTCAAGGCATAGATAAGGTCATGCATTCAGTGTGCAAACCCAAGGTAAAAAACAAACAAACAATCAAACAAAAAAAAACACAAAGAACTTTATCATTTATCTCTTCATCTGAGCTCACCTTTAGCTCACACTGCTGTCAGGTGTCTAGCCACTTCAAATCTGTCTGATCTTAGAAGGGACAGCACAGGAGCAACAGCTATTCATTATTCAGGAGTGAATTGGAAAGACCGTCAGCAGACCCAGGTAGGCAGGGTGACTGACAGTCTGGAAAAGCCCTGGGTGAGCTTCTCCGCTTGGTCTGTTAGTCACTCAGTCAACTGTTCAGCTAAGGCATCTGTAAAACTGTAAATCCAGCTGTAGAAGTTCTCTTGCAGGGTTACAAATTAAACAGGACAAATTAAACGGCTGTTATCAGTGTATTTATTTGCAGCATTTTAACACTCTGTAACTGCACGTGCTATTGCACTGTGCCTAACACACAGCTCACCATCAAGGCATGTCTATGAATATCAGTGGCACACTAGGGCACTGGCCAGACTTGATGCCATATGAAAATATTTTCCACGATTTTTAAACCGCTTTAATACATATGGAGGCAACCATGAGAGCAAAGGGCATCTGAAAGCATAAGGTCATCTATAGATAGATAGATAGATAGATAGATAGATAGATAGATAGATAGATAGATAGATAGATAGATAGATAGATAGATAGATAGATAGATAGAAAACATCAGTGTTACATGAAAGAACAAAACATTCCTCACGCACATCTGATGAACTAATTTTTCAGCATATTTTACCCACAGTGGGTGAAATAACAGACTCTAGATCAGGGTTTAAACTGAAAAGCATCTACAGTACGTGTACGGGAGTTTGCCCTTACCTGCAGGACACGGTAACTTCTATTTTAGTTGCGGGGACTCTGGTGTTGAGAGGATCGAATTCCCCTATTGATGCCATCATCTCGACTCACGAAGCTAATGAGCATCCGCAAAGAAATAAGGAAAAGAGGGTGAGAGGGGAAAAAATCTATTTAATCACTACTGGATCGTGATTGCGGTAAATCCATTGTAGAGATATTCCTCTCTAGGGGTTTCGTTCCTGGAACAGCGAGCGGCGGGGGAGGGGGGAGAAACTGTCAGGTAGAGAGAGAGAGAGAGAGGGGGAAAGTTGTGAGGCAAATTTAAAGTTCATTCATCCTTCGTGCGTTCACCGTGCGCTCCCGGTATCTGTCCGGTGCTGAGGAAGAGAGGAGGGAGGCGAGCGCAGCCAACCGGAGGCACCGGCAACAGCAAGGTGCTTTCTCCACCTCTCTATCTCCCTCTCTCTCTTTTCATCGTCCTCTTCCTTTGTGAAATATTTTCTGGAGCTTACATGCTTTTAAAATAAATTAAAGTGAGTAAAATTCCTCAGATCTTTTCCTCTCGTCCTTTGCCTGTCTGTCACCAGCGGGCAGAATATTTCCACGTGTGACAAAATGTAACGCCTTTTCTGTTCTGTGGCGCCAGAGACGCACCCAAATTATCCGTTTAAGTTGTGTAAGACGACATGTAACAATGGACGAGGACTTGGACCACTGAGGAAAGCATGTGTGTCTGTGTCTGTGTGTGTGTGTGTGTGTGTTGGTGGTGAGGGGGCAGCGTCTTTTGTAAAAAAAAAAAAAAAAAAAAAAAAAGATTCAAGAGATTGAAGTCTGAATTTATACCTCAAAATTCATTTATAAAAATCCAAGATGCCTCTATTTTTCTTTTTCTGTGTGTATGTTTGTTTTTGCTTTTAACCAGTGGCCCTAATCCTCTTCCACACAAGTGTATGGTTTGTATTAAATGTTATGCAACAAGAGGGTGATGCAAGCTCCGTTTTTGTCTTTCTTGGGTCAGCTGTACACTAAAAATAGAATGCATAAATGCTTTTTTTTAGGGCTATTTATGTAGGTAAGAATAACAACTGCATGGTGATTAAATATGTGAATTAATGTATCATGAATTCCTGTTATATAAATGATCAACTCATGATTTATGAGATTGGTTAAAAGGTCATGTATTAGTCATCTTGAATATTACTGAGTGACCCTGTGTTCCTCTCCTCGCCTTTCCAATCTGGGGGATGTAACAGGAGAATATTAGGTTGTTGTAGTGTAGTGAGAGAATGGACAGGCATGTTTTGGTTGGCAGAAGCAGTGTATCTACTGAGTGCAGGTACAGTAGGCCTAAGTGTCTATCTTTTTTTTACCATCATTATCAGATATTATTTAAAGTCTATGTTGTTCACATAAATACGATATGTGATAACATTCAAAGTCACAAAAAAGTGACTCCACACAGTGAATAGTGACTCCCACACCTTATCGGGCTGTTCTTTGGTACTTTTTTGACCATTTCCTTTTGGCTGCAGTGACACATACAGACACAAACACAGTTTTCCATTTGCTGAGGACATCACTGTGCAGTAGTGGGTTAATATTTCTTTGGAAAAAGTGTAGCTTGTGTTTTTATAGCATTATAGTCTTCCCGATGACTCAAAGCATCCAGTAGTAGTTTCCATTTACAGGTATTTCTTTGTCTTTGAACGGTGGAAGGAAGTGACAGCACCCGAAGCAATGTACAGGGCATTGTGGTCCTGGGTTTTCGACTCAGAGTTCAAGTTCAAGTTCGCCATATTATGCAATGTAGTCTATTCAGTTTCATCTATATAGTGCCAAATCCACAATAAGGTGCTTTATAATGGAATGGTAAGGACCCTATTATAATACAGAGAAAACCCCATTAATCAGACAACACCCTATGAGCAAGCACTTGGGACAGTGGGAAGAAAAAACTCAGCTTTAACAGGAAGAAAGCTCCAGCACAACCAGGTTCAGGGACGGGCAGCCATTTGTCATGATCAGTTGGGAATAAAGCGTGGGAGACAGGACAAAACAGGACACTGTGGACAAGAGCTAGAGATTAATAATCACTAACGATTAAATGCAAAGTGGTGTGCAAACACACAGTGAGTGGAAAAAAAGCGAGTGAAGAAGCATTAATGGGAAGTCCCCAGCAGCCTGGGCCTACTGAAGCAGAACTAAGGGAGAATTCAGGGTCACCTGATCCAACCCTAACTTTATCAAAAAGAAAAGTTTTAACCTAATTTTAAGAGAGAGTGTCTGTCTCCTGAATCCAAACTGGGAGCTGGTTCAACAGAGGAGGGGCCTGGAGGCTGAAGGCTCTGCCTCCCGTTCTACTTTCAAATATCCTAGGAACCACAACAAGCCTGCAGTCTGTGAGTGAAGTGCTCTAATGGAGTTATACAAGGTATACATGAGGTCTTTAAGATAAGATGGGGCCTGATTATTCAAGAGTTTGTGCGTGAAAATGTAGAATTAATTCTGGATTTAACAGGGAGGCAATGAAGAGAAGCCAAGCGAGAGAAATATGGTCGCTCTTTCTAGCCCCTGTCAATACTCTTACTGCAGCATTTTGGATCAACTACAGGCTGTTAATAATTTAGACACAATGTATCTAATTTTAGAAATATAGCACAAATCCAAGAACGTAGCCTGACATATTAGTTTAATAAGCACAAATCCTGTTTAGAAATGACCCCAAGATTCCTCACAGTGTTACCTGAGGCCAAGGAAATGCCATCCAGAGTAATTATCTGGTTAAACACCAATTATCTTATCACAAATTATCTAATTCTATATGAATCGTAGTTTGCTCATAGCCATGGTGTTTGAGCTGTGTTTTCCAGTTTAATTTTTTTTTCTGTTTGTCTTTGCCTTGTTTATATTCTGAGGTTCAGTTAGTTTTATTTACTTTTCAGTTTAGTCATTGTCAGTTTTTGTCAGTCACTGTTCTTCATTTCCTGTTTTATTTTGGTAGTTAGGTGTTTCCTGTGTTCCTCCACTCTTCTGCCGATTGTGTGAAGCTGTGTCATTCCTTCCACCTGTGTCTGATTCCCATTATCCGTCAGTGAGTGTGCATATTAGCCCACTCAGTCCTTTGTTTGTCCTCCTGAACTGCTTCCAGTCTGCTTTTACTGTTTACTGTCTGTTTGTAGTGTTTCTTGTCATTTTTGGTTTTAGTTTTTCCTTACAGAGTCTTTTGTGACAGTTCTGTTATGTCTTCCTTGAATTTTATTCCCCTTTTCAACTTGTTTTCAGTTGGACTGTTACAGCTGCTATTCATTTAAGGTATGCTGTAAGTGTCATTTCACCTGCCTATATTATAGTCTGCATTTGGGGTTCTCATCCAGAATTCATGACACAGGGAGAACATACAAACTCTTATAGCTAATATAGTCTTACCATCAGGAACTGATACCCCTTACCCTTTAGCAGAAAATCCTTCTTGGAAGCATTTTGTATAACTGTGCCAGAGTCTGCCATTGGGTTTGCCTAAATGTTTGACCTAAATTTGTTCCATATAAAATTTCCTCTGCTGAAAAATATTAATTCAGAAGGTTTAAAATCTAGGCTTTTTTTTTCACCAGAGCACGCCATAATCCTCCATTTCTTCTTTCTAGGCCATTCCTTAGTGGATTTGCAAGCTAACTTATTTTGTTACCCTACTGAAAAGTCCTATCCTAGTTCAAAATGAAATTTTAGAAAGATGGCCTTACATTACCTTCTAAGCGCATGATGTGGAATCCATAGTTAAATCAGTGACTTTAGGCTTCTCAGTTCCCGAAGGAGCAAAGTAACCCCAAACTGAAATATTTCCACCAACAAGAGCTGCAGTGAATGTGAGATTTTTTTTCTTCTACTTTTGGATACGGATCCCATGCTATTCAGATTCATGAAATCACTCTCCTTTGACACCAGCTGTTGCAAGAGTTGCCTGCAGATGATGTAATGAAATTTGGGGTTTATTGGAGACTTCTTTCACATCAAACAGTCTGCTCCTGGGCTGATTGTTATGTATGATGTATTTCAAATAATTTAGAGATCTCTTTTTTAAATTCCTTGCCAGACTCTTTGGAATCATATACATAAGAAATTTCTAAAGCCTGTAAATGGTTCTTAACATCTTGGCTTAATTACTCCACACACTTTAATAGCAAAAAGAACATGAGAGTTTCGATCAGGGGTCCCCAATCCCAGTCCATGAGGGCCAGTGTCCCTGCAGGTTTTAGATCTCACTCTGGGTCAACACACCTGAATCACATGATTAGTTCATTACCAGGCCTCTGGAGAACTTCAAGACATGTTGAGGAGGTCATTTAGCCATTTAAATCAGCTGTGATGGATCAAGGAAACATCTAAAACCTGCAGGGACACTGGCCCTCGTGGACTGGGATTGGGGACCCCTGGTTTAAATGGTAAAGGTTTAAATTAGACCCTGCTGCTCTCAAAGAAAGTTACCAGGAAAGTTGGTTGAAAGATTGATGTTATTTTCCAAGTGTGATGCCAAAAAGTCTACTGTAGATGGGCCAATCTTAATGATGATTTCTGTTATAGACAGTGTTGTTGTTAATGTATGTTTGGGGGCGTTGCACCCCGGAACCTTCAGAGGTTTTTCAGGGTTCTCCCTGCCGGAATGTTATGTGTGGGACAGTTTCCTGTATGTGTGCGACTAGCTGTGGTTGTTTCTAAAAGTGGTCAGTAAACATCCTAAAACTGGCACTTGAGTTTCCGAGCATTTTTATCCTGAGGTTATAACACCTTTTTGGCGACGAGGATAAAAGCCGAACGCGGACAGCTTTTGGAGTGTTACCGGTGTGGGGGAGCACACTTTGCCAAGGACTGTGTTTTCAAAGACAGTACCTGCCTTAACTGCAAGAAAAAGGGGCACTTAGCCAAGAAATGCAGGGGCACTAAGGAGAAATCAAAGAAGGAATGGAAGACAAAACACAAACTAAACACGCATCACCTGCAGGGCATGGCGCCTGAGGAGGATGAGTGTGTTTTCAACATGTTTAATCTGGTTGGCTTTAATAAGTGCTGTGCGGAGCCCATCTATGCCACTATCCAGGTAAATGGGAAGGAGCTACAAATGGAGGTGAATACAGGGGCTTCAGCTTCGGTGATCAGCCAAGCCACCTACCACAGCTTGTGGCACTTGGGCGGGGCACCAGCTCTCCAAGCGACTGAGATAAGCCTTAGACAGTACACGGGTAAATGCATTCCCCTGCTTGGTGCTATAGAGGTGCATGCAGCATATCAGGGTCAAGAAGCTGCAGCAACACTACTGGTCGTGAAAGGGGAGGGGCCTAGTCTGCTGGGTCGTGACCTTCTGCAGAAGATCCGCCTGAACTGGAGGGAAATCAGGTATGTAACGGTAATAGCAGAGTTACTGGGAAAGTATGCAGATGTGTTCAAGAATGAATTGGGCACTCTCCGGGGCACCACTGTGAAGCTGTGTGTGGACCCTTTTGCCCGGCCACGCTTTTTCAAACCACGCACTGTACCATACGCCATGAAGGCCAAGGTGGAAGCAGAGTTGGAGAGACTACAACAGATAGGGGTCATTGAGCCAATAGAGTTCTCGGACTGGGCAGCCCTGATTGTACCAGTGTTGAAAGGGGTGCATATATGCGGTGATTACAAACTGACAGTAAACCAAGCCTCTCAGCTCAACGCCTACCCTCTGCCTCGAGTGGATGACCTGTTTGCCACACTGGCGGGTGGTCGGACATTCACAAAGTTGGATATGAGTCATGCTTACCAGCAGTTGCTGCTGGATGAGGAATCAAAGAAATATGTGACAATAAACACACACAAGGGGCTGTTCAAGTACAACCGCCTGGTGTTTGGCGTTGCATCCAGTCCGGCTATCTTTCAGCGCACCATGGACAATCTTCTGCAAAACATTCCTGGTGTTGTTCCTGGTGCTGTTTACTTGGATGACATTTTAGTTACAGGTAAAACAGAAGAGGAGCATCTGCGTAACCTTGAGCAGGTTTTGAAGAAGCTCTCAGAAGCTGGGTTGCATTTGAAGCGCAGTAAGTGTGTTTTCCAAGCCCCCAGTGTGACATACCTGGGTCATCGCATCTCTGCACAGGGCCTGCCCCCACTGGAAGAGAAAGTGAGGGCAGTAAAAGAAGCCCCGAGTCCAAAGAATATAGCTGAACTAAGATCATTCTTGGGCTTAGTGAACTATTATGGGAAGTTTTTGCCTGACCTCTCCAGCATGCTTGCTCCCCTGTATGGGCTACTGCACAAAGACAGTCAGTGGAGGTGGTCCCAAGCACAGGAGAAGGCCTTCAGACAGGTAAAAGAACTGTTACAATCGGCACCGCTCCTGGTGCATTTTGATCCGGAGAAGGAGGTGGTCCTGTCCTGTGATGCCTCCCCGTATAGCATAGGAGCTGTTCTTTCCCATCGCATGGAAGAGGGGGAAGAGAAACCGGTCGGATATGCGTCACGCACACTCACAGCAGCAGAAAAGGGCTATTCACAGCTTGAGAAGGAAGGCTTAGCAATAGTTTTTGCTGTGAAACGATTTCATCAGTACCTGTATGGCCGCCCATTTACTGTTGTTACAGACCATAAGCCCCTCCTGAGTCTCTTTAGTGAAACAAAAGGCATCCCACCCATGGCTTCAGCCCGGGTTCAGCGCTGGGCATTAACACTGTCGGCATACCAGTATCGCATTGTTTATAAGGCGGGACCTGAAAATGCGAATGCAGAGGCTTTCAGCCGCCTCCCCCTCCTGGAGGTCCCCGACCAGTCGAACTTGCCCCCAGAAACTGTGTTTTTGCTGGACAGGTTGGCGAACTCTCCGGTCTGTGCTAAAAACATCAAAGCATGGACTGAACGGGATCCAGAGTTATCTCAGGTTAAACAGTGGCTGTTGCAGGGCTGGCCAGCAACAGTGGAGCAGGATCAGCTCAAACCGTATGCCAAGCATCAGCAGGAGCTCAGTGTTCAAGATGGCTGCATCCTGTGGGGCTCCCGAGTCATTGTTCCGCCTCCAGGTCGGTCACAGATCATTGAAGTGTTGCATGAGGCTCATCCAGGGATTTCTCGAATGAAAAGTCTGGCAAGGTCATTCGTGTGGTGGCCGGGAATGGACAGTGCCTTGGAAGACAAGGTAAAAGCCTGTTATCAATGTCAGTCAAACCAAAAAATGCCACCACCTGCCCCACTCCACCCATGGGAGTGGCCTGGCCGTCCATGGTCCAGGCTTCATCTAGATTTTGCCGGCCCCTTTTTCGGCCACATGTTCCTGGTGTTGGTGGATGCGCATTCAAAATGGCTGGATGCCCACATAATGCCGACCATCACAGCCCCAGTCGTCACAGACACACTCCGGAGAATCTTTGCAACACGTGGATTACCTGAGGCAGTGGTCACGGACAATGGGCCCACGTTCACAAGTGGGGTTTTCCAAGAATTTATGGAGAGAAATGGGATCCGACATATCTGCAAAGCACCCTACCACCCTGCCTCCAATGGCTTAGCGGAGCGCGCCGTGTAGACACTGAAAAACGGTCTAAAAAAATGGCAGGTCATTCCATAGAAAAGAGGCTCTGCCTTTTCCTGTTTCAGTATCGCATCACGCCTCATACAACCACAAGCTTGTCCCCAGCGGAGTTGCTGATGGGGAGGAAGCCCAGATCTCATCTGGACCTTCTTCGCCCAGATGTGGGAGCCAGAGTCACCCAGTCACAGGGTGGGCAGAAGGTGAGACATGATCTACATGGCAGAGGCTGTGTTTTCAAGCAGGGAGACTGTATGTATATCAAAAACTTTACGGGTGGCTCACGGTGGCTGCCTGGCGTCATTCACCACAGTTCAGGGCCAGTATCTTTTGTGGTGGAGTTGTTGGATGGCAGACAAGTTCGCAGGCACAAGGATCATGTGAGAGCCCGCACGGATGGAGCTGAGAAGAGGGCTCAGAGTGGTTCGCACGCACATGGTGGAGACAGGGCTGTGGACATTGTGGGGCCTCAGAGTGGTTCACCCGAAGGGGAAGTTGTGTCAGCAGCCCCTGAGATCGGGATTGGTTCTTCAGTATCACCAGAAGGGCTGGTGGAGCAATCTAAGTCACCTGAGCCGAACCCGACCACAGGAGCTCAGCAGGCTCCTAGCCTGGAGAAACCAGCAGCAGGACTGAGAAGGTCAAAGAGGCAGCACAAGCCTCCTGATAGACTGAATTGTTAAAATAATGTGGTGTTGAATTCTCCCTCTCTTTTCGTACTTATGCATAATTGCTATGTTGTGGGTTTTTGCTTAAGGGGGGGGAAGTGTTATAGACAGTGTTGTTGTTAATGTATGTTTGGGGGCGTTGCACCCCGGAACCTTCAGAGGTTTTTCAGGGTTCTCCCTGCCGGAATGTTATGTGTGGGACAGTTTCCTGTATGTGTGCGACTAGCTGTGGTTGTTTCTAAAAGTGGTCAGTAAACGTCCTAAAACTGGCACTTGAGTTTCCGAGCATTTTTATCCTGAGGTTATAACAATTTCCATTGGTGACCCAGCTGGAACCTCTGTTATGAAGCACAACATTTTTGCAAAAAAAGAGAACAAACGCTCATGTGCTACTCGTTAGCAGCTTTCTTAGTTCTGAATTGGTTGTGATGGTGCCAACATTCACTCTACATACACAGATTTCTATGACTATATGCCCTGTAAAATGTAAAAAAAAAAGAAAACAAAAAAGAAACACTTTATTAAAAAAATAATTCCCAAACTTTAATTATTTTTCAAACACTAGACCCTGAGAAAGATGAAATATTTGCTGGATTTTCATGACTTGTAATTAATCTGTAACTTTTAAAACTGCATTTATGGAATAGTAGGTCAAGTTGATGGAATTAAATTTTTTTGTGATTAGTTTGAGTAAATAATCTTTATAAGCAGGCTCTGTTAGAGGAAACTTCTGTCCCAACAGATATAATGTAAAAGCATCCACTCTTCCACTGAGACCATTTCTGATGAAGCAGGCAAAGAGCAGACGGATCAACTGAAGGGCTAAAAGCATCTCTCAGGTCTTGTGTCAGACATTGGCTGACATCACTTTCAGATATTGTTTATCTATTACAGTCTTTTAGGTCTGACACGTCTTCATTTGTCCTCTACTTGTTCAGTTAACCCAAATTTCTAAGGACACACTGCACACTGTGGTAAAATATAGTTTTAAGCTAATAGAGCTTTCAGAATCTCACTAAAGAATCTTCAACTAAAGAAATGGGAACAAATGTCTTCTTGAAACACGCTGCTAGTAATAGAATGCCTACGGAAGCAACTTGAAATTCTTTGCAAAGTTGTCTATTATGTGTAGACACAACTGGTCCCTCAAGTTAGGCATCTTTCTTTGCTTGAATAATTAATTGTAGCTAAGACAAAACATTACTGTGACTTAAATGGCTGAACAAACATTCCTCTGAAAATGGTCAGGTACAAAGACTGGACCGGCCATCAGTTCATGTCCTGATGCTCCAGTGTACCTGGGTTATGCAGCAAAACAATGACCCAAGACACACCAGCAAGGCCACCATTGAATGAATAAATTAAAAGCTACACTTCAGTAAGACTGAGATGCATAAAGGGCACTAATCTAATGTAATGTATGGGTCCCTCTCTCACAACTGCACTCACGGGTACAGTTGCATCATATAAAGCATGCATTCACTGGAGCCGGTAAAAGTTGAGCACGTACACCCGTGCCCAATTAGGGTAACAGAAGAAACAAGCTACCGTCTTCTAATGAGATCTCTGCACTTCTAAATCTAGAGGGGCTTCTTAATCATTTATCCATTTCAGTTCTCCTGAAAGCAATATGACACACTCTTTGAAGCTTCCTACTGTGACCTCATCATCCCCTCTTTTGCAAAACAAAGAGCCATATTTCTGAAAGACAGTATTTTTGGAAAACAAAGCAACAAAGGTCTTAGAGAATCGCTCTGAGGACAAAAGGAACAAAGGTGTATTTGAATTTGTAGTATATACAAAAAGAAACAGACTACAAATAAAAGGAAATGTAAACATTTATATAAGATTAAAGGTGGTGGAAGGGCTCGCATTATAAAGGGTGTCATCAAATTCACTGAAGCAAGTCAGTGGAAGTTCAACCTCATGTAGAACATACAGTCTGAGTCATTATCTGTCCGACATCGACTCATCCATGGATTGGTTCAGTTAATGGACAGTGAGTGTGACAGTATCAGTGTATCATTCTCCACTGGCATTGTCACAGACAGGTAATGACAAATAGAGGTTATTTTCAGCTATGTCTCCATGCGTGTGCATGTGCGTCTGCAGATCCACTCAATTTTGCAGCTGATCAGGCAGAAATTGAAATTTTTCATGGGCTGAAGAAAATGGCGTTGAGGAAAAAATGGAGAGAAATCAAAAAAGGATGGGAGGGGGTAGAATGGCAGTAGGATGATGAGTAGAGAGAGAAAAAGTCTAGTTATTTACCCAATTTCCACTCTCATGTCTCTGGATGATCTCTACCAGGAGGTGTATTCAGACGTCAAAGGGGTTATTGGCCCGAGGGGTGTGTGTTTGTGTGTGTGGAATTGAAGCTAATTATCCGAGGAGGAGAAATCCTGCTTAGTTTCCATTTCATTGTGCAGAGCAAAGCAGGTGTCTGACAAACAGTGAAAGCATGATGCAATAATATAAACAGAGAAAGAGAGCCATTTTCTTCATTTGTTGGTGCTTGAATATGTCGGCGTGCTTTCATTTCTGAGTAAATCTGCTGGACAGCCTTAGGTCGCAGTGCTCTTTAGCTTTCAGGGTAGTTCTTTTCTGAGAAAGCAGGTGATAAATAGCTCCAACAGCTAGAGTTTGCAGTATGTGGTTACTTGGGGATTGACTATGGTTTTATGCTTGGATTTGTTGTTGTCATGCTCCAGAAGGAATTGGGGACCCAATCAGATGCGTCCCAAGTCTATTGACTTTTCAGACTCCCGCTGTAGAGTAACCAGCAGGTTGACATTTTGGATTAAAATGTCTCCACAGCTATTAGATGGGCCATGATATCCTTAAATCTAATTTCAACAACTGCTTGATAAATTATGAGCTTGAACATTGTGATTTCTATATGATTCTCAATATTTGAATTTTCTGTGATCTACTGAAATAAATAATTCTTTTTGTTTGATCTGCTGTTTGAATATGAATCAAGAATTTACATTAGTTTAAGTTTTGTTTGTAACATCAGTCAGTTATTGAATGAATTATTTGACACAATAAATAACACTTCCTATTGTTCTGTCTTTGTACAGTGCAGCTTTGTGGTAACTTTGGGCAGTTTTGCATGTTCTGTATTTGTCATCTGTTAGTACTGATTTGTGACATCATCTGTCAAATGTCTTTTTGTTTGAAATACTGTTGCAACTTTAACATTAGGGAAACTTCAAGGCAGTTGCAGTTGCCTGAAGAAAGGCAACCGTCAAATACTGTTTAACTGACTGCAATCACTTTCAGACAGACTGGAGCAGATTTGCAAATTATTGCTAATATTTTGTAATCAATCTTAGATTCAGAAAGAACCCTTCAGAGTGATAGCAGACTGATCCATTTTAAATGTAGTCTGATTGCTTATGTGTGGAACAAAGTTGCTTTGAAGCTGGTTACTGATTGGTTCCAGACCTGGTCCCCATCTTGGAAATGACCATTTCATAGGCAGTAAAATTGCAAGTTTGGCTATGGGAACTTTGGCCATGATCTTCAACCATTGTTTTTCCATAGCTGATTACAGCACTACAAAAAGCTTCAGCTGACCAATTTGTTTGTTTCATGTTTGACATTTTTATACATTTGCCCATTTTTACTTCATATTTCACGTCCTAACTATTAAACACATTGGGACACCCAGTCTCATAATCTTGAGTAGAAATGATCATTATCAGCTCTCTTCTGGATTATGGGAGCATATGCATTTTTCCTACATCTCTAAGGAATCTGTACAGTGCAATAGCTGCACATTACACTACAACGCATTTGGTCTTAAAAAGTCATTTGGCTTTGTACAGTAACAGAGGTGATTTTAGATATTTTAGTCTATGTTTAGGGACATTTCTCTAACTTTGTCAGGGTCCTGGGACTGGGCGACCCAGGACCCCTGGGCAGTCATGGACCTGTGTTATTGTTGTGTATTTTGGTGTTGCTTCCCCTTCTCTGTGCTTGTGTATATGTGTGTGTGGGTGGCTGAGCACTTGTTTATAGGCGGCATCAGGCCTGGAGGGTGTTGCCCTGCAAGGGGACTGGCCACACCCGAAGCCACACACCTGCTGCTGATCAGGCCTCGTCGGGGGAGCTACTTAAGAGAGTCTTGGAGCTCCCACCGACGCGGGATCATTCTATGAGACTCCATGTTAGTCTTCTGCTTAGTTAAAGTCTGAGTGTATGCCTACTGGAATTAAGTGTCTTGACGGCTGCCTCTGTCATTTTCCCTTCAGGAGGAGCGTGGAACATCGGAGGGCAGCAGGCACGGGGTGTGTGTGGACACACGGCAGTGGAGAACACGGAGCATGGACTTTTTGGGAAGACACGACACGGGAGTCACGGGAGAGCACGGGGATTTACTGTTATTGTTTCCATCACTGTAAATAAACGCACTGTTTATACACAGAGCACCGCGCCTGGGTCCTCATTCCCCATATCCCCACGGTCTGCCATGCCGCACCGTGACAAACTTGTAGCAATTGAAATCAAGCTAGTCCAATATATTGCGGTACTTCATCAACCAGCATTAAGAAATCTTGTGAATCACAGCCCGCCTCATTCCATCTACAGTCACAATTCTCTCTGATTAGGACATGATAAGTCTGTCGAAGGATGCTAAATAAGATGCTACTTGCTTCCACCGTATATCTACTCATGAATACACACAAGGCCTGCTGATTATAGCGAGGCGAGCAGTTCCATGTACTGCATGACTGTGTGACTCAGTTATCGCTAAAATATATAAAAAGCTGTAACATTAAAAGAAGTGCATAGCCATCGTGACAGGGGAAAAAAGAGTAGACAAGTGAAAGAACCTCTGATTTGGCTTTTAAAAAAACTTTTATTTATTCAGTTTTGCTTGTATCTTGCATTGTAAAATACAATCATTTCCCATTTCTGGTTCAAATCACAGTTTGAAACGCCTTTTGATGATGTGACAGCATATTTGATTTGCAAAGCCTTTTTTCCCCAGTGTCCCAAACTCAGCACAGGCACTGCCAGCAAGCACACTGTGATCATCTGGACCAGCCTTGTGTAGAGGAGACAAGAGAAACAACAGCCTGTGCTGGATGTTCAATAAACCATCTGAAACGAACACACAAACAGAATCATCTAGCTTAGGAGATGGCATATTCATGACCCGTTCTTAGATGTGTTTCGGTGTCAAGGCTCAGTGAACTGTGAACCTTAATGATCTTGTTTCAAAGTTTTCCACACACAGATGAATATTGTGAAGCGCAGATGCTTTATTTGTGGAATATCTCTTGATATCAAAAAGAAGGGGTAAACACACAAGTTATAACAGGCATGGTCATCCAATTCTGAAGTTCTAAGAATTAAAAAAAAAAAGGTATAAAAGTATAAGAAGTACCTAAGGTCATCATACTCCTAAATGCTCCCCTATGACCTTTGTTTAGGCCTCCACAAATAGTTAAACCTCATTAAATAAAATGGTTAAACCCCAAAACTCCACTACTAACCAAAATGATTTCCTGGGAATAAAAAAAGTATTTGGTAAAAATGTTTATTATTACACCCAGTTACCATTATTTGAAGAACAGTTGGCAGAAGTTACACACTGAGAAAACACTGGGGTTAGATACTCGCCACTGATGATCACTTAGACCTCTCGGGGTAATTGTTGGAAAATCAGAGTTCAACTTTCAGTGTGTCTTTCCATTTTCAGGTGTAAATACCTGGAATAGTAAAGTGCATGGTGTAGGAGTGGTGAAGAGTTCATTTACTCAATTTCCTGCATTTGAGAGAGTTTATATGCATTGATTTGCACCAGGTGGCAGCATAAACTGGAATGTAATGCAGGGAGGCTGTCTCTGTAAGGCAGGGGTGTCAAACTCAAATACACAGTGGGCCAAAATTCAAAACTGGAACAAAGTCGCGGGCTAACGTTAATATTTATTGAAATATATTTATTCCTCCAGATATAAGAATGAATCTTTTCTTATGGACTCAAACACGTTTTGCTGAAAAACTGAATATGGAACAAGCAAAGCTTAATACTAAACAATATATATATATTAGCTGTATAATACCAGTAGGCCAGCTCTAATAGTAATTTGGTATGGCTTCGCGGGCCAAATGTAATTAGGCTGCGGGCCAAATTTGGCCCGCGGGCCAGAGTTTGACACCTATGCTGTAAGGCATCCTCAAGTGCTTATATAAAAATAATTATTTTCTCATTTAATATAATTACTGCTAAATCAACACACATAAAATCACACTTTATTTGTCTACACTCTTTTGTGTCTGCGTCGGTCCAGAAAGACAGTTGACAATGCTTTCTCACACCAGGCTGATTTGAGTGTCCTTTCTTTGGAGAGCTTAGCTGTTTAAATATGCATGTGCCACCTGTTCATGTCAAGAATCAATTCATTTGTTTTTATTTAAAAGCGTCTGAATTTAAATTACTGTCAAAATCTCATATTCATGTCTGATTTTAAGAAATAATGTTTTGCTACTGAGTCTGACCAAAAAACACAAAGAAACAAAAAACAGATCACAAGACTGTCTCTGCTTTTGTGCGGTGTTCATTTCAATTTAAGGTTATCACAAACGATTCAGTAGAGGTATGAATACATAATATTCATACTTAGAAACACTTGTTGAATGACAAGAAGATGCTTCCATCTCAGAAGCATTTACTAAGTATAGAGGATTTTCTAAGTGTTACTTTATTTGTATCTGTAGGTAGGCTCAGGTTACAGTAGGTTACAGTACTGTTAGGGTCATTTTTCAAAATGACCCTAACAGTAGATAGGCATAATATAACACAGTGTCAAAAAAGTGCCTGCATTTCATCCAAGTAATAAAAGATTTCTTTTATCTAAGTGATGCTGCTGGAGCAAAGCTATTTTTAAACAATACTATTCAGTTTCTTCCTTCTGGGTGAAACTGAAAGTTCAAACTGTCTGACGTACAGGGATGCTGGTTTCAGCCGTGGCCAGACTATTTAACAATTCGAGTGAGTTTCTAATTTTCACAAATATGTATCCAAACCATGACACCAAGGGCCAAAACAGACCCATTAAACACACAATAATAAGAGGTCATCATGGTTTCTCAGTCAATAATTGTTCTGTGATATTTATAGGATTGCACACAGTCTGACTCTTAATCATTTTGTGTGGATGAGGGTGTCTTCTAAAATCAATAATCATTTCTTTCGTCTTGATTAAATGAAGATGGGACTCATCACATCACTTCACAAAAAGACTGTGCCATGTTTGGTTTAATTGTCGTGGAGCTGACTAACAATAACAGTCATCTTTAAAATGGTCCTGCTTTCCAGAGTTTAATCTTATTGGTTACAAATTTCACCCACAAGGCCAAAAAAACAATGATTAAAATATGACTTGTGTTAAAAGCAGGGGGATAAAAACATCAGTCGGGTATTACGTATTTCCCTCCTGTTTAATGAGTTAAAGTCGCTGCTGGCGTCTCCACTTCCACCCATGCAGTCAGGCACATGCTCAATTTCATCATAACTGATGTTACATTAACTGGTGTGAAATCTTCAGCATTTTGGGATAAACAGAATCTAAAGTTGTTGGCTGTTCATATATGAAAGAGGAAAGAAAAGTGATACACAAAGAAAAGCATTCTGTAACAGTAGCATTACTTTTATGTAATGTTTGATAGAATGCTCCCATCTTGTGTTCAGTATGTGACATTGCAGTTCAAAGATATTAATTATATTATCATGGATTTTTAAAATAGTGTGGAAAAAACTAAAACTAACTTGAGTTAGCATATTGGAAGTAAATTAAAGTGTTTCATATAAAAACCAATAAATCCGTGGAGTTAGTTATGAATCAGGACAACATAAGAGAATAAATGTATTGCATCTATTGTGTGTTGTCTACAGTTTAGGGGAATAACTGGGAGGAACTTCCTATTGAATTGCACATACAGTACTGTAAAGTTTTAGGCAGGTGTGAAAAAATACTGCAGACAAAGAATGCCCATTCCCGCCAAATGCCTGGAGAGACTGGTCATTAAACACATCAGAGCTGCTTTTCCACCATCCCTGGACTCGCACCAGTTTGCATACAGGGAGAACCGGTCAACCGAGGATGCGATCGCCACAGTGCTGCACACATTACTGAAGCACTTGGAACACAGGAACACCTATGCACGGCTCCTCTTTGTAGACTACAGCTCGGCTTTTAATACCATCCGGCCATACAAACTCCGTCCCAAACTCCACCAACTGGGACTTAACTCCTCTCTGTGCAACTGGATTGTGGACTTCCTCACTAACCGTAGACAGAGTGTCAGAGTGGGTAAGAACACCTCTTCCACCCTTGTGGTCAACACCGGTGCCCCTCAGGGGTGTGTTCTGAGCCCTCTGCTATACACTCTCTTCACCCATGACTGTATTTCCTCCTGCGCGTCCAATCTCATTGTTAAGTTTGCAGATGACACTACAGTGCTCGGACTTATATCCAACAATGATGAGACAAACTATAGGACAGAGGTGCAACAACTAGAGTCATGGTGCCACAACAATAACTTGGTCTTAAACACCAAAAAGACCAAGGAGATCATTGTAGATTTCCGGAAGAGGGGTCATAACAACCATCTGCCTCTCTTCATTGGCAGTGAGGCGGTGGAGAGGGTGAGCAGTTTTAAATTCTTGGGGGTAACTGTGACCGAGGACCTGTCCTGGGGCAACCATATCACCTCAGTTGCACGGAAGGCCCAACAGCGCCTCTACTACCTGAGGAGACTGCGGAGCGCACACATTCCCAGATCTCTGATGTTGAACTTCTACAACTGTGCCATCAGCAGCGTTCTGACGTATGGATTTCTAGTGTGGTTCCCCAGCTGCACCAAGGCCGATCAGCAAGCACTCCAGCGGGTGGTGAAAGAAGCTGGCAGAATTATTGGAACAAGTCTGCCAGAGATCAGTAATATCTTCCCCACTCACTGTCTGAGGAGGGTGCACAGTATCCTGCGGGACCAACATCACCCTGCGCGCCACCTTTTCCATCTGCTGCCCTCAGGGAGAAGGTACAGGTCTATACAGGCCAGAACATCCAGACTGGCCAACAGCCTGTATCCACAGGCTGTGAGGCTCCTGAACTCTCTGCCCCCCTCTCACGGACAATAACCATATCCAACTTCTTAATAGCAATGAACTGGTCTGCATTGGTGCATCATATCTTTATTCTCTTCCCCCTCCTGCCCCCCCCCCCCCCCCCCTCTTTCTTAAATAGATAACTATCATATCTGATATCATATCTCACAGTACAATAATATTGAATGGGTTGCATTGTTGTATTTTGTCATGTTTCTCAGGTCTGTCTGAATTTCTACGAACATTATTGCTAAGGATTGTCTTATTGCATTGGAGTCACACTGGGTTAAATATGTACACTTGGGTTTTAAGGGGTATTTATTATTTTCTTCTTTTTTGGGTTGTATGGAAGCCCCAAACGCAATTTCATTGTTCTTGACAATGACAATAAATAAATAAATACTAAATACTAAAAATACTTTCAGAAATATAAATGATTGTTTATTGGCCCCAAATGTGTTCTGCAGCAGGACAACGACCCCAAACATACAGGGAGTGCAGAATTATTAGGCAAATGAGTATTTTGTCCACATCATCCTCTTCATGCATGTTGTCTTACTCCAAGCTGTATAGGCTCGAAAGCCTACTACCAATTAAGCATTTTAGCATATTAAGCATCTCTGTAATGAGAAGGGGTGTGGTCTAATGACATCAACACCCTATATCAGGTGTGCATAATTATTAGGCAACGTCCTTTCCTTTGGGTCTGTGAAGGTTCTCAGTCATCCAGGTCATCGTAGTCAAAGGAGCTTGCAAAGAAAAGCGTCTGGACTTCTTTAAGTTGCTTGAAGACGTTTCACCTCTCATCCTAGAAGCTTCTTCAGTTCTAAGGTCAAATGGTGGGGAGTCCCAGATATAACCTAGTGGGAGTAACCCCCCACAGACGGACAAAAGGACCCCCTGATGATCCTCTAATCGCCTGAGCCAAGGTGTGAAACTGGGTGTGGGTCCCAATCAGCCAGAGTTTCGGGTGAGTTCATTGTGAAACCTGGCCCCACCTTATCATGCGAATTCCTGAGGTCAGATGGCCCAGGATGTGAGTGGGCGTTAAGGCGTCTGGGAAGGGATCTCAAAACTGGATTATAGATGGCAGAGAGTTGGTGTCGTAAACCACTGCCTCTGTTCAAAGATGGTCGCTCACAGTGGACATAGATGGCTTCTTTCACTCCTCTTTCAAACCATCTGTCCTCTCTGTCCAAAATGTGAACATTGGCATCCTCGAAAGAGTGTCCTTTATCCTTAAGATGCAGATGGACTGCTGAGTCTTGTCCTGTGGAGGTGGCTCTTCTGTGTTGTGCCATGCGCTTGTGAAGTGGCTGTTTGGTCTCTCCAATGTAGAGGTCTGAGCATTCCTCGCTGCACTGTACAGCATACACCACATTGTTAAGTTTGTATTTTGGCGTTTTGTCTTTTGGGTGAACCAGTTTTTGTCTGAGCGTGTTGCTGGGTCTGAAATGCACCGGGATGTCATGCTTGGAGAAAACTCTCCTGAGTTTTTCTGATACACCGGCTACATAGGGGATGACAATGTTGTTGCGTCTGTCCTTCTTATCCTCCCTCGCTGGTGTCTGGTCTTCTTTTCTGTGCCTCTTTGCTGACTTTAAGGACGCCCATTTAGGTCCTTTCCTTTGGCAAAATGGGTCAAAAGAAGGACTTGACAGGCACAGAAAAGTAAAAAATAGTGAGATATCTTGCAGAGGGATGCAGCAGTCTCAAAATTGCAAAGCTTCTGAAGCGTGAACATCGAACAATCAAGCGTTTCATTCAAAATAGTCAACAGGGTCGCAAGAAGCGTGTGGAAAAACCAAGGCGCCAAATAACTGCCCATGAACTGAGAAAAGTCAAGCGTGCAGCTGCCAAGATGCCACTTGCCACCAGTTTGGCCATATTTCAGAGCTGCAACATCACTGGAGTGTCCAAGAGCACAAGGTGTGCAATACTCAGAGACATGGCCAAGGTAAGAAAGGCTGAAAGACGACCACCACTGAACAAGACACACAAGCTGAAACGTCAAGACTGGGCCAAGAAATATCTCAAGACTGATTTTTCTAAGGTTTTATGGACTGATGAAATGAGAGTGAGTCTTGATGGGCCAGATGGATGGGCCCGTGGCTGGATTGGTAAAGGGCAGAGAGCTCCAGTCCGACTCAGACGCCAGCAAGGTGGAGGTGGAGTACTGGTTTGGGCTGGTATCATCAAAGATGAGCTTGTGGGGCCTTTTCGGGTTGAGGATGGAGTCAAGCTCTACTCCCAGTCCTACTGCCAGTTTCTGGAAGACACCTTCTTCAAGCAGTGGTACAGGAAGAAGTCTGCATCCTTCAAGAAAAACATGATTTTCATGCAGGACAATGCTCCATCACACGCGTCCAAGTACTCCACAGTGTCGCTGTCAAGAAAGGGTATAAAAGAAGAAAAAATAATGACATGGCCACCTTGTTCACCTGATCTGAACCCCTTTGAGAACCTGTGGTCCATCATCAAATGTGAGATTTACAAGGAGGGAAAACAGTACACCTCTCTCAACAGTGTCTGGGAGGCTGTGGTTGCTGCTGCACGCAATGTTGATGGTGAACAGATCAAAACACTGACAGAATCCATGGATGGCAGGCTTTTGAGTGTCCTTGCAAAGAAAGGTGGCTATATTGGTCGCTGATTTGTTTTTGTTTTGTTTTTGAATGTCAGAAATGTATATTTGTGAATGTGGAGATGTTATATTGGTTTCACTGGTAAAAATAAATAATTGAAATGGACGACTGTAATTCATTATTATCAGGATGTCCAAAAAACTCACTGAAAAGCCTTCAGCTAATCCAAAATGCTGCAGCAAGAGTACTGACAGGGACTAGAAAGAGAGAGCATATTTCTCCTGTTTTGGCTTCCTGTTAAATCCAGAATTGAATTCAAACTCCTGCTCCTCACATACAAGGTCTTAAATAATCAGGCCCCATCTTATCTTAATGACCTTGTAGTACCATATCACCCTATTAGAGCACTTCGCTCTCGCTCTGCAGGCCTACTTGTTGTTCCTAGAGTATTTAAAAGTAGAATGGGAGGGAGAGCCTTCAGTTTTCAGGCCCCTCTTCTGTGGAACCAGCTTCCAGTTTGGATTCAGGAGACAGACACTATCTCTACTTTTAAGATTAACTTTCCTTTTTGCTAAAGCATATAGTTAGGGCTGGAGCAGGTGACCCTGAATCCTCCCTTAGTTATGCTGCAATAGACATAGGCTGCCGGGGGATTCCCATGATGCATTGAGTTTTTCCTTTCCAGCCATCTTTCTCACTCACTATGTATTAACAGACCTCTCTGCATTGAATCATATCTGTTATTAACCTCTGTCTCTCTTCCACAGCATGTCTTTTATCCTGTCTTCCTTCTCTCACCCCAACCGGTCACAGCAGATGGCCGCCCCAGCGTGGTTCTGCCAGAGGTTTCTTCCTGTTAAAAGGGAGTTTTTCCTTCCCACTGTTGCCAAAGTGCTTGCTCATAGGGGGTCATATGATTGTTGGGTTTTTCTCTGTATCTATGAAGCGCCTTGATGCGACTTATGTTGTGATTTGGCGCTATATAAATAAAATTGAATTGAAAAATGGGTATATATTTGTTTTTTGTTAAGTTGCCTAATAATTATGCACAGTAATAGTCACCTGCACACACAGATATCCCCCTAAAATAGCTAAAACTAAAAACAAACTAAAAACTACTTCCAAAAACATTCAGCTTTGATATTAATGAGTTTTTTGGGTTCATTGAGAACATGGTTGTTGTTCAATAATAAAATTATTCCTCAAAAATACAACTTGCCTAATAATTCTGCACTCCCTGTACAGCCAAAGTCATTAAGAACTCTCTTCAGCATAAAGAAGAACAAGAAGTACTGGAAGTGATCGTATGGCCCCCACAGAGCCCTGATATCAACATCATTGTAATGGAGGAGGTCACTGTAAGAGGGATGGACTTGACCTCCTGACTATGACTGATGTAGATGATAAGGTGCTGACTCTATGAATCCACAATCTCAACAGGGTTGTCCGATAAGAACAGATGGCGTATCCACAAAATCCACTGCCACTCAGGTATCTGTCGTTCACTCATTTATTTAGCAAGAATCCGAAGCACACATCCATAATGTGAGTGAGGGGATTTAACAGGCTGTAAAATGCTATATGCCGTGTGGTGAGTGATGGTGTGGTTTCTGTTGGAAAGAACATAAAAGTCTTCCATAATTATGTGAACAGAGTGAATTAAATGTGTAATACAACAATATAAACAATACTGGATAGTGGAACATTCAACCAAAATAAGGGAGTGTCAACAAATGCTAATTTTACTATTTACATAAATCCTAACTAGGCACTTTACATTAGAGCTAACATGAGAAATTAGTGACGGTCCCTTAATGACCGCACGGCAGAGGCTGCTTCGCAGTAAACGGCAGTAACAATCGGTAAACAAAGTGTGCGCCAAGGATTAAACAAGGGAGGATAATGGCCGCAGCAAAGAACAAACACGATAAAACACAGAAACTTACAGTCTCATGGATGCACACCGCTAACAGCATTAGGAATCCACACGGTGAGTAAAACTCTGCTGACTCTTCTCACCTGCAGCTCCGACCGAACTCTCTGCGTCGACGTGTGCGTAATGATGAGGTAGAATTGTGTCTTCTGATTGGGGAAGAGAATGGGTTGCCTCACCGCTCATTGGCTAAACGGCAGCAGTATGCTGATATCTTACTCCGCAGATGTGGCTCCGTTCGTGAGTTCTGCGAACTGGCTGGCCTTTTGTACAATCATCAAGTGTGTCTGGGATTACATGAAGAGACAGAAGCATGTGAGGAAGCCTACATCCACAAAAGATCTGTGGTTAGTTCTCCAAGATGTTTGGAACAACCTACCAGCCGAGTTCCTTCAAAAACTGTGTGTAAGTGTACCTAGAAGAAGGCAAAGGGTGGTCATACCAAATATTGATTTGATTTCGGTTTCTCTTTCGTTCATTCACTGGATTTTGTTGATTGATGAAAATAAATGTTTAACCATTTTTAAAAGCATTCTTTGTTTACAGCATTTTTCCTATCTGTCTAAAACTTTTGCACAGCACTGTATATAATGATAAGAGAACAGATGTGTCTTTCAAAGGTTCACAGCCTGAGCACAGATATATGGATGGAAAATTTGGGTTCATCAAATTTGTAGTGGTATGTTGTTCACTAGTCTTCTTCTCTCCTCAGACGTGTGTGGAAAGTTGCTCTGCTTGGTCATGACTGAAGATGAGTTCAGTCCTTAGATTGGATACTAGTACTGAAATTCATGTGAATGTAATCATAATTATGAGTATTTTTCCACATCACTACAGGCTGTATGTACACAATTTAAAGCTTTAGTAAACCAATAAACCAAGTACAGAATTAGTTTAATTTGTCATAACTTTGCTGTCTTCTGAATGACTTAATAATTTAATTTGATAAAGATTTCGATGAAGTATTCTGTATTTTATATAGGTTAAAAAAAGAAAATAAAAATATCCCTCTTGTCCTGTGGGCGCACTTTGTTCTTTAAGCTCCGGTCCTCTACCAGAGGCCTGCGAGCTTGAGGGTTCTACGCAGTATCTTTGATTTTCCTAAGACTGCTGTCCTCTCTCATACTCAACACAGATGTTCCTGTACACTATAGTGTTCCATGTATGCCCTGCCTGCCAGCATCTTGCACCCTACCCATATGTGCTGGATTGTCTGAGAGCAATCTTTGCACAGCCTGCAAATGTGCAGACTGTGCACAGCCGGTGCAGCCAGTGCTACATCCCATGCAGGTGTCTGTCCTTCCATGATGGTTCCTTTCCTTGCTCCTCTTCCTTCTAGGGTTTCCTTGCCTGAGGTATTCACTTGGCACATGATTAGTAGTGGCCATCTTCCTAACTCATGGATGCTTGTTGTTTCATCCTGGATAGTGGTTCTGACCCTTACTAGTTCTCAGTCTCCAGTCTCAGCCAGTCTCTTGTGGTTGCGGCTCTTCTAGTGGCCTCTTCATGGTTCGCATTTGCCTGTGGGATACTGAGGTACTTGTAGCTATCTTCCTCCTGGTAGTGCAATCCCCTCAGTTCTGACTTTCCCTGTCTTTGTTGCCATCCAACTACACTTCTCCAGTACGAATGACATTCTAATATCATTACTGTGGATCATAGTGGTATGGATCAGTCCAAGATTTTAATGTACATGACCCCTCCATGTAGTGAAGTCATCTAATACCCTCAGCACGTTTCCACCGACATGCTTGACTGGTGTTCTTTGGGTCATATTCACCATTTAAACACTCCATTTGCTGTCCTGTTTCAGCCAGGACATCCTGTATAATGAGCAAAATTGGTCTGCCCCTTATTCTAACTTAAATGTCATGTATATTGACCATTACCTGCAATGTCACATACACTCCATATTTACACTATGCCCAGCTGGTTGAGTCTCCCAGAGTCTCCCTTATTTGATAGTTGAAAGGTTACCAACCCTACTATGGTCCCAACTGCCTTCAGTTCTTCAACATGCTCTTAGGGCTGATTCTAGATCTTTCTCATGATGATCCTGTGATTTTCTTTTTGGTTTTGTTTTCATCATATTATCTTATTATATTTTCACCCTACATAATCTGATCTGAGTTTAATATAATCTCATTAAGTTCATGAAAATACATTATTTATTAGCATATGGCTGAAATGCTAATTTGTGAAATTTTGTTTCTATCTACACATTTTCCCATCTTAATGGAGGAAGCCTTGCAAAGCTTTGTAGCTCTCTTTTCAGTATGTCAGAAAACAAATGGAAGCTTTTGTATTTTGCACAACTCTGTTGCTTGTGAAGCTCGCACACAAGAATTTCACTCACATGTGCTGTACCAATGTACCTGCACATGTGATGTGACAATAAAAGTGATTTGATTTGATTTGATTTGGTGTCAAACAGCAGGTACAGCAACATCTGGTGGCTCCCACATCTTAGAGCAAACCTGCAACAGTTGAATCAAAGTGTCAAGACATTAAATTATATATATAGTTTAAAGTCTTGACACTTTGGACTTCAGCAGGTACATCCATTCAAAATACAAATGTAATCATAGTGCTGCCTTATACTTTAACTTTCTATTCGAGAAAAAGGGTAATTGGTTATGCTACACTGAATAAAAATAATTATCAAATAAATTGTATGAATAAACTGAAATGATTGGAGAATTGTATACATTACTTTTGTTTTTATAGCTTGGCATCAGGAGAAAATTGTATAGTTATAATTATGTATAGTATTATATTTCATATATAATATATTTCGTTCTTCTATGTGTTATTTTACCAACCTATGGCAGAGAGTGCCAGCAGAACCAGGCTCAGGATATATAGGCAGTATAGAGATCATGAACAACAGGCAGAACAAAATGAAAAGTACTGTAGACACTCAGTAAGAAAAATGAAATGAAAGAGTGGCAATTAAATGGGACAACGCAGTTTAAAGTAGGTCCAAAGCAGGAAAGTGATGTGATGGACAGAGAGTTTATAGCTGTTGCTAACTTGTCAAACCCTAAGAACCAAAAGTAAGCCTGCTGACTGAGAGAAAGTAAGTTCTGTGTTAGGATGATCTGGTACTATGGGACCTGATTATTAAAGATTTTATATGTGAAAAGAATTTTATATGCAATTAGGGACTGAGAGAAAGTAAGTTCTGTGTTAGGATGATCTGGTACTATGGGACCTGATTATTAAAGATTTTATATGTGAAAAGAATTTTATATGCAATTAGGGACTTGATGGGGTCGCAGTAAAGAGAAGCTAATATGGGAGAAATGATCTCTTTCTCTCTGTTTCACCTGTCAGTATTCTCATCGCAGCACTGGATCAGAGGAACGCTTTTCAAGGAGCTTTTAGAGCAACCTGACAATAATGAATTACAATAGTCCAGGCTAGAATTAATAAATGTATGGATTAGCTTTTCAACATTGCTCTCAGACAGGATGTTTCTAATTTTAGTGATGTGGTGCAGCTCAAAGAAAGACGTCCTGCATATTTATTTAATGTGCACGCTGAAGAACCTGTCCTTTCCGTCAAGGGTAAAGGCCATTCAGAACATCATGTTTCTAAGCCCTTTAGGGTAGAGTACAGTAACTGCAGTTTTGTGTTTTTGTGTGTTCAAGACATACCTGTAGTTTCATTGATTTGTGCCATATGGATAAAAATGAAAATGTATATTATGTATTCTAATAACATTTCTTACAAGAAGCATGTGTATTAAGTGATTGTCCAGGTACAGAAACCTGTGGAACTCATACAATAATTTATATGTGAAGAAGTCCCTCTCATTATATGAATGCTGTACTGACGGTTAGCAGTAATAAGTAGAGTACTGCCATGAAATGAACAAGATTTGGGCTTGAAAGCAGAAACCAAGAATAAATGTTCAACAGATGTTTTTACACACAGGCAATAAACACTGAACTGCAACAAGAGAACTGTTTGAATGTCTTCTTTCTGGGCAAGCAGATGGACAGCTTTCCTTCTCACGTCTCTTCCTCTCCTTAACTCTTTCTCAGCAGGTTTCCTTTTCTTGCAGACAGGTGTATCTCTGCAGACCCATGATGTCTGGAAGCATCTGTGCAGAACATATTCAGGTTAGTCAAAAAAACAACAACAAAAAAAAAAACATACTACACAAGGAGCCAAATAACACCACCACAGTCAGTGAAACAATCTGGCAGCAGCTGAGGGAACTCTTTAGCCTTAGGTAGTGGGTGAGTAATCATCAGATTGCACACAGGTGAGTGATTATTGAACCGCTTCCAGGTACGCAGGCAGGAGAAGTGCACGAGCCGGGACAAGGCTCCAATTCCAAAACGCACAAGCAGAATTATAAACACACACACACATAGACAACGGAAAGAAAAAGAAGACCATGACAAGTCCACAATCAGAGGCCATAAAAAGAAATAGATGAAGTGTGGGGGACCAGAATGAGATATGTGAAAGACTTCACGGGGCAATCGTGGCTCAAGAGTTGGCAGGTCGTCTTGTAATCGGAAGGTTGCCGGTTCGAGCCCCGGCTCAGACAGTCTCGGTCATTGTGTCCTTGGGCAAGACACTTCACCCGTTGCCTACTGGTGGTGGTCAGAGGGCTGGGCAGCCTCGCCTCTGTCAGTGCGCCCCAGGGTGGCTACAATGTAGCTTGCCATCACCAGTGTGTGAATGAGTGGATGACTGGATGTGTAAAGTGCTTTATACAAATACAGGCCATTTACCATTGATATATTTAAATGTACTTGGCAGCATTTTATGGAGTCGTCGTGCTAGTGACTCTGTTACTTTGTTATTGCTGGACATATCTAGAAAGAAGAGAGGAGCTCGACTGTTTACAGATCTGCAGGCTTTGTGTTAAGAAAACACAAAGAAATTAAACTCTTGCAGCTGAGTGAGACGTTAACAAGTAAGTAAAACATTTAGCTACAGACATTTTCTTACTTCCTTCAACTTTGTCATTTACTCAATAAATTAATGAATTAATTAAAAAATTAAGCCATGCACTGACATGCATTTGGACTTACTTTTACATTGCCCACTTGCACTTCACTATAATTGCAACAGATGGCACCCTAATACAAGATCATGTGCTGTGATGGAGTACTGCACAATGACATGGAGGCACGAATGAAAGAGCTCTGTGTTAAAGATATCTTTGGTGATGCGTTATGCATAGTTATAATGATATTGTTACAAGATATAGCAAAAACACAGATAAAGATAGAAGTTGGTCTTCTTCTTCTACAGTGGTGTTTTACTGCTGTGTGAGGCCGACACACACGCAGCCTTACAAAGATTCAGACGCAAAATTCACAAACCCTCTGCTGCCCTCCATGAAAACTCCTCTCATTCCTCAAGAGGCATCCCCTATCTGTGTACAAGTCTATTTCCTTCCACTCACATGTCCTCACTTCAGTAGTTACACTGCACCTTTTGCACTCACTCTGCCAGTGTTAGCACACAAGCACACATGCTAGTGGCGCACACACGCACAAACACACACAGCTTGTCAACTCCCCGCTGCTGCTAACAGATGACAGGAGGCCTCAGGATGAAGAAAGACAGTCAGTGTTGTGCTGTGGAAGCACGGGGCAAAAATACATGTTTGTTTAGACAGCATCCAGATGTGCTATGTGTGTTCTGAGCATAAAGTGCAGCCAGAAGATGTTGAAAGGAAGGATGAACCGGGTGCACTGGTAATCCAGTTGCTATGAAAATTATAAGCCATGCCTAAACATGAAGCAATGCACTTTTGTTTCTCCGGGTTTCTCTTTGTGGGTTTATTTTATAACGCTATGCTAATTCAAATGCAACTTCCTTGAAGGCTTTATTCTGGCCTTAACACCAGTCACTGTATGCAACAGTCTTTGTCTGCTCCCTCCTCTAAAGCATGATCTCACAGACCTCTGTCTTGGCCTAGTTTTATATGAATGTGAAATCTTGAGGGTAGATGCACCCCCCTCCCCCCCCTCCCGGTGAATAACGGAGCTTTTTATGGACAGAGAATGAAGGCTTCAATAGTTAAGGCAACATCTGGCTCTGGAGAAGCCAGAAGCCTGAATAAAGAAAATGCAACGAATGACTGTTAATGTGGGTGATTCTGTTGTGCAGGAGCAATATTGTGCTTTCTTATGTGGAGATATATGGCAGTGATAATTTGTTACGTCTCTTAGGATGATCACTACATGTGCGATTAGAGGAAGAGAGTTATTTAGTTTGCCAGATGTTTTATGGTAGTCTGGTGCATTCGCAGACATTTCATCACCATCTTGATGAAATGCCTTTTTTTTCATAATTTATAGTTCCCTAAAGCTAAAATAGATTTCTTTCAGAGACACTAATCAAACTTTGCTTCAGTTCTTACTGAAATAGTTCATTATGTGCCTTTTATCAGTTGTTATGAAGCAGCAACTCCTGGCTCTGAAAAACGCAGCAGTTCCCTGGAGTTCACTTGAGGCTGGCTCCCAAAGCGAGTCAGTCCCCATAGACTCCCTGCTAAAATGCCCAAGTTAAAAGTATTAAAATCATGTTTTTTTAAATCCTGTTTTTTCCATTACCCCATTTGCATACTGCTGAGGCTAGCGAAGTAGTCGCTGATGGCTTGCTATGTGGTTCAAACCCTCCAAGATGTTTATAATACAGTTCTGTAAAATCGATATTTTATTGATCGGTTATTTAGCAATAATTAGCACATATTTCAATCTGTGTGTTATATCCTTACCATTTACAGATGCTAACCGACTGTGCTTAGTATTCCACCCTTTCCAACACTTCTGTCTCAATGAATAAATGAATAAATCAACATCACAGTTTTTGATGGCTGCTTAAAGGCTAATGCTGAAGTTTTAAAAAAGGAAACAGTCTAGAAACCAGTGGGTGACAGCAAGGTTGTTGTGTCCATCTTTTAGGTACAGTTTATAGTTGTTCTCACTCCCATGTATGTGTCACTACTTGGCCTTACCAATTGCCTGATAACACTCAAACGGGTTAAAATGCTAGAGTTCACATTTCTAGCTGGTTAGTCAGATAGAACAGACCAAAAAACAGCAGATTAACAGACAAAAACTAACAAAACAATAAATAATAAAACCAACAAACAAACATCAATCTACTACAAGCTTTTCAAATATGCATAGCTAGTATTGCCATGCATGCATTTGAGAGATGTATCTTATATAGCGCTTTTCTTTTTAAACAGCATGCCTCTTTCACCCAAACACTTGTTGTTCTACGTTTAACTGATTTCTATCTAACATTCACACACAGTACCGTGAACGCATCGGCAGTAACTAAGGGTTCAGTATCTTGCCCAAGGATACGTGGACACGGAGACCCTGGCAGTAGGCTAAGGGGTCGAACCAACAACCTCCCCGTTAGTAGATGACCTGCTCTGCCTCCTGAAACACCCCAAGAGCACAAAAAAAGGGGGGGGGGGGGGGATGCTATGTAACATGAAAAAAAGTCTGTATTTCATATTTAGATTTTGCAAATTAGCCCGTTCATGATAGAACTGGAATGGTTTGAATCCGTGGGTGACACCATCGTGGTGGTCACTGTGGGTCCGGAATATTTGTTGGTGTGATTTCAAATTTAAGGTGAAGAAAGGCTGAGACGCGCTCTGATGCAAATCCGCCCCCCACGCCTCTCCACCCCTTATGCTGCTGCTGCGCCCGCTTACGTGAACGCGCTCCAGCGCTGTCATCAGTACAACATCAGCATCTTTCGGGGGGCGCGCAGAGAGAGAGGGAGAGCGAGAGAGAGAGACGGGAGGAGGAGGAGGAGGACGGAGAAAGCGAGAGAGAGAGAGGTCTGAGACACACTGGATAAAGGCGACAAAAAGCACGATGATAATGGAGTCGAGGCGGTGGAGGATGTCGGATTTACGAGAAAGGACTGTTGAAATTTGACAGAGGGCTCGTGTTAAAGGCTGGTCTCCATCTTTTTTTTTTTTTTTTTTTTTTTTGGTTTTCCCTTTTTCGTTTCACCGCGTTTGATTTTTTTTGCCCCCCTCCCTCCCCCCACATGCTGCGTGGACAGTAGAGGCGAGCAGAGGAAGGGGAGCACCCCGCGGATCCCTGGGAAGCTAAAAACGGGGGTCCACCGCTGGCGCTACAGGCATCTCATCTCACGGATGGTAATAAAAGGACATCATGATGAAGACAGCTCTGGACTGATGGATGAGGATGGAAAAGCAGCTTTAACCCCCTCCACCCAGCGACTGTGAAATAAAGGGGGGGAAATCCTATTGTGATTTTTTTAATTGTTAATCATTTATAGTGTAGCCCTGAGGAAACGAGCCTTAGACAGCAATGTTGAATCACTGGTGTTAGTAAATTATTCATTAGGAGTATAGGTAGGCTATGATTTTTGTATTGCTTCAATGTAGCATTCCCATTATTCTTTCCCCCCCACTATGTGTAGTCTTGTAAGATCACACACATATGTGCAGGTCTGGTTTTATCGTGTGCTTATGTAGGCCCTTTTAACAGCCAAGAAACAGCCAAAGCGAGGGAAACATTAGCTTTCGTGTAGAAGAGAAGAGATTATCTGAATAGTGAGGTGTGTCGAGCTGTGCGGGGGCTTTTACATCTTTTACATCTTTTTAAAATATATATATATATATATATGAGAGTGTAAAGAAGAAGCGGGACGGGGGTGTAAAAAATATCTAAGAAGAAGGAGAGGGGAGAAAAAAAACGACCAAACATGTTGCCTTCCCAAGAAGCCTCCAAGATCTACCATGACAATTATATGCGCAACTCCCGAGCCATCGGGGTGCTGTGGGCCATCTTCACCATCTGCTTCGCCATCGTCAATGTGGTGGTGTTCATCCAGCCCTACTGGATCGGCGACAGCGTCAACACGCCGCAGGCCGGCTACTTCGGCCTCTTCCACTACTGCGTGGGTACCGGGCCGTCGCCCAGCCGGGAGCTCACCTGCGTGGGCAGCTTCTCCGACTTCAGCTCCATCCCGTCCGGAGCCTTCAAGGCGGCCTCAGTGTTCGTGCTGCTGTCCATGGTGCTGATCCTCAGCTGCATCGCCTGCATGGCACTCTTCTTCTTCTGCAACACCTCCACCGTTTACAAGACCTGCGCCTGGATGCAGCTGCTGTGCGGTAGGCATCCCCCCAATGTTTGTGCCATGTGTCGCTTAGAATGGAAAGTGTGTTTGGAGTCGCGGGGAACCAAAGAAACGTAATCAGGTGAAAAACACCCCCAAACCAATCTGGCATTTCTGCTTTATTTGCAGCAACCACTGGTGTTGGTGTTGCTGTGTTCAAGGATGGATTCACCAAGGCTCTGGTCTTTAAAATAATAATGATAATGTTCACGTAAAAATGGATAGCCACTTAAAATCCGCTGGGCTCTCTTAGATAACGGAAGGTATCGTAACAATGCAACCTTATAGGAAAATGTTCAAAACGATTACAAAACAAGGGAGACGTGTGAGGTCAGAGTGCTGAGAATCAGCGGCTCAAGCCTCCGTAGACTCGGGAAAATCTCCTGACTTCTCGAATGAGAAAGGTGAAAGGTGTAGTCTTTAGGGGTGTATAGGCTATGACTCATTTTGCATCTTATTAGAGGTGAAATACAGATTTTATTCCAATATATTTATTTGTTTATTTTTAAACTCCTGCAATGACAGCCGGGAGACAGTAGGAATACATTTTAGCGAAGCGCACTGGAAGCAATAAGGCAGGCAGCTGGAGCTCCCCAGAACGTAAGCATTGATATTCTGAGGATACACCACAGCATCTGTAAGGAAAGCGGCAGGATCACTGCTTTATGCCGATGTAATGCAAATGCCATTCATTCACTCACTCCACCCGTTTGTAGAGGATATGATGAGGTCGGGTGTGATATGTGCGATGCGACGGAGATGTGAATTGCTGTGACTGAGGGCTTATAACGGGCCCTGTTGCTATTTTCAGGGATGATACCCGGTCGATTGGATTACTGTGTTCAGGGGAGAGATGCTTTGTCCCTTCTTTGTGGTTAGATTGTTAGATTACACTTAGAAATGATTAGGGACAAATGGTGGCTTTTCCAAACACATGGACACACTGAGTTCCTGCTGTCTTCTTGGGATGTGGAAGAACAGACGTAGCTTCGACGGTTCAGTTTAGATCTGTGTGGCTGCCACAACTGTAGATGCTTACTGAGATGGTGCTGTAGTAGAAACAAGGGATTTTTTTTTCTTTTTTTGGAATCGCTTAAATATCACCCGTCACTGGAAGGAAGATCAGGATGTCTGCGATTACCAGAGGTTCATCTCCAGGCATTACTGCATGTTTCCTGACATTTAATGGCATTAGCCATTAGCCTATGGAAGGATTTTTAAATGAGCAAACAACAAAAGATGCACGATTACAAGAGACCAGTGGCAATCTAAATTAAATACTTATTTGAGAAGCTGGAATAAAAAATAAATCAAAATAAAATAAAGGAATAAAAGAAACCACAGCCTCTTATCTAACGTGAATTTGTTACTATTTGTGGTGTTTTAGCGAACATAACACAGACCCTTCATTGTGTTTTGGGTCACATTTTTGTTCCCATTTGTTGTGTTTTGGCTAACAATATACACTTAGAAATTTTGTATTCTGTGTTGTTTCTTTTGTTTGTGACTGTTGTGTAAGAAAAACTGTCAGCACATTTATGATGAGATGACCACGTTAGCAAGATTGGAGCAATGAGTAAAGTGAGCTCGGTGCAGTGAATCTCAGAGGGTGCTAAAAAAAAAAGAAGAAAAATTCATGATCCGTCTCATATAAGCAGTTCTCCTAGCGAGCCTCCAGTGTATATCTGATTTCTTTATAAGCTGATCAATGTGATAAATAGGCCAGGCAGAATAGCGTGGGAGTCAGTTTTCTGTACAGAAACAGTCAGCATACTGAATGAGAGGGAGGGAGGATGACGGGGAAGCAGAGAGAAAGAGATCAGCACTTTTTTTCCTCCTGTATTGTTCTTTTCCTCATCCTCATCTGCCCACTCTGTCCTCTGTTGTGCCGAGTGTGTCGAAATCAGCAGGAATCAGACACAACAGCAGAGGTACAGATTTTGCTTTCTTTATCAAAACCCGTATGGCTTAATAGAAATTGAACCTCGGTTTTCCCGCACACAATTAATCAAGCACAACAACAGCAAGGAGCTTTTTATGAGGAAAGATTCTAATGTTTTACATAAGAATGTGGGTAAAAGGAAATCTGCCTTTCTTAGTTGTTGTCTTGTAAAATTTTAATCACGGATCAGTGAACACTGTTGTTCAGTCAGAGCTGCTGGTGTCTCATGTACATGTGGTCTGGTGACACACATGTGGTGCTAGGGTGGCCTTACTCTTAAGTCATGACATTTTAAAACAAACCACAACCTTTTCCTGAATTTAAGCTCTATGAACAAAAGTGCTGGGCCACACACACCTACAGGAGGTGCTAAGCTGTGAAGCTCCTGGTGCACAGGTTTTGTGCTGATGTTAATGCCAGAGGATGTTTGGAAGTCTGCAGTTATTGAGTCAGCAGAGCTTTCGTGGCTAATATGAATAATGTAACTCAGCAGTCTGCAACCCTGCTCTGTAACTTCACGTGGTTGGCTCATTCATGGCTCACTTGCTATGGTTTCCACTTTGTAATAATACAAGAAACCTCATAAACTTGCTCGTTGCAATAGTGGTATCTAATTCCAATGAGCTTGTTAGAACGACTTGTTCTTTCACACTTTTGTAGAAGCAGACAACATGAATAGGTACTTGATTTTACTGAAAACACCTCAATTGAAAGATCAAGGAGTGTAATACATCTAATACAGTTTATGTGCTCTTCAGATACAACTTTATAATAGCAAGTCAGTTCATTTTAATCCAACAGGGTGCCTATTTTCTAAACATTTGCATAGTTTCATCAGTATCAGTTACAGATTTATCATCCAAATACTGTTAATAGATGGATTAAAGACCAGCTGCTAACCAATTAGCAAACACTAATACTCAGTTCTTTGTGGTTTTGATTTAACATGGTGCTGGAAATATTCTTTAGAGATTTTAGTCCATAGTCATGTGATAGCATCATACAGTCAAAGGAGCTTGCAAAGAAAAGCGTCTGGACTTCTTTAAGTTGCTTGAAGACGTTTCACCTCTCATCCTAGAAGCTTCTTCAGTTCTAAGGTCAAATGGTGGGGAGTCCCAGATTTAAACCTAGTGGGAGTAACCCCCCAAAGAGGGACAAAAGGACCTCCTGATGGTCCTCTAATCGCCTGAGCCAAGGTGCGAAACTTGGTGTGGGTCCCAATCTCCAGACGCTTTTCTTTGCAAGCTCCTTTGACTGGATGACCTGGATGACTGAGAACCTTCACAGACATAGCATCATACAGTTACTGTAGATTTGTCGGTTGATGTGAATCTCCTCTCAGTTATTGTTCTCAGCTGACAGCAGCTGCACCCAGTTGGTCATCTGCTGCTGTAGCCCATCTGCATCAAGGTTTAACATGTTATCCATTTAGAGATGCTCTTCTGCATACTTGGTTGTAGCTACTAGTTATTTGAGTTCCTGTTGCCTTCAGCTTGAAGCAGTCTGGCCATTCTTGTGTGATTTCTGACTCCAACAGTGCATTTTTGCCTACAAACTGTCGCTCTCTGTATATTTTACCTTTTAGACCATTTTCTGTAAAACTCTAGAAATGGTTGAGTGAGAAAATCTCTGCAGATGAGCAGTTTTGCAGTTCTCAGACCACGTGTCTGGTCCCAACAAACATGGCACATTAAACCCACTTTAAACATTCTTCATTCTGGTGCTCAATTTGAACTTCAGCGAGTCATCAGCATGTCTGAATGCATTGAGTCGCTACCATGTGATTGTCTAAATAGAAATTTGCATTAATAAACAGTTGAACACGTGTATCCGATACAGTGGCTGATGAGTGTACGCTTAGTGGTTCCTTTTACAGTTCAGAAGTTGTGTTCTGTGGCTGTTACGTTATGAACGGGGGATTGTAAAAAAAAATAGGTTTGTGGAGCTATTAAGAAAATCTGAATGTGAGGCAGATATAAATGTTTTTATTAGAGATGATTGGGTAAATACATTTTATAAACTGAAATGAGACTGGTTGATTTTCCTAAAAACACCTCAAACTATGTTTCTTAACTCTGTGAGATATAAGTTATCATTGTTGATGACCCTAATCTTAACCCTACCAAACCCTTGTTTTAGAGAGAGGCAAAAAACACTTAGGAAAAAGTGTAAAGTTTTTAATGCTTCAGAATTTTTGCTTTCTTTGTCTCCTGATTGCAAGACATGGCCGCATGATTTAAAAATTAAATATTCCCATTTAATAGGGTTTGGGTTTGTAATATCACCAGTGGCATTTCTAAAAAACGACCTAAAAAAGCAGAAGTATAAATTAACAAAAAAATTGCATTACAGAGGCAAAGTACTACAAAATTCACATTTCTATAGCATTCGCTCTAAGTTACCTGAAACAGGTAGGCCACCTCCTCCAGGAGGTCCATAACCCATCAGCAGGACCAGTGTCTGCCCCTTCGTGCAAGGTGGAACAGGCTGAGCACTGCCAAAGCTACAAAATGACCTCAAGGAGGACACTCGTTTCAATGTCACTGACCAAACAATCTGAAACAGATTTTATGAGGCTGGCCTGAGGACCCCACATCCTCTAGTGGGCCCTATTCACAGGCCCATGAAATCCTTGGACTCATTGTCAGATCCTCCCCTGGTTCCTGGTGGTGCACAACAGTGCACTTCATCATTTGGCAAGAGTATGCAGACAGTTCCTGGAGGATGAAGGAATGAAGGAACTGATACCACTGACTGGTCCCCATACACACCTGACCTAAATCCAACAGAATACTTCTGGGACATTATGTTTCGCTCCATCTGACACCACCGGGTTGAACTTCAGACTGTCCAGGAGCTCAGTGATGCCCTGGTCCAGATCTGGAGATCAGATCCTCAGGACTCCATCTATTGTCTCATGTTGTCAACATAAGTCACTTTCAGAAAATCACTTTAATGTTTGGGGTGTCTTTGAATTCAGCCCTCTGTATGTTGATCATTTTCATTTCCATCAAATGATGCGGCATCCTTTTTTCCCCTAACACATTACCCAGTTCATATCAGTATATAGATGCAGCATGATTTTTCCCTAGTTGACATCCAATGTGTTTTCAAAGTGTTCCTTTAATTTTTTGAGCAGTGTACATAAGAATTAAGCAGTATGAGGAATCAAGTGCATCAAATCAATGTAGCAGTCCTGAGTCTACTGAAACAACAGATAAACGCCCCTTCATGTCCACCATCCAATGCCCTCAGGCGTCCTGATGATTTAGAAATCTTTGTTGAACAAAATTAACAAAAACTGAAGATTTGCTACATAAAGGTTCTTTTTTATGGCGAAAGGGTTGTATGTCCCTCTCTAAAGATCCAAATACATTACTTTTGTAAGTCGTATAAAAAAAGGATGGAAGATTAGATCCAGAATTTATTGCTTACCATATAAGATAGCTAATCTTATATGGTAAAATTATAAAATATGGTTATATATAGTTATAAAATGTCAGTTTTATTTCCTCTTTGATATTCTGCTTTTAATTTGTGAGCACAGATCAAAGTTACTGAGTGGGGTTTTTTTTATCTTTTCTGTGGACTCATATGATTTGTGGCGAATGTAAGTCATCTAGAAGGCATCTAGAATGCCACTCACCACCTTGAAAATGATCATTTAATCATCCCCTCTGCCCTGCTGGTTGCAGCAGCAGGTCTGCTGGCACAGAACAGTGACAGACTGTACCACAGTAAATACAGTAAGAGCCAATCTGAACCGCTGGTGGCTCAGATTGGCCTAAATGAACCAAAAGGTATCAGTTTGAGCCAGAATATTGCTGGTCACTTAGAGTGTGCTATAGGAACAAGAAGATTAAATAGAAACATCTCCTCGTGTTTCCATCAGCTGAAACTGCAGACACATTCACACATCTACACAGGTCAGCGATTTTCTCACTGCGGTTTTGTCCTATATTCTGGGTAAGTGTTTAGTCCAGTCAGGAAACTAGTGGGACCTACTGGTTAAGTATTGGTAAAACTGAAGATAAAAGGAGAAACTGGAACATGGTTCAAAACACTGAGATGTGGGAGTCTTGGCAGAGCACGCTGACACAGTGTGTACTGGCACCTATAAGCTAAAAATAGGCCAGAGTTGTCTTTTACGTACACTCAACTGGAATCACAAAATCCTGCTGTGCTAAAACAGGGGCCTGGATCGCGAAGCAAAACTATGTCACAGTAGCTTGTTATTCAGTTATCTTTGGGCTTAATTCTGTATTACAAAGCTTGCCCACTTAATTATGTTATATTGTGTATGTAATCATGCATATTAACTATCCTGACTATATCAAGTATGTCCACATCCTGCTGATGGTCTTGTATGCTTCAAGAGATGGCCGAACAACAAAACCCTCATCCACTGCAAAGCTCATCAATGTTAGCATGAAAAGCATTTAGGCTAGTGGTTGATCAGCCGAATGCAAAGTATTGAAAAAGTGCTCCATAGCTGTATGAGAACAATTCCAAGAACTTTAAGTATTTACAGAAATGTGACTGTATTTTTTTTTCTTAAAGAACTTTAGCTTACTCTATGGCCTAATCTACAATACAGTGTGTGATACTATCATGTGAGTATGGACTAAAATGTCTAAAGAATGTTTCCAGCACCGTGTTGAATCAATGCCATCAAGAATTAAGAATTGACACGAGCCAAAGAAACAGCCTCAATTGGCTTCTGTTTAGGAATTTATTTATCATGTACCAACTAAGACTACTATGCAATAAGAATATGTAATTAGTGAAGAATCATGTGCTATATATATAAATTAAAGAAATCATGGATGTAGTCTCAGGGTGTGAAAAGTCAAACCAGTGCAGGGACTTAAATGTGTGTTCTGTAATCTATCGCCAGCAGGTGGCAGTACATGATCTATGACCTCAGTGAACACTTTTCTAATTAATTTATGGTGTCAGTCATAGATTTGAGGTCTTATCTAATGCAGCATCATGTTCATTTAATAATATATGGTTTTTAGGGTGGTGTGGTGGTTAGCACTTTTGCCTCAAAACAAGATTTTCCTGGGTTCAAATCCATCATCTACTGGAGGCTTGTCTATGTGGAGTTTGCATGTGTGGCCACCTTCTACCAGAGGCCATAGAAATTTGGACCACTTCTCTCCAAGGATAAGGGTTTGGGATGGTATGACGAAATCTAGACCAGAAGACAAGACTATTAGAGAATCACTGAGGGCAAATTCAAAGCAAAGAGGCTCGGGTGGGGAAATCAGGCAGAGCCGAGACCGCTGGGAGAGCCAGCAATGGCCTGTGCTCCTTTTGAAGCTTGAAGTGTCTCGATTTCATATTCAAACCCTTCCCTCACTCGTCATAGTTTGTGAAAAAGGTCTACAACCCAATAGGTAACATCACAATAATTTAGATTCAACAAGCTGCTGGAAATAACCCTTGAGATGGTTGCAAGGGAAAATCCCAGTGAATCAGCAGTTTCTGCAATACTCAGATCAACCCCCGGGACTAACAGCCACACCACATCCAAAGTTACTTAAATTACCTCTCCTAATCATTCTGATGCTTGGGTTGAGCTTCATCAGGGTGCTAAGGGGAGAAGTGGGGTATAAAATATTTCCATATTTGGTCAGTTAACTCACCAGAATTTAAAGTTGGCTTAAAAAATGTAGGTGAATTTTAGATGTAATTACAAGTATTACTGACAGCGACACATGCTTCAGACTAGTCTGAAAACATGCACCATCACAAATAATAAAAAGTCAAATCGCCAAATTTCCTCTAGAGAGACAAATCACATCCAAATGGCATCTCAGTTCCACTTTTCTTGTTGCACAGACCCTATTGATAATTGATCAGGGACTGCACTTAAACAAAGAAATGTTCAGTTTACAATCCAAACCAAAAGCTCCAAAAGTGGGTTAGGGCCAATAGAGAATCAACAGCCACATGCTAATAGGTGATTTTCCTCCCATCTTCCCCCAGTTGTGTCACACCTGGATGGGAATGTGAATAATGGGATCATTTTACACTTAGAATCTAGACTAAACTGCAGTTTTTTTCCTTCTTCACACAAAGGAACAAGTGGAGGGCTAGATTTCCCCAAAGCACTGTAGGTCTGTGAATAGCTTCTCTGCTCACACCTTTGCTTGGATTTAGATTAATTCAGTGGAAAATGCTCCTGGGAAAATGGCTAGCACTTTAGTTTTAATTCACCTTACTTGAACAAAGATGAATTTAGTCTAAGAACCTCAGAGGAAATTCAAATAGGATTTCAGCGTTTACTTCTCACAGAGATGGCGAGGTCACTTCACCCATCAACTACCTTCTCACTCCACCCTCCTCCTGTTTTCCTGCATCCCTCTGGCAATGAGAGGTGGAGGAACAGGAAAGTACCAAGTTAATCGTAGAGCTCAACTGCTCCCTTTCTCACTCCCATCTCCATCAGTTCAGTCCACTATCCTTCTTTCACATCTGACCTTGGCTGTTGCAATATTAAACAGAACTAAGCAGGACATGGGCTGTGGCACAGGGGAGGAGCCGTGTAGGGAGAAACAACCTGTCAGGGACTGTTCAGCATAACTCTGTGTGTGTGTGTGTGTGTGTGTGTGTGTGTGTGTGTGTGTGTGTGTGTGTGTGTGTGTGTGTGTGTGTGTGTGTGTGTGTATTTGTGTGTGTTTGTGTGTGTGTGGGCTCTGTGGTAAAGTTAAGATCTTGTGGGGGTATAGTTTTGCTTCCAGTCTGAATGTCATGGAAATAAATGACCTGTAGAATTAGTCTAACAGATACTGAGGCAAAAAGCAGAGGTGTTTGGAGGAAGGGTGAAGAAAAGCTCATCTATAGATGTGGAACCACTGAGTAACCACAGTGCAAATAATCTAAAAAAAATGGTCATAGGAGATATACTTTTATATAAATAATCTTGAGTAATTACATTCACTGCTCACTGCAGTGCTTCTGCATTGGGTTTAAATTTTCCAATATTCATTCGCTCTTACTGCTTAGATTAATAGTGGAAATTCATTCAGCTCCTCCAGACTTTTTTCTAACTGCTCTTATAATAAGAAAAAACTGTTAGGAAACATGTCCAGGCTCAACTTTTTAAAAACAAAAACTGTGTCAAATTAATCTACATTCACAATGAGAATAAACATCTATTCATCCATTTTGTTAATGTCTCGTCCAATTCAGAGAAGGGAGGAGGCGGAGCCTATCTCAGCTGACTCTGGATGAAAGCTGGAGTACACCAAGGTTAGGTCTCCAGAGCAAAATAAGAATATACTGTTCAAAATGTAAACTTAATTTCATTTTCTTTTCTTTTTTAACATGTTTACAATTTTGAAAGGAAATCGTGCTGTGTGTGCTTTTTTTCACTCAAAGTTAGATTTTGCATATGATTGCGTTCTCTTTTTACTCAGCTATTTTGGAAAGACTGTTATAAATTTGAGGTTCACTGATAGTTTCTCCACCTCTACAATAGAAAAATGCAGTTTTGAACTCCAGTCATGCAGAAGAAGAATTTCATTGCTTATTATGTTGCAACTACTTAATACAGCTACACGTGTTGATAATAATATCCACAGTGAATATAATACTTACAAGAACATAATGTAATGTGCTGCTGGAGGAGATCCAGTCCTTGGGGACTTGCAGAATTAGGCAGATGATGACCTTTCCATCTCATGGGCTGTCACAGATGCAGGAACAATCAATTTTGACGTCACTACAAGTTAGAATCACCGAGCACTGCAAATGATTTTGGTACTAGACCCTACTAGAGTTAGTACTAGAGTTCTAGTAACGTCACCCTACATATGTTGTTGGTCCTGACTCTGAAAGGGAAAATGTTGTTTTTTTCCTTCTTGTACAAACAGTGAACACAGTTGTTTTTCTGGTGAAGCAGCTTGAGTTTTCTCGGTTTCTCTCTGTTTTTCCTTGTTGTCCGTTTTTGTTCTTACAAGGATTCTGAAGGAAAGCAAGAGAGCAGCAGAAAGAGTGCGTAACAGTGTGTGCATGTGATGGAAGGAGAGGCAGAACGCGAGGGAGCAAAACACAGCAAATTCATTTGCATGTGCGTGCTGATGGTATGCTTTGTGTGTATCTTGCCCCCCCCCCACACACACACACACACACACACATCTGTTCTCGCAACTGTGTGAGACAACGGGTAAATGTGTACATGATGGTGTGAGAGCTGAATGATTAATGAGAACGTTTTCTCTTTTCTTCTCTTGAGGCAGTGTGGTGTTTTTTTATGTATTTTTTTTATGTATTTATTTTTTCTTTCTTTTCTTTTTTTGTTTTTGCTTCTGCAGTTAATGTGGCTGTGTGCATCCATGCAGCATGTGTGCACATGCACAGTAGATTTAAATAAATGCTGCAGTGGTCGAGTTTTTTTACATATGTATATATATATATATATATATATATATGTATATGTATTTAAAGAGATGTATATGTGTCTGTGTGTGTATGTAAGACAGAGAGAGATGTAGCGAGAAAAAGTCTCCCTGCCTCTTGCTCCCTCTTTCCTTCTCTGTGTCTTTCACTCTCTGAGATTTCTGGTTGGCTTTCCCAACCAAACGTACATGTTTTAATTATCAGGCACTTAATAAATAATTCCAAAGTCACTGGGGTGTTTCTAAAAATATCCTAACAGCTGAATAATGGATTCCTTTGACCCGTCTCATCATTGTCACTCTCTGTGTATGTGTGTGTGTCTGTGCAGGAGTGAGAAACAAAGTCTTACATCTCATTGATGTGTAGTTAGTAGCAACAACGTAGGCTTGGCCCAAAAAAGGAGGGAAATTTGTGTTTGGCTGATTATTTGTTTGTTGTAACAATGCTTTTTGGTAATAAATGTTATACTGTTGAAAAATCTCATCGTATCCTCCTAAATGGTTCCACATTTACAAGGAAAAGCATTTGTGGGTTGAGCAGCATAGTCATCAAAACATGGACTAGTCTGCCACATAATCTTTTCACTTCCCCTTTGAGATCTGATTATTTTGAAAAAAAATCCTTTAATTTTTTGGAGTATCAATATCAATATCAACCCAAGCATTGTTTAGTCCAACCACACAGATTATAACAACAAAACTAAGGCTTCTCTAAGCCCTACCAACCCACAAAATCTGCTCAGGAGCAGTTCAAGGTACACATCCAAAAGCTTAAACTCTCCACATCCATGCTTTATATGGCTGAACAAGCCTGATCCACAGAACCCAAAGGATCCCCTGCCAACATTGCTGATGTCAGACACACTGGCAAGGGTACATGCCCAATGAGGCAGAGTAACAGTGAGATTTTAATGTTGTGACTGATATCTTCTGTATGAAATTTCACATTCATTTTAAATTCATATTGTTCCTGCTGTTTATTTAAGACATTTCTGACACCCCACAGCAAACAAGTTCCTTACACTTTTTCAAAATAACTTTAGCTTTTCAGACAAATTTCAAAATCCACAAACTGCACCATAATAAATCATAGTAGGTCATCTTTCCCAACAAAAGAAAATCTCCTAAAAGGTACTCCCAAAAATTCTCAAAAAGACAAATACACTTCTTCAGATTCATACTGGCACCAAGGATGCCAGCCTTATACAAAGCATCAAAGATGTAAGATTTTTTTTTCCATATAACTCTTGGGTGTCTTTATGTGATACTTGCTACAAGACAAACTTGTAGCCGATAAACAGGATAAGCTTGTAGCAGAATGATGGGAAGAGAAAAGTATGGAGAAGCAGAGAAACAGCTAATGATCCAAAGAATACCACCATCTGTTAAACATGGTCGAGGCAATATTACAGCATGGATATGTATGGCTGACAGTAGAAGTGGGTCACTGGTCATTTATTGATGATGTGACTGCTGATAGAAGTAGCAAGAACGACGAGTCAGCGTACAGACAGGAAGTGCAGAGACTAACGGACTGGTGTAAGGACAACAACCTGTCTCTGAATGTTGACAAGACAAAAGAGATGGTTGTTGACTTTAGGAGGACACGAGAGGCGACCACTCACCGCTGAGCATCAACGGCTCCTCTGTGGAGATCGTTGACAGCACCAAATTCCTGGGTGTACACCTGGAGAAGGACCTCGGCTGGTCCCTCAACACCAGCTCCCTGCACAAGAAAGCCCAACAGCGTCTCTTCTTTCTGAGAAGACTGAGAAAGGCCCGGCTTCCACCACCGATCCTGACCACCTTCTATAGAGGAACTATTGAGAGCATCCTGAGCGGCTGCATCACTGTCTGGTTTGGGAGCTGTGCCATATCAGACCGCAAGACCTTACAGCGGATAGTGGGAACAGCAGAGAAGATCATCGGGGTCTCTCTACCCTCTATTGAGGACATCTACACCACACGCTGCATTCGCAAAGCCACCAGCATTGTGGCTGATCGGACACACCCCTCTCACACACTCTTTACACTCCTGCCATCTGGAAAAAGGTACCGAAGCATTCGGGCACGCACATCCAGACTGTGCAACAGCTTTTTTCCACAAGCCATCCGTCTCCTCAGCAAAAAGGGACTGACTGATAAACACGCACACACACACATACACTAACATTATCACTCAGCTTAACTCAAATACCTCAAAACATTGAGACTGGACTGACTAACCAACACAAAGCGCAAACACACTGACCTACACCACCAAACCATCGCACACACCAACCTGTAAATGCTCTTTTGCACAATATTATTACTAGATATATTATATTTTTTATTTTTTTTTGCACTAACTTGTCTTGTAGCACCTTGGTTCCTGGAGGAACGTTGTTTCGCCTCACTGTGTATTTTTAAACTGTATATGGTTGAAGTGACAATAAAGTTGAACTTGGAAACTTGGAGGATGAATTGTAAAATGTACATGGCTTTACTTAAATGTTCAGCCAAATTCTGGAAAACATGAAGCATACTGTAAGAGCTAACTGGGAGTTTTTCCATCTGAGTTGGAAGAAGTAGATGATGTGGCCACAGTAGAGAATTTCCTTCTTACATGCATCACTATTTGCAGTGTTTTCATTTGCAGCTTTAAAGTACTTGTAAAGTACTACATGAAGCTACGCTTGGTATTTACAAAGGGATGCAGTGACAAAATTGCATGTAGGGAGGTGGAATTTCACAGATTTTTGTGACTGCTCCTGCTGCATGTGCATATTTAAGGGAGTTCCTTTCTCAAAACGCAAAATACAGGGAGGAGAATGTTTAAATCGAGCACACAAACTGATATTGGTGCTAATATTTAACACAGAAAAAAGCATGTTTTATTTTTTTTTGCACTTGATATTGAAATGGGTCAACTGCGCTTGTGTTAGAAGACAGCTTTAGTAAATCACCAATGAACTAACCACACCTATGAACTAGGGCTGCCACAATTAGTCGACTAGTCACAATTACGTCGACTATCAAAATCGTTGACGACTAATTTAATAGTCGACGGGTCATTTGAAGCTTTGTAAGATCCTGAAAGATGTAGGAATTAGTAGTAAATGGTAAATGGCCTGCATTTGTATAGCGCTTTACTCAGTCCCTAAGGACCCCAAAGCGCTTTACACTACATTCAGTCATTCACCCATTCACACACAGGCAACAGCAAGCTACATTGTAGCCACAGCTGCCCTGGGGCGCACTGACAGAGGCGCCCCAGGGCAGCCCCAGGGCAGCCCCAGGGCGCCTCTGTCAGTAGGATTTATGAGTGTAATAATGGACTGAAACAGAAGATGGCAGCACTGCATGAACAAGGATGCCAGCTGCCGTTAAACCCCAAAGAAGAAGACGCAATCTCCGGTATCGTAGCTGTGTCCAAATTCATGGACTGCATCCTCCTGAGGCCGCATTTGTAGGCCGATTATGTTACAGCGATGCGACGGAGACTGTCCAAATTCGAAGACTCTGACAAATGCAGCTGACAAATTTGTCCTTCATTTCCCAAGATTTGAAGGATGGGTCGAGTTCATCCTTTGTGGCCCAGCCTATCCCAGAATTCATAGTGCGGCCCAGCCAATTAAAGTTTCCAACAATGGCGGCAGCTAGTTAGTTGAGATATTACTGTTCTTACTCTTTCTGGGTCACAAAATAAACTTTTAAGATATTTTCAGGTGAGAATGTAACTGTGTAAACTTCAAATATCTGCTTGGTTTATCAAGACACCACATATTTGCAAAAGTGCTTGTTTTCAGAGACGTCTGTTACCCACCAGCTCAATAGTTAGTTGGCCGGCGGTTCAAGGCTCACTAGAGCTGGCGAGAACAACAAACTCCTGGCAAATCGTTTTCAGATCCCTGCCATCTTTCGCTACTCAGGTTAAACATGATATATAAGTCACTTAGATAACTTAAAAATTTTATTGTTTGGCTTTTTTCAATGTTTTATTTGTTCCTGAGTAAATCAGTTTGGCTGAGATTAAAGTTATAGTTTTCACACAGCTGAATGAACGTCACACAGAAAACTGATTAAACAGAATTGTGAGATGGTAGAAGTGTCCTGTTATATTTTAGATAGCAAGGAGCAGACAGCTGAGTTTATTAATCTTCACTGAGACAATCTGCAAATTTCATTAAAATTAAAAAGAAAAACTATCATCTTGTCTTTATTTTTAGTTAGCACATACCTTAAACACTTCAAGCTGTAAGCTAATGATAGTTATATAAGAGCAGATGCATGCTGGTGGAATAAGCTGTACGTTTTATGTCCATAATCTGATTAGTAGACTAATCAACTATCAAAATCATTGTTTGTGGCAGCTCTACTATGAGGGCTACTTCACTGAGTGAATGGGTTAAATGCAGAGAGCAATTTCCCCACGGGGCTCAATAAAGTACAATAATGTACACACTTTCTTCTTCTTCTTCTACTTGGGCATTGTGCTCACACATTGTTTTGCCCTGCTCAGTAAACACAAATCTTTAAGACAAAGTCTACAGTTTTGTAAAATGTGTACATTTCTACGTACACAGTACCGTATAACCATATGCAGCGTACATAAGCAACAACTTTTAATTTAAAACAGAGAAAATTTACAGTGAACAACCAAACTGAAAGAAATAAAAAAGAAAAGCTCTGTGCCAAGTGGGCCAGTGAACCCTGGCGGCAGCAACATCTTGCAAAGTGCCCCCTCAGCAGTCCACATACTAACACTGAAGTCTCTCTCTCTCTCTCTCTGTCACACACACACACACACACACACACACACACACACACACACACACACACACACACACACACACACACACACAAAGCAGGCTTGGTCTCAGCACTAATAAAAGCTCTGTATATCAGCAAGCCAGGCCGTCCATTATATAGGAGGACAGCAGGCCAAGGTTTAGACACAGTAGCAGAGAAAAGGGCAGACCTCAAACAGCTTTATTACATTATAGACAGGACATGGTGATCTCTCAGTGCATTCATGTTCACACCTTTCCACTCCGCTGCTCTGCGTTGGACTGAAAACTGCAGGGGTTTGCTTCCACATGGATGCCAGGAGTTAGAAATATTTATGGGGGGTTTTAGTATCTCGCCTCAAACGGTTTCCGCACCATCAGGATGTCGAAATTGCTAAATTGTTATATTGCAACATTATGTACTAATACTAATTTAATAATAGTACATGTAATGCTAATTTCCAGTTCTAATCAACAATAACTGATGGATATTGTTTTTTAAATATCAGTTATCCATATCAACTAATTCTATACCATTACATACCTCACTGGTAACATGTTACACTGTTTAAAGTGACAGCAACATGCAGTCTTAATCCGTACCATAATGGTTATGCCACCATATTTAAATTGACCCTGTTATGTGATTCTTTAGCTCAGGCCTCTCACTGCTCTGAATGCCATGTTTCAGACAGCTTTCTACTGTTGGCACTGTGTGATGTCAGCGAGAGAGGACCTCTATAATATGGTCGTCTCCGGCACACAGAAGAAGCTCCAGCCTCCTGTCTTTTAAACCTTCTATCCACAAGGGTCAACCAATTGGAAGGATGCTGGCTTAAAGTGAGAGAGTTTAATTCATATAGAGTGGAACTGTCACGGTCCTGGGTCAGTGACCCAGTGTTTTGAGTTTCTTGTGCCTCTGAGTTTTCTGTATTATGTTCTTAGTTCTCTTTGTTGTCCCAGCTTGTTCTTTAGTGTAGTGTCTTAGTTTGGTGTTCTTGTATTCTGTTTAGTTCTCTGAGTATTTAGTAGCTGCCCTCTGTGTTTCTTAGTTGTTCTGTCTCCCCTAGTCTAGTTTGCATCTGTGCTAATTCCTGTTTTACTTTGAAGGTCTGTGTCTCATGTGTATCCTACTTTGCTCCCTTGTCTCGTCAGTTCTGATTTCTCCCAGCTGTGCTCTCTTTCTGTGTCTCATTCCCCTCGTTACTTCCCATTGTATTTAAATCCTGTGTTTCTCTGAGTCAGTGTCGCGTCGTCCCTCATGCTGTGTGGAGCGCCCTGTGTCTCTCTTTGAGTTTTTAGTTTGTTGTTTCCCAGTTTAGTTTAGTTTGTATGGTTTTTTTTTCCTGCCAGCCAATAAAGCTGTGACTTTGAGTTAACACCTCAAGTCTGAGCGCCTGCATTTTAGATCCACATCTCCTGCCTGCCACACAGCGTTTCATGACAGGAACCATGTTTTAGTGAGATGGGAACAAAGCCAACAGACAAAGCTGAGGACCAAAACCTGTAGTTTCCCCAATACCCACTCAAGGGTTCCTCTAAAAGAGAGACAATCTCCATAGACTATGCTATATGGCATGGTTTTCCATGGCTGAGGAGTTCCTCTTGATGTTATGTGCAGGTGATCAGGGTTTTTGTCCATACAGGATATGTTAAAATAGCCAACTAAACAGCGTTTTTAAATCTGGTCCGAAAAAATGTTGTTTTGGCCTCGATGGACAGTTTTCCCTTCGTAACGACACATTCATTTCGGCCTAGGTGTCAAACATAAGGCCTGGGGCCCAGAAACAGCCCGGCAAAGACTTCAGTCACTGGATGGCCACTGGATGGCTTTGGAAAATACATTTTGAACTTTTAACTTTATGTATTTTACAGCTTGTCACACTGACAAAGACCTCCCCCACAGCCATTCACACTACACCAGAGTAATATAGCAATAGATAAACGGTTATCTGACAGAAGAGTTCCTGTTTCTTCATTACCATATTATTATTATTATTATTATTATTTTTACGTGTTACAAAATCTTTCCGCTTTATAATTACAGGACAGTTTGGCTATTAGAATTTTTTCCATAATTTAAAAAATTCAGTTCTTTCAGTTTAAGGCCAAAGAGCTGTGCTGACAGATTTCTTTCATTAACTCCAAAAGGATTTCTTCATTATTAAGAGAAAACTGAGACATACTGTTGAAACTTCTTCTTCTTCTTATAGTGAGATATCTCAGAGATTAAATGTGCAGTTAAACTACTGACAGAAACAGCAGTTTCACTGGTCTGGCCCACTTAAGACCAAAGTGCCACATATGTGGCCCGTGGAGTAAAAGGAGTTTGACATCCCTGATTTAAACACTTTTTTCCTATGCCTAAGTACACTCACACACACACACTCCAACAGATGCACTGGGGGCAAATCAGGGTTCAGTATTTTACCCAAGGATACTTTGACATGTAGAGTGCTGTAGCTGGGTAATCGTCCACTGACCTTCCCATTGGTAGGGCTACTGGTTCAAATATGACTGAATCACTGAATTCATCCAATATGACATGCAGAAACCAATGGATGATGTCACTCGTTTAACTACAAGTTGTGGTTATCCACTGCCTCTACTGTAAACTCAAAACATGGACCACTGGCCACCCATAAGCCAAACTATCAGAAAATAGCAAACATATTCTCACCTTTTCTTGGCCCCAGTGTGTGTGGTAACTTGTGAAACAAATGCGAAACAAAACAAGCTTGTAATCGCCCTCTGATCTAGCTAGCACCACATTCTCATTAAGATTTAACAGCATTTCTAGTAGATAATGGCAGTTGGAGTAAGTATGAGTCCCATGTACTAATGAGAAGGGAATGAATTTTAGAAGGGAGGGAGGGTGGGGCAACAAAAAGAGAACAAACCGCTTGCAGTGAAGGGGAGTTGTGTATAGATGGAGAACTGGAAAAGGAGTGTACGAGGTGTGGTCACGCTCTTAACATTCAGATAAATTATCTCCAATTAAACACATCAGCTGTACCTTCCAATTTCCTTATAAAGCAATGCTTAAGAATAAAAAAATTTAAAAATACTGGTGACCGCCAGTTCTACCCCTCAGGGTCCTAGCAGATACACCTATGATATCAATTTCAAAATCCTACGTCACCTACATGGCAAGTTATCGCATTCCCCACCCTGAGTGTCCATGCCGCCCTCCCACCCGCTCTGTGGGGTAATGACAATACCCCATCAGCCTTGTATGGCTAAGGAGTAAAAGGGTGTTGGATGATGTCACAACCATGTGATGGTGGTGTTTAGCCTATAACTACTCAAGTCAAAATTACTTCACACACACATTTATATTTAGCACACTCATGGTATTTTTAGAGGACTTATATAATCATTTTGGGCTGTCGAGAATGAAGAAAGAATCCGTGAAGATTGTAGATAAGACAGTCTGACAAAACTGTTACGTAACAAGCCTATAAATATCTTTAGACACTAAAAATAAAAATGATTCACGGTCTTTTTAATGAGCTGGATCACAATCATATCCAGGTGGTGCATTTCCAATTGTCTTCCCTGGTTTGATCTGCTTTGATGCCTCCTAACAGCTGATTGGCTGTGAATGCTGAGCTGAAAAGAAGTGACAGGAGGTGATGAACTGAGATGGGGGGGGATGACATAAGACATGGAGTGAAGCTTCAGTAGCCATGCGACTTGATTTTTTTTATTCTTTCACTCATCAACTCTGTTCTTCTCGCCTCCTTCCCATCCGCCTTCTCTGTTCGATCCCTCCGCTTGTTGCCTTTGAAGTTCCTTCCTTCCAAGTTCAGAATGCAGTGTCTTGAGAGAGTGGAGGGGAGGAAGGAAGAGGAAAAACCCCAACAACTTCAAAGGGCTTTTCTTGGGTTGTGGGAAGGTGGGGGTTATTTTTAGCCTGCTGGTGCCCACTTAAAGGCTTGAGTTGAAGATGAAAGAAAAAGGGGAGATAGAGGAGAGTGCACAGAGAGTACATGCCACATGATCGTTGCTGTCATACTAGAATGCTATTCACAAAGAAATGGGTTTTTTTTATCCAGCGTGTACTGTGCTGAACACTTTGCTGCGGAGTTCCTGATGCTTTAAACCGGGGGTCCCCAACTCCAGGCCTCGAGGGCCAGTGTCCTGCAGTTTTTAGATGTGTCCGTGATCCATCACATCTGATTCAAATGGCTAAATTACCTCCTCAACATGTCTTGCAGTTCTCCAGAGGCCTGGTAATGAAATAATCTTTTGATTCAGGTGTGTTGACCCAGGGTGAGATCTAAAACCTGAGGGACAACGACCCTCAAGGCCTGGAGTTGGGGACCCCTGCTTTAAACGGTGCATGCGCTTGCACGTTTTGCTGAACTCAACTACATCTGAGTATGTTAACAACACAAGTTACTAAATACATTTGAATAGAGGCTTGATTTAGAAAGAAAATGCATTACATGATGAGAGGTTACATATTTTAGGTGAAACTGAACTAAATCTCATCTATGCCGCTAACCTTCAGTCTATTAAAAACCAAACCAAAGAAAAAACATTATTAAGTGCGAAACAAATGTGGGTCCGTCTCCATCATAGGTAGTATGCTAGATGGGGAATCCTCCATAATTTATTGTAAAGTCCTGTTATTAAGGCTCAAGCTTGGTGTTTTTCACTTTTGTCATTGTGCTCTTTAGAAACCAGATGGTACAGATCACACCACGATGCCGCACAGCCATTGGCTAACAAACTCAATAACAAGTCAGCCAGTCAGCATACACTGAATGCATAAAAATGTACAAATGTATAATAAACTCATCAGAAACATGAATTCACTGAGATCAGCAGGTTTTGCCCTTGTAGACATTAAAAAGAATGCATATTTAGGGCACTTTTGCAGTGGCGTCACTTGTCAAATCTGGGAGCTACATCAATCTTTTATGGAGGCTCATTACAGCCACAGAAAAAAAAAACTCATCCAAAATTTCGAGTTAGCTCTACCAGTCAGCTCTGTGAAAGTATATAATTTCCTTGTGACAACGAAGCTGAAGCAGAAGGCGGAAGGCATCAGCTGTCCAACAGTTCCACATAAACACATTGACACCTTGTTTGCAGTTATCATCGCATTCAAAGCTGAAGAACCTGGCACCAATGTGTTCACTTTTGCAATACATTGGTAACTCACTGATATTGTTACTACCCAAATGTGTCTGCGCCAACTGCTACTGGTTAACAAGGAAATCACATCCTTCACAGAGATTCTTGTTTGGGAGAGCTAACTCAAAAACTTTGAAAATAAATTTTTTAGGGATTTCGAAATTTCAGAGACTAAATTTCAAGTTATGGATATCCGTTTTTTCAACAAGCTTCGATAATCTTTCACATTGTCTGTATGAAGAATTCATGATTCTGGAGAGTGTTTGCAGACAAACTCATGTCTTCCATGCAAACTACTGGTGAGTACAGCAATCTGCTAGTGCATAAAAGTAATCACAATGCAGTGAAATAGCTTTAGCTCCCCCAAATCTGATCTAACTGAAAGCATAATGCTACATTTGTTTTGTTAGTAATAACCTGGTCCCAGCATCAAAGAGTTAAACACGCCAAAAAGATGTTGCAAGTCACAGCATGCAGTCATTCTTGTGCATGCTCACAAAAGCAATTTGTGAGCATTTGTTATGTAAGTTGGAAATTGTGAATCAGTTCACAACTTTTAGTCCTCTGTTGTGCTCTTGCATGGGTTGGAAACATAGCATTTCATTGTAATGCAAAAGAAAAATGAGCACAGAGATTATCTCATGTTGTAATTCTCAGAGTTCATGTTGCAACTTTGATGAAATGTGCACATTCACTTGAATTCAAATGGAGAAAGCAAGCCGCAGAGTTAAAGGAAAACAACTGTTTGCTCTGCAAACAGGGTTCAACCAAAATGGCTAATGGATGGGACTTTAATACACTAAGTACATTACATTACTCAGCCATCTATGTCCAGAACACAATATAATCAAGGCTTTACTAAACATTTAGTAAGGCAAAGGTAAACTCAAGGCAACAATGAGAACCAATCAAGGAAACAAATGTAAAATCCACAGACAGAATAAAAGATGTACATTTTAGCAGGTTTGTTTTGTACTTTGGGTTTGAAAAGTGAAGCCAAAGCAAAAATCTTTTAAACCTACATTGTTTTTAATAGCCAGTAGAGGGCGACTCCTCTTGCTGTAAAAATACTTGTGGTTGTATTGAAGTTTATGGCAGTAGTGTCCAAACCCAGGCCTCGAGGGCCAGTGTCCTGCAGGTTTTAGATGTGTCCTTGTTCATCACAGCCATTTAAATGGCTAAATTACCTCCTCAACATGTTTTGAAGTTCTCCAGAGGCCTGGTAATGAACTAATCATTTGATTCAGGTGTGTAGACCCAGGGTGATATCTAAAACCTGCCCTACATGCCTGGAGTTGGCCAAGCCTGCTCAATGGGGAAACAGCCTTCGGCTTCATTGACCTGTTACCTTAGTAAACACTGTCCTGATGAGTTTATGGTCTCAGCTGGTTTCAGATCTTACTGAACAAACAAAACAAACAAGAAAGGTCATTATTAGTTGGACAGAAGAATTATCCGCCCTCACTGGCTAACGATTGTCAATCATAAGTCAGTAGCCAATGAGAATGCCGTGTCCTCGTTGTCACAGTTAGTAAAGCAAAGGTGGATGCTCTCCTGCTGGAGCATTTCCTACATTTATGTTGCATGGTTATTAGGACTCAAAGCAATAACTTTGGCTACTGTAGATTTAAAATTACTGACCAAGCCAATGTCTTAAGCAATGATTGTAAACGCTGAATTATAGTAAGGCATAACACGAGATGAGATAATATTTAATTTCCTGCCAAAATATTAGATTAAAAAAAGTTTTGATAATTGCTTACAGCACAAATAAACTTTAAGTGGTAAACAAATAACATGTATTACAGAGGGAAATGGGCTAGTTAATGAGTTGCCATGAGGCTCAAGTATGGTGCCCGTCAGGCTCTCCAAGCCATGTTTCTAAAAAGCCCACACTCAATAACTTCAAAGGTGTTTCCAACCAGATGGGGAACATTCATCAAAAATCCATAAAACATGTTACCTGACACTCATTACTCAGTTAATGATTTTACCATTCCTCATCTATGTTAATATTTTGCATAAAGGCCATAAAAGAAGCTAATAACGTGGTGATTTCCCACGATGATTACTTCCTTTGCTCTTCAATTCTCTCATTACTTACTGTGTTATCCTCATTATATTCTTTCTCATTACATTCCCCCATTACGCCTGCAATCATTCTGTCAGAGGAGCGGTCACATTTTTAAATGGCGTAAATTTCAGCTCAAAATAGGACTCCTTGTGTTTGTATGTTTACACAGAGAGGTGGTGACTAATCTCATATCATCCCTCATCTGTTGCTGTGAGTTCACCACCCACCATATTCTCATGATGGATTGCCAGTATATAAAAAGCAGGATCTTCAGAGGGAATCCCTAATGTGACAGGGTTCAACCAAATGACTAATGGATGTGGCTTTAATATACTCAGATCAATCACCTTCATGACATTTTAGAAAACCACATCTTTTGGTGGAATTCATTTGTTTTAGAACCCTCTAAGTTGTATTGTTTTACCAAACTGAATATTTTATATTTACCCTTTCCCATTAGAAAAACTTCAACATTTTAGTCTGAGACCCGTGTTTTCCTGACCATTTTTATACACTAAGCTGTCTCAAAAAAGATGGAAAAGCTCATTGTGTTGCTTGTATGTAGTCTAAGGAGCTTGGAAAGAAGAGCGTCTGGATTTCTTTAAGTTGCTTGAAGACGTTTCACCTCTCATCCGAGAAGCTTCTTCAGTTCTAAGGTCAAATGGTGGAGCGTCCCAGATTTAAGCCCTATGGGAGTGTCCCCCCAAGAGGGACAATGAACCCCCTAATGATCCTCTACCTAATCACACGAGCCAAGGTGTAAAAACGGGTGTAGGTCACAATCAGTTTCGGGTGAACTCATTGTGAAACCTAGCCCCACCCTATCATGTGATTTCCTGAGGTCATAAGGCCCAGGATGTGAGTGGGCGCTGTAGGTAGTGCTTCCAGGAAATAGCCACACTTTTGCTAAAAGGTCTTACCTTCTCCCACCTACCTACCAACATTGAACAGTGCACCAAACTGTACTGGGTGAGTTTAGCTTGCTTTAAGTAAGTACGATGCATCAGTTCTTTTTTAAAAAACATGCTGTATATTCTCTTCATTCAGATTACTTAGAGCCCGACTGATATAGGCTCCTTAAGATTAGCCGGTATTTGCTTTGCTATTTCAAAATCTGATCAATTGGCCGATATTTTTTCTTTCAGACACAGAAAAACAATGTGTGGTGTGCAGTACTTATATATTAATTTTTTGTATTATGACAATAGAGTTTAAAAATAATTTGGTTTTACTGTCCCAACAAGTAGTGGATTACTTGTTTATGCTCTAATCAGAACAGCTGATTGTGTTTTTGCTGTTGCCACCAGCAAACATGCAGAGTCCTTTGGTAGTTTTTTCATCCCACTGTCACCAAGTGCTTGCTCATAAGGCATCGTCTGATTGTTGGGGTTTCTCTTGAATGCTTTAGGGTCTTTACGTTACAGTGTATAGGGCTGAGGCGCTGTAGAAATGCAAGTGAACTGTGCAAGTGAAACTATGTGGCATCAGTAATCACTTCATGGTTGAAGGGTGTTTCTTCAGTCTATTTTTTACTTTGCACACACTGAATTGTGGCCTTTCCAAACCAACAATACTAAAAAGAAGTCAGCAAACAGACAAATATGTGAGGTCTCCTTAGCAGTTATCAGCCCTTCACACAATCCTGGTTGACTGCAGACTAGATGGTACAGTTTGGATCCTATAAGCATGTATTTTGATTCAAGTAGTTTTTTTTTAATTGCCATAGTACAAAGTTGACACCCATGCTACTCAAAAACCTGATAAGAACCACTCCAACCTCTCAAGTAAAAGGTGTGGACTGACTAATATCTGAAAGCTTGAAAAACTTTTAGTACATATTTAGATTCCAAAACTCCAGCTCACAAGCTTACCAGCATTATGTACCACACTTTGTATTACTGTGCAGGTTACTAAGCAAATGTCCACATTCAGAAAGGTGCATTGACCTTTATGAGTGTGGACAACTTGATGCCTAGAAGCAAAGACTGGGTCTTACATATTGAGAAGCACAATCTGGTGCTATTATCCTCTATGATCTGTGTGTGACTGTGTGCACAGATTTGACTGGGTACCATTCAAACACAGCAGCCACAGTGCTTGAACGGTGCCCAGCATCCTTCAGTGGTGCACACGAGGCACACACAGATATTCACAGTAATAAAATATTCAAATATGCACGCCAATTGAGCTCCAGACGCTAAATCGTTTCAGCATGTATTGGAACGAAGCGTAATAATCACAGACTCAGCCGGATTTGTCTGACTTTTCGTGTGTATCACAAGTGATGTTGCCCGTGGAAAAGACACGTCTGGTCTGAAATGAAGATCCAGTGTGACGTCTGCCATGTATGTTCCCCATCTCCCAGTGGAGCCCAGTGCTTTACTTACAGCCCCTCGGGCACAGACTGACTGCTATTTAAACAGTGCTGGTGAGCAAGAAATATGGCACAATCAGCTCCCTCAGTGATACTCACTTTGATGAATGAGCTGAGGTGTAAAGTATAGATTACCATTTTTGTTGTAGCACTGAAGATATATATGTGTGTCTTTCGCTAGAGGGCTTGGTATTATGTGTGTGCATCTGAGTGCGTGTGCATTGCATATTCTCCCTTGTGTCTGGGCTTTCAGATTTTCTGGAGTGATTGTACATTTTAAATTCCTCCCCTCTCTCAATTGTCTCATGGTGAATGTACACAGGCTATGGACTCCATTGTTCCACTCTCTCAGTGCCAGCCAGCCCCCCCCGCCAGCTCGTCACACAACCCCAGAGCAATTTACGTTTCCTCCCAGGAACCAGGAACCTTTTGCTCGTTAAACAAATGTGCTAACCAATACACTGTGAAGCCACTCTCTGTCATTAACGGATTCTTTTGTAATGTATGCAGAAATAAAACTACATTTAAATGACAAATATTGTTTTACTGATAAGCAGTGATCAATGGCTGCTGACTGGCTGACTGAGTACGCTATGAATGCTTACCCATTAAGGAAGAATAGTTCATTAAAGGTGGAACAGTTAATGAAAGTCCAAAAATGTATTTAAAAGTTTAGTGGAAAGCTTTTTTTTAAGTCCCATGTGGTCTTAAAAGTAATTAAATCTAGTGCTGTAACCAGGTACGGGAGATGACATTTCCATGATTATCCCACCCACCAAACTGGTCCAGCTGGATGAAACAGGCATCAGTGAGCGTAATAACACTATTAGGCACACTAAACACATCAGGGATGTGGGTGGTGATTAACCACATTATTGCATCATTTGATCTCCCAATTTGCTCGTAGGCAGAAAGTTGTGTCTTAAAATTACATTTTAACATAAGACTGCTATTGATGGAGCACAACTCAAATGAGGCTTTAACATGAATTCATTTCAAACCTTATGATGTTCTTTAAGATGCCTGCAGACTGTCAGATTTTAGTAATCTTATAAGTTTATCGCAACACATGTGAAATATGGATCTAACAAATGGAACTTCAATTTCTTCTTTGTTGGACTTGCAAACATTTTGTTTTGCAAGTTTGCAAGTTCAGGATCTCGGAAGTGCACAAAATGGTATTCCAGATCAGTCTCCAAGCAAAAGTTTCACATGCTCTTTTGCATGTATGCACATGTGACACACCAACATTTCAACAAACTCTTAGGATGCAAACAGACGGTGATACCACTTAGTTCTAGATCCAGACATGAGAGAGTTAGTATAGGTTAGTAGTATCTTTTTCTCCTGCTTTTACATCTCTTTGTAAACTTACCAAATCGATCCATGTTGCCATTTAAAGTCTGTTAACCTCTTTGTCCTCTGCAGGAGTGTGCCTCGTGCTGGGTTGCATGATCTTCCCCGATGGATGGGACGCCGAGGTGATCCGTGACATGTGCGGGGAGCAGACAGGAAAATACTCCCTGGGTGACTGCTCTGTACGCTGGGCTTACATGCTGGCCATCATGGGAATCCTGGATGCCCTCATTCTCTCCTTCTTGGCCTTTGTCCTGGGCAACCGGCAGACGGATTTCTATCTTGATGATCTGCAAACAGACAACAAGGGTAAGTAAAGGAATAATGAAGAGCAGTGTTTTAAAAAGGATTCATTTGAACTAAAGACAACATGTCTTTCACTAAATTATTTCATTTATTTTCTAAACTCTCTTAGGCAAGCTTTCTTCTCATTCCTTTAAGTAGACTTTAAGAAACAGTCTTCAGGATGGCTACTTAAAGAACATTCAAAGCTCTTTTTAGATGTTGGCTGCCTTTTCTTCCAATCTCAGTCAAGATGATCCCAAACTGCTTCAATAGTATTGACTTTCAGACTCCAAGAAAGCCAATCCTTGACTAATAATGATCCATTGTGTGTATTTCTATCCAGGTATTCTTTTACTGCATTTACTGAATTTAGAAATGGTTAAAAAATCTATCGTAATCCTGACTTTGAGAAAATAGTAATAATGAATAACTATGGGGTAAGACTGGAAACATGTCTGAGCTGAATGCATCAAATCTGGTAGTGCTAACCGTCCACCCAGTATGCTTGCTGCAAGAGAGACCTTTTATAAAAAGATGGCCTCTGAAATTGAAGCCAGTGCAAAAGCGTATTAAACTTCCATTTCTTCTAATAGCCATCAGTGGGGGCTCCTATAGTTGTAAACATAAAGCTTATTTCTAGTCTTATTTAACACACCGCCTGCAGACTTCTTTTTGAAATTCATTATACCATATTACATGGTGACTCAAAGAAAATTCCACTGCAGGTACAAATATTTGTGACTGTGTAATTACATGCAGGTGACGCAAACGGAGAACCTAACAGTGGATTCACAGGGGGGTGATGAATAGGAAAATCAAAGGAATTTGGAATTATAATTACAGTTTTTAAAATAAATATTGATACTAATAATTATATTATCATAACATGTGATTATAATCACATTATTATAATCCTATATGTTACGATGCCGGTACATATGCATATATATATATATATATACATGCATAGGCTATTATCAGTATAGTAAGACAATGTTTGTTCTTTAAATTATAGTCTGATTCAGAATAAAATAGATAATAAAGCAGGGTATAATTTAAGTATCACTCATATGATTAACAACTTGCTTTCAAATTGGTATTCATTGCCTTTGTTTTCTTAGTCAGCTTCTACACCAGTAAGTAATTATTAGTAATTATTCTTAAAAAACAAAACAAAAATGAATACAGCGATGGCCACAAGCCAATTATGTACAATACAGTCCATACAATTAACTTAGTAAGATCCTGTTAGGAATAATGGCAGTTTTCTAGCTAACTTGTTAGCCCGTTATGCTAATATTTAAATCTTATTATAAAATGCAGAAAACCACTGTTTAATCAATTCTATCAACCGAAGGCAATAGTCACTCTCCTAACACTTAAACACAGAGTATCATTGTTACTGTAACTCAAAGCGCAACTTTTCATTTTAAACCTGCTGATCTTTGATAACTACTTTTCCAAGTTTAATCAAAAAACGTAATTTATTTCACTGTAATACAGTTATTAGCTGATTTTATCCAATCTTTCTTCTCCAGTTGCAACTCTTTAAACCCCATTACTGTAAAACCTACAAAGAAAAACAAACACATGTAGCGTAGTTCATAAAAGTAAATCAACTCAAAAGGTGAGTTAGGAAAGGCAGTTGTTTTTTCTCCAAATCTCATTTTTAGGGCTTTTTTTGTCCATTAACATGAAATTTGTCCTGCTGAAAAATGAGTGCACTCCAACCTGACCTAAGTATCTTCAGCCAAATTGCATTCAGTGCTGAATTTAAGAGTGGGAGCAAGTCCTCCAGAGGATTTCTGACAGTTTGCATGATGTTGCATCAGGACACTCAAATCGCATTGTTTCAGCTGTATGAAAAGAGAGGAAGAGGAGGGAAGGAACAGCAGAAGGCAGAAATGAAGGGGGGAAGAGTAAAAGATATTGTAAAACATTTTATTAAATGTCCTTAAATAAGGTTTACGTGTTTGATTCGATCCCACACACAGAAAATAGAGAGACAGGCAGAAAGAAGACGATCTGTAACGGTGGACGAGAGTGTGAGCGACACAGAGACAGGGAGCACGAGTAAAGGAGTAAAGGAGAGAGGAGGAGGGGAGAGGAAGAGACTGAGAGATAAAGAGAGAGAATAGTGACATAAGATGTCTTGGTTCTCTGATGATCTATCTCCATGATGGTTTCCATGGTAACTGGAGATATTCCAGTGCGTGGGCGTGTCTTTCTCTTCTTATCTGATTAACCTCACTGACAGTTTTAGTGATTTTACCCATTTAATGCTTCTAATGCTTCACCAGCAGAGTAAAGTTTCTCTTGTCACGCACATTCTTTCATAAAAGAAAAAATGTCCCTGTAGATTATAGCCTGGGAACAGACCATGGGACTCTTTGTTGGCTATACACATGACAAAATAAATTGAGTTGTACAACGGGAAAACTGGATCAATAATAAGCCTATTTAAGGGTTATGTTTACATATACAGTGCACACTTTGAAAATGATTTACTGGCATAAATATGAGTTACAGTTTGCTTGGGTGTTAGAAGCTTCTCCAGTATCTCCAGGCCTGATAACTTTGAATCTCAATCTTGGTTTAATACAAAGCCTCCGCTGGCTTAATGAAGATGAAAATATTATCATATGCTGTGAAAAACTATTTGTCCCCTTCCTGGTTTCTTATTTTTGGTCTGTTTTTTTTTTGTTTGTTTGTTTGTTTTACATATTTGTCAAACAAATTTAGTATTAGACAAAGATAACCTGAGTAACTACATCAAAGTCAAAGTACTACCATATGAAGTATTTAAATGACAATTTCATTAATTAAAGGGAAAAGTTATCCAAACCTCGTCGTGACCGTTCCTTCAAAGTAGCTGAATTAAAACAAAGAGTCGGTGCTGCAGAGAGTGGGTCACGGCACTGTGAAAGACTCACTGCCAGAGGTCACATTCCCAAGTTTACTTTTTCACATAGGATCAAATAGATTTAGATATTTCTTTTTTTTTTTTTCCTTAAGTAAAATCATCATTTAAAAACTGCATTTTGTATTTACTCTGGCTATCACTGCTGATGTTCTGAAATATGCAAATAAAAAAAACTGAATAGAAGTCAAGAAGGAGGAATTTAAAAAAAATCCCCCTGCAGCCTGCACTTCAGTTTGTGAATTATTGGCTGATTCACTTGTTTTCTCAAAATTCCCTGTTTCTGAGAAACTATTGGAGTGCTCGCCATTGGAGGGGAGTAGATCTGTATCTATGTTGTTCATATTTTTTGTTCTCTCTTGAGTAAAGCACTTCGTACCATGTTGTGGTATTCCTGGAGTTAGGGTTAGTAAATAAAGAGAAACTAACTTTTTATTTTCAAGGAAATACAGAACACAGAGTTGAGTTACCAAATTTAGAGCTGGATACAATTCTTAAATTTAAATGAAATAAGCTTTCTTGTTTGATCATTATAGAAGCCCTATTATCCTTCAACATTAACCCAACCATCGGGTTTCTTAACTGCATATTAAAGTGATTAAAATTACCCACAAAGCTCTTTTTACACAAAAAGAGTAAAATGAATAAGAATAAAAGTGCCTTAAAGCAGCTTGTTTCAGACAGAGGATGAACTGAGCATCTCCATACTAACAATCATGCAAAGCTACTTTTGTAGAGTCCAAGAGTAAGTTTAGGTTTTTGTTTTGAAACATTTAGTTTAAAACCTGCTCAGTTTACCGCATCACAATATCTCAGTTGTTTAATAACAGTTTCATAAAAAGAAAACATGTGGACGTGGCACAGACATCGATAGTAAATGAATGACCTTCTGTTTGTGCCCTTTTTGTTTGTTTGTAAGTGGTGACCTTAGCTTAGCTCATACTTACATAAGCATATTCACTCAATGCACAAATGCACTTTTTCCTGCCCCACTGTGTTTACGCCAACACTATTGTTCTTTTCTGTCCTTGCAGATTTTGCAGTGTCAAGGGTAAGTCGAGTTTCTTTATACATTTAATGTGCGTTATGTCTGAAGAATATATCTCCTAATAAAGAATTGTCACTGGTAATATTTGAGAAAACAGTTCATTTTAAAAAATTACTTTTATTATTTCACTATAAATATTTGTTTTTAGTTGATCGAGCAGCAGAGCTTATGTCAGTTCAAGTTTAGGTTAGGTATTCTAAGTTTGAATCATTTAAATATTAAACTCTGTTGGATATTTCTCACAGGAATATTTAAAAAGTTCAGCACAGTTTCTTTTTGTGTAGGTAGCTGATTCATAGTTATACACCAGAATCTCCTGATGCTCTTCGCCTTGACAAACTTCAACCTACACAAACTGAACCAAACACATTTTTACTGGTTAATCTGGTAAAACCATTTCACTTTGCTTTTACCAGATTAACCAGTAAAAAAAAAGTACTCCCAGTTTATATACTGTTCATTTTGCTGTCCAGTTTCTAAACAAAAACCTCCCTGCTAACCTCAAACAGAAACGCTGATTTTGGAGTGAAAAACACCATAAATATCTTAAAAAGCTGTGAAATGTTCAAAATGTGTAAAACACAAAGTAGGATTAAATCTAACCTTAAATTGAATCTAATTAGACTTATTGAAACACAGTTGAAACAATCCAGTGCTTATTCTCCAAAAAACAAGGAATCATGTGGTTTACAGCTCTGTGGGCTTATTCAAAACAGTTTTAAACCAAAGGTAAAAGATTCAAACGGCTTCTGACTCTTTCTTTTTATCAGCTGAACTCTCCACGTAAAAATGTGAGACAGGTCGAGGTTTTCCTGGGAATTTAGTGGCAACCACACAGTACACTACTACTGCAATGTAAAGAAATGGTACATTTAGACACAAATTATTTTATAATAATAATCTTTAGTATTTATTACTATTATTATTATTATTATTGATGACATTGTTTTCTGTGAATATAGGTTTACCACGATAGCCCTAAAAGCCCACAGGTCTAGTTTTAGTGTTTCCAAAATTACCTTAAAAGTTTAGTTAACCCTTTAACGCCTAGTGCAGCGGTCCCCAACCCCCGGGCCTCGGACCGGTACCAGTCCGTGAGTTGTTTGGTACCGGGCCGCGAGAGTTGAGGCTCAGGTGTGAAATGTATGGTTTTCAGGGTTTTTATCGGTTTTCAGCTTTATTTTGTTATCGTTTTTATCGTTTACTCAGTTTTCCTGGGTCTTTTCACGTGTGTTATGAATAGATCTTCTTTTTTTCGATACCGGTACTAGTTTTATTTTGTTGCGGTCCGTGGCGCAAAAAAGGTTGGGGACCGCTGGCCTAGTGTATCATATATGATACATACAGTTTTTTGCCAATTTTGGGGACATCAACATCATCAGTGTAAAAAGAATTAAGCAAAAGAAGGTTAAATAAACACTATTTTCAAACAATTTGAATTTTGGGGCAATTATTTCATGATTCAGGCTTTAAAGGGTTAAAAATTTAAATAAATCTTGTAAGAACTTTTACATATAATATTATTGTTCAACAAAGTTGATGGGCTGTTGCAATAGAAGAAAGGTTAAAAGAGAAGCTTTCCACAATGTTGCTCAGTAGTAGTAGTATGCTTTTAGTGCTGTTAAACATTACTGCATTTAATACATCAAGACTCTCAATTTTAACAAGTCTTTGCTTAAACTCCAAGCCACAAAACTGTTTCACAAAGGTTATTTTCTGCTTTATGTTTTTTTACACTCCTGCCCACACCGTTAATAACTTTGATTTCACCTATAAATCTCACCCATAGCTTCATTCCTTTTGAGCACAGTAATGAAGCCTCTGTGTTGTTTCCTTCAGATTGAGGTGCGGGACAGAAGAGAGCCACGATACGGAGTACAGCGTCTTCACTGAGGGCACTGGACAACTTCTCTTTCTCTGTTCTTCTCTTTCTGCCCTTCTCTTCTTCTCTTCTCTTGTCTCTCCTCTCCAATGATCAGGATATCACCCAATCTCAATGCAGACACCAAGTGTACAGGATTCTGTAAGATAAAAAACAACAACAACAACAACAACCAACCACACTGGGATAAACTATATTTTGGAAAAAAAAATTATACAAGGTTGTACAGTGCATTTAACACTTTCTCAATGAATACCTTTATGATGTAAAAAAGAAAAAAAAAAGAAAAAAACTTTACTGTATTTAAAGTCTTGATTTTTTGGTGAAAAGTTCAATCCTTAAGATGAAGAACCATAATGCCCATTTATGATTTTACTGTGGTTAATTTGACTTATTGCTATTTACCAATGTTGAGTTTGTGTGTTGTGTCCATTCATAGCTTTCAGAGAGCAGATTCTCAATACTCCTCACACACTGGTAGAGTGGAGACTCGCAATATGGCAGCAAGTCCATTATTAAATATTTAAAACACTTCAACAGGGACTCGTATGGCTCTTCATCTAAGGACTTTAAAATGTGAGAAATTTAGAGGAGTACCCCATTGCAGCTTTACAGAACCTAACATCTCTGGGAGATTCTCTACTGTACATACTTAACGATGTATATAACATTACTGCTGACAACAACAGCCGACAACAAAACCTCATCTGACTCTAATGCATTTGCGTATAGTATTTCTACCCTTGGTTTCAGTGTTCCTCGTGCTGGAAGAGCATCAGAGTATGTGCAAATTCATTGTGTTTCTTTGACTCCTCCCTTCTGAAGCTACAGATGGGCTTAAAAAACGGATTCCTGAGCTAAATATTCACCAGAGAAGCAGAGCAACGTGAATCAAAGTGATCATGTATGGTCACTTTGATTTCTTTTTTAATGGCACAGGAAATGAGACACATCCCTTGCATTAGCATGGCCTCAACAGAAGCCCCTTGTTGTAGTATGTCCCCATTGAGTATGGTGTACATTTTAAGCTGTTTAACTTAACAGCAGCTGTCTATTCAGAGTTAATCTTTTTTTTTTCTCCTCGCGCTATCCCACGATCCCCTTCTCCAGTGTGCAGTTTACTCCAGTTTATGGCTCCAGCATACAGTGATGAGTTTACTCTACAGATGTCTTAAGGCTGCATGAATATGACTGTAGGACTGCTGGCCCCATGTGGTGCAATGTTAAAAAGGTGATGTCACTTATATGCCTCTTTTAATAAACAACACTGTTTTGTAGTAGCCATAGGACCGATAGGAGGGTCACAATCCCAGCAAAAAAAAATAAACAAATGAATAAAAGAAAAAGACTTTAAAGAGTACTAAAACACTTCAGACCATTAAGTCTTAACAGGGCTGTTAGACAGCAAAGATTTAAAACTCTTGTCATTCTGGGAAGGGCTGCATCCAGGATTTTCGTAGTAGAGAGTTTACGATTAAAATCCCACCAAGGCACTTCCTGTTCTTCCATAAAATATTGGCCAAATTCAAACATAACATATGTTTGTCCATGCATCTGAGAAAATATGGAGAGCTTATCTTATGAGAGAAAAAATCATCTACAGTTAAATCTTACTTTGATATGGCAGCAACAATTTAGAACTGGCAAGAAAATCATCAAGATTTCTTAAATAATTCTAATAAATCGTAATTCTGCTAAGCAAAAAAAGGCTAATTTGTTTTTTTTGAAAAAACAAATATTGAAATTTAAGCATATGTAGGACAGATGTTGCCTTTGCCCTGTTCTCTGAAGTAGAATGATGACTGCTTGAGACAGTAGATCACATTTATAAGATGAAAGCTCCAGTTTTTTGATTTTTTTTATGGATGCTGTGCCCTTCTGTAATAATGGCCCTCACGCAAGGAACTTTTATAGTAGAGTCCCTGTGGTCTCTAAGAAGAATCTGTGCGGGTCCCTGTGGGCAAGTGCAAGACAAGCAAACTAATACCATGTTTGTAAATTTAATAACAAGATGTGTGTTCAGTCTGCTGTCTATAAATGATTCTTGCTGAGGCCCTTTGAGAACAGTCATATTGGGATCAGCAAATTAGTTACAATGTTACAATGATCACTATTCCGAGCTCCACTGTCCAAAAAGAAAGTATTGTCCATGTAACATTGTTACCGTGACGTGTCACCAACCCCACCCTGATTTTGTCCCTCCAACAGAGTAACTTGATGTAGCACTAGACACGCAAGTGTCATTGGTTGTTATCCATGGTGACACATGTATGACAGTGATCATTGCTACACCAGCAACTTAAAAACTATCATGTGTATAGCGATGAATCCTTTGCCAATTTTTGTGATAACCGAGGAAGTCTGTAGTCTCCTGATTTTAAAGACATGAATCTGTTTCATCTGCAAGAGCATTCAGTACTCGGGTTTGAGCTGTTGAGTTGTGACTCACAACTGTACCCGTGTGCGCTGTTATAGCTTCCACAAGCTATAGCCAATTGATTTGTCTGCATCAGTGACACCGATTGTCATGATACCAGCGACAAGTGGGATTCTAGCGTGACAAGCTGCAGTTGCAACGAATGATAAAGCAAGCTGCTGTAATCCAAGGCACCGTGGGGCTCTTATCCCTCTCAGAGCAGCACTTGAGGCTGACATACTGTAAATGAACCTCGTAAAGCCTGGCTCAAGTCACGACAAGAATAGAATTAGCTCTGCACATGGGTAATTGTTTCAGATGAGATATTGGCACGCTTTGCCCTTTTAAGATCATAATGTAAACCCCACGAAGTAACTGATTCTATTTGAGGGAGCAATTCATCCACCACAAGGCCAAAGTACAGCCTAGTGAGGGGCACATTATACTGTATTATAGTTAATTAGAATTCATGTTATGCTCTGTTAGGGATGCATTGCTAACACAATCACTGTGGACCAGTAAAAGAATGCGATTCAAAAATCAGACTATGCCATTACAGCTAAGAATTTTAATTAAACTATCACAATTGTGGAATGAGTTACGGGAAGATGCCCAATATGGGTTTGAGATCAGCTCAATAGGTTATCCTGGGTATGTTATCACTATATAATGAGCAGATAGCTAGACTGTAGTGTTTTTTGTTAGAATGGTAGCTAGCTAACTCTCAGGAAGCTGTGTACACAGTACTGTATTAAAGGCTCAAGTGGAAACGATCAAACACAAGCAAGTCAAATATGCGATTAAAGTCTTTTCATTGATGGACTTAAGATGAGGTCAAAGTTTAAATGACGCATTGCTCAGCTGCATCCCTTGTTAGTAGAGTTTAAAGTAGAATAGTGCCGGTTTTCCAAGCTGGGCCTTTAAGACAATATGACAACAGCCCTTATGCTGATTCTAATGATGCTGTCCACGCAGGCTCTGCACAGACCCTTTGGCCTATATTGATCACCCACCCGGGCTAGAAGTGCTGGGCCCTCATTCAAGAAACGTTTCTTTCACTTTAACCATGAAGTAACTGTACGAGAAAAAGAAAAAAAAAACAATGCAAATGATTGAAAGAGACCTCATTCATTTGGTATAGCAAAACATATATGTTTGCTTTTTATATGTGTGTGATCATTTGAGAGAACCAGAATGCTTTTTTTGTATCTAAAGTTTGCATAAAGCAGGCAGTAATGTCTCTCATGCAGTATATATTGGGATTTAAATATCTCCTATAGCGTGCATCTCTCATTTGGGAATACTTTCACAGGCCCAGGATGTATGTAACGACAAATCTACATAAAGAAAAAGAGCACGGGAAGAAAAAAAAAACCCTGAGGCCTAAATGGTCGAGTCAGGCTTCCAAGCATCATTACCTGCGTGATCAATGGTCTGGTCTCTTCTCCGGATACTCTGTTCCTGAGAACTTGACAATGAACTGAAAATATACCTTAACAAGGAACTGACAATACCTTAACCTTGATGAGCACATATTTGTACCACTTCAGGTGCCTCTAAGAACTCTTGATTTAATTCAGATGTGGTGCAGAACCAGCAAAACAAGTAGTGACACTGTAGTTTTTTCTACTGAAGACTACATACTCAGACTGAGCTCTGAAGTTAGGTGGGTTTTATTGCAGATTTGAGATCAATTCAGTTTCAAGTCAAAGAATTATAGCTAAAATAATATTGGCTAGTTTTCCCCAGTTATTTACCTTGCTTTGGGGAAACATTTTGATATTTAAAAATTTGTTGTTGTTGTTTTTTTGTTTTGTTTGGTTGGTTGGTTTTTTCCAATGTGCGATTGGACTGAATTCACCTCAGTCTTCGATTACATCATCTAAAGACATGAAAAAGAATGAAAAGCTAATAAAAGAGTCAATGACAAGTCATTTCCAATCTCTGGCCACAAATGAAAGCTTTGTGGATTATGTAAATGCCATTTCTATGTCAATGATTTCATCATCTTTTTATCATGTAACATCATGTATAAAGACATCGTGTTTGGGGGTGGGATGGGACAGGGGCAAAGATGAGTAATGTCCAGTGACTTATGTTATGATAATAGTTCTGTTAACTCCTGAAATGCAGATGTTGCCAAAATACCATCAATGATCATGTGTTACCATGAAAATGAAAAAAAAAAAAAGAGAAACACTTGATTTTGGTTTTGTATAACAAAAGAATGATATACTGATATTTGTCAAGTATTTCTGAAGAGATCTTTGTTTTATGTGTTAACTACAGACTCTTTCCTTTCTGTTATGCTTTACTTTCAGTGTATTTCAGTATGATGTATGATGATTGTTGTTTGGTCACATCAGGCTTAACATCTCAGACTCAGTTTCGTGTTACTAACAGATGACTGCTTGTTGAAATTTCAACACCCAAACATGTACAAAAATCTGTTTATAGGGTTGCTTGATGGTGGCCAAGTGGGCAGACTGTGAAAGAGGCTTGTTGTTTTCTTGGATTATGATGACATGCTGATTTTGATTTAAAAAATTATAATGTTGAATGAATTCCTATTTGTGAATAGTATTCCAACTCACCATGATGACAATTTCTGTTATTGAAACACATTTTGAGAAGGTCGAATAAAAATATTTTACATTCAAAAAATACTGTCCCAGCTGGATCAGTAGACTGTTTTTTAGTGTACGGATGTAAAGCAGAGCAGTAAACACTGTTCTTCCGCATACAGCCTCACACACCTCCCAGACAGAGTCCTGAGGCCTAGATCCATCACTGTGCATAAAGTTCTGGCTGAAATAGGACTATTTATGTAATTAACAGCCACACGCTAGTGCACCCGGCTCTGCTGTAGTGTTCAGGGTGAGTCACACAACCAATAATATCACACAGAGCCACTGCACACAGATGCACACGAAGAGGGTGGCATAGCCTGAGACTGCCTGTGACTGGAGAACCCACAACCTGTCACAGTAAGTACCTGTAATTCATCAGTGGCTTCCTTCTCTGTGTGGTCTGCTTTTAGCAGCTACCACATCGGTCACCCACAGTGTTATGTATTGAATTCTGTGCTGAATGTGTATGCACCCTTGGATACTGCATGGCTCGATCCACTACAATACAGTTATACTTTTAGAAACCTTAAATGTTTCACTGGCATTTAGGACTGCTTGGCTGACTTTTTATTCTCATATGCTCTATAATCTTATACCCCTATATATGTGTGCAGGTGAAAAAAGAAACTAATGTAATGTATCATAGCAAGGTTTTGAACTTCACCATGTCCTGATAAGCTTCAGTCACACAGGCCTAAAGATTGACTTCCTGACAAAATCTGGTTGCTAGGGAGAAATGGGATACACTTTATAATTAAGCTCATGACTAACACCATAATTTGCCTGTAATTAAATTAAATTTCCCTGCAAATACCTTCAGTTAGGTAGAACAATGGGTCTTACTTAAAGTCAGGTTATACTTTAAGTAAATTTAAGTAGTCTGTAAATAATTTTAACTAATGTGCAAGTCATTCATGTCGTGCATGAGTAATTCTAAGCATTCCATAGCTTAGAAACAAGTAGACACAAATTGTTCTGTAAGTAATTTTAATTTAGTTAGTGAGTCAGTGTTTTCCAGACAAAGTTCAGCAGATTCTGGCAACCTGCTAAAGACCAAAGCAATTGCAAGGAGTTTTTTCCTTCCTCTTTGTGTCTAGTTTCACCTGATGACAGAAGGAACTTTCTCCAACTACTCGCCAACCAACCATGAAATTGTTTTTGAGTTCATATAGGTTTAGAAGTGGTGACAAAAGCCATGGAACCGCACCATTCAGTGACACCTGTGCGTCTTGAAACAGACAACTCACATCAGAATAGAAGTGTTTCCTTATGCTCACTGACAAGAATTGTTTGCAGTAGCTCTTCCTTTTAATTGAATAACTGAACCTGAAAAAATGCTAACATATATATACAGTGTAAGCGGGGGGCTCCTCATTATACTAGAAAAACATTTAAGTTTCCTGTAATTTTTCTGTATGATACCATAAACACAGTTTATAGCCACCATGGTAAAGGTAGCATAGCAGCATAGCCTACATGCTCAGCTATCCTAGTTGTGCTAACACTTACAAGCTAAACCGCTGTTTACAACAATGCTAATTTACGCTAAACAAAAGCAAAGTCATTAAAACACGTTGCTCTGGTTGATATTTTTACATTCCATCTGCAAAGCTAAGAAATGGGGATAGCATGTATGTGACTTTAGAACTGCAGTATACATGCTGGGTTCGTTACACACACACACACATACATATATGTATACATACATACATATATCAAGCTCCCAGGCCTCTGGTAGAGGACCCAAGCTTGAAGGATAAACCGCCCGCAGGGGCGTGCTGGGTTTATATATATATATATATATATATATATATATATGTTGTACGTATTTTAGGCATTTACGGCTGGAACAGGAGAAAGTAATGAAGAGTGACATGCATCAAAGATGTCAGCCAGACACTATGTAGACAGTGCAGTTCATGGGTGTCATGTTATTCTGTAGGCCAACGAGGTGTCCCATTCTGTGACCCCGAGGTTGCAACTGAATGATGGAGAGCTGGAATACAGATGTTCCTGGAATCCTTTTCAGGAATCGTTAGCTCTTTCACATTGTGTCAACAAAGACCCATCTAACAGAGAGAAATCTCTGAAAACAATTAAGTGATTGATTCAGATGTTGGAAGATTTGTATTGCAGCTAATAGAAAAATTAATATGGCTGTAATCGTGTGTCATTTGGATTTCTGTGTGGTCTTTCTGCCAAGGCTTTGCTTCTGACAGCAGCCTGTGGACTTACCACAGTCCAGATGCAAATACTTCTTCACATACTAGAATCCAACCTACCACAGTCAGCCCCACTTATGCTCAATCTGCTGACCTCAGCCTGCCACACAGTCTGATGGCACGCCAGACACATAAGGAAAAATTATGTCATTCTGAGATCAATGGTTATGTTTCTGCCAAACAATCAGACATCGTGTGCTGTGCATACTGCAGCAAACTGCTCCAAGTTCTTCTAACATTTACTGATCCAATAGTAAATGTACATATAAAGACAACTTACCAATATTTAACTATTACAGTACCATCAAGGATTTAATGCATTGCTTTAAGAAATTATAATAATATTTAATTAAGTGTGCCTATGCGAAGGCACACTTATTACTATTGCTCGGATTTATTATTATTATTATTCTTTTTCCGCCTGAAATTTTGGACCTTAACTCGCCCCACAGTTTTGAGACAAGGTTCACATATGATATATCATTGTGTGCGGCTGGAGCTGGAATGAGTTGCTATGACTTTTGGTGTTTATTACTTCTATAGTTTTTTAAATATGAATATTTTAATGCAAGTTTTTGCCCATTCAAATGAATGGGAACGAACGAAAGTGAAACTTTACTTACTTTGTGGTGTGTTTGCTCACTCACTTAATTTGTGGTGTGTTGGCTCACTCTAGTGGTATGTCCCCGTATTTGGATTACCATAATGACAACAATACGAACGGCGCGCACAGCGTTGGTGCTTTCAGGAACCATTGGAATTCTTAAGGTTGCACGAAGCATTGAATAGTTACGGTAACGGCAATGGTGTACGCTTGGTGGAAAACTGCATATCCCACAATTCAAAGCACGCCTCTACCAGTCAAACAATGGCGGCTGCCACTTGGTTTAATATATTCCTCTTATTTGTGTTTCTAGGTCACAAAGTAAACTTTTAAGATATTTTCAGGTGAGAATGTAGGTGTGTAAACGTCAAATATCTGCTCGTTTTGTCAAAACATCCCATATTAGCAACAGATTTCTCACGATGTTGCTGCTAGCCGGCTAGCTAGTTCGGCCGGCTAGCTAGCTCGGCTAGCTAGCGCCGCTTCGCTCAAAAGCACCCAGGCTTGGCTTTCAGTGAGGCGTCTCTAACTCCTTTCACCCCCGATCGCTCCGCAAACAGTCTTTGTCTTAGCTGGACTTATTTTTCGTTTATATGGGCCGATGATGCTGGTCGATGTGGAAAAAAATAACTGAGTTGTTCATATACCGGTGGCTAGCTAGCTCCGCGTTAGCCACCGGTATATGTCTCTTCCCCTCGTATGCGGGGAAAGAAACACCGATCGACCGGTGGTGGCTAACGCGGAGCTCAATCGTGGATAAGGGAAACCCAATGCAGGAGAAGCAGGCGGCTGGTGAACTGAATTTCAGGTAAGACGTTATTAACTGCACTCTATTTGGGTCAGATATAAACCGAGTTTAGGTGTAGTTTATTTTCGTTGTGCTGACAGTTACAATAACTGTACTGCGTGCTAGCTAGCACGACGGAGTTTCTATACAGCTGTGCGCGCTAAGTTACTGATGTTGAACTTTATGACAGCCTCCCCTATTTTCAGGCGAGAATGTAGGGGTGTAAACTTCAAATATCTGCTCGTTTTATCAAGAAGTCCCATATTTTATCAAGAAGTCCCATATCTCTCACGATGTTACTGCTAGCGCCGCATGGCAGCTAGCTGGCTAGGGCGGCTTGGCTGACACCTAGGCCGGGCTGACTGATACCCAGGCCGGCTCACGCTCACGTTTCACCGCCGCATGGCAGCTAGCCGGCTAGCTGGCTAGCGCGGCTTGGCTGCCACCCAGGTCGGGCTGGCTGACACCCAGGCTGGGCTGGCTGACACCCAGGCCCGCTCACGCTGTCGTGTTATTTTTCATTTATATGGGCTGGTGATTCAGTATGAGTGTCCGGTGAACTGAATGTCAGGTAAGACGTTATGTATATGTAAGGTAGTGACTGGAATAAGTCACAAGGTGTCGCTGTTGAGCTGCATATATGTTGTAAATTTTAGCAATTTTGACCATTTGTCCTCTGCAGGACACCGTAGTTCAGATTTCTCGTTCGCGTGGGCGCCATCTTGGTTCAGTGTTTACTGTGATGTGCAAAGGTAAGCACTGTCAGTGGCGAACTGCATTGGTTTTGTTTAAAAATAAGTGTTCCACTGTGTAAAATAGCGGTTTGTCATTTAAGCCGAGCAAATATTTTGTTTATTGAGAGGTTCATGTATTGTCTGATGAGAGTATGAGACAAAGATATACTTTTCTTTCTTACTCTCATATAAAATATTTAGCTTTTATTAAATAGTTATCTGAATCTTACAACCAAAGTTTGTATAATAATACACAAGATTGGCTGTAGACCATTGTTAATCATTCAGAACACTGTGTAAAAATAACAAAAAACAAAAAGTGAATGAAAAGTGCATAAATATTTATTTTACGTGTTTGATGTGTGTGGCAGGGCGTGGTCTGCAGTGCCGCTGCAGGGGAGGTGGACCCACCTCAGCGGCATCTGCAATCACGCCTCTCAGGTGTAAAGTCTGTGCTCTCTCTGCTTTTTTTTTTTTTTGTGTGTATGTGTTGGGCTATGAGATGAAAAGCTACAGCCGGCTGTGTGGGTACAGCAACTATGTGTGAAAAGTGGTCCATAACGTAATGCTTCAAAGTGTGTTCATGCAAACATTGTCGGGTCTGCTTATGAACCTCTGCGCACAGCGTCTACAAATTGGGGCTGTACGAAGTCACCTCATCTTTACACAAAACCGTAAGCTGTCATCTGTGAGGCGCGAGCGGTGTTTGGTTTTACCATAGTTCATGGTGGAGAATGGCTGCTCTGCTGAGTTTTGCTCTCTGTAGCCGTTTGAATGGCAAACTATACTGATTAGCGGCGGCATAGGCACACTTAAAATTTCTTCAGAAATTTTCGCTTTCTAGTTATTATTATTATATGAATTATAACTATAAATACATAAATATAAAGGTATGTAATTGTTTTTTTTAACAAATCTAATTTGACATTTATAATTATACTGCAAGAAGCCGAGGAACATCAATTAAATGTGTGAATGTGTGTGTGAATGGGTGAATGACTGAATGTAGTGTAAAGCGCTTTGGGGCCCTCAGGGACTAAGTAAAGCGCTTTACAAATGCAGGCCATTTACCATCTAAGATTTAGGGTTTTTGCAGTGTAACCATTTTCCTGACTTCTATCACATTATTATACATTACCAGAAAAGAAAAGTAATAATAAGAAGAAGTCCAACAGCAATAGTCCAACATAGCTTACACACTCAGTTGTCCTAGTTTGAAATCTTCAATTCTGCACCACTGAAATTGACTGACTGTGATTGGTATTGTTCCTGGTGCCTGCATTGCGCATGCCACCATGCATTGTGCGTGAAACAGAGTTCTTGGTTATTTCACGTGTATTTACTGAATCGTGCTAACATTTGCATCGCCACAGTGATATCTACAGGGAAGAAAATAAAAAGAGCAAGCTGCAACCATGCAAAAACTACAGCGCAAAAACATTCAGAGTCAACAAGACACTGAATATGATGAACACAGTAATCAAGAAATGACAGAAGAAACAGGGCAAGGATGTGGAACAGGTTTATGAGTGGGCGGGAAAGATCACCCACTGCAGAGCTAGTGGGTGTGGAAGGGCTGGGCAGAAAAAAAACAACAAGAGCCGAAATCATGACACACAATGACAAATCTGAGTGGCTAAGGTTTGGCTGGTCACATATTTCATGTTTGCCTTCCTATTTGTGATGTAGGAGCATCGTAAAACTTATTGCAATGTTGTCAGTTTTACACATCTTTGGGCATACACAAAATATTGGACATAGTTAAACCTACAGCAGCTGCCATGAAGCTCCTGGCACACAGTTTTGTGCTGATGTTAATGCCTGATGAGGTTTGGAACTGTGCAGTTATGGAGTCAGCAGAGCGTTGGACACTTTTATGTAATACTGTGTGCCTCAGGGCTCTGTGAAACCGCTCTGTAACTGTATGCGGTCTGACATTTTGTGGCTGTGTTGCTTTGGGTTCCTAAACACTTCTGCTTTGTTATAACACCACTTAGAATAGAATAGAATAGAATAGAATTCAACTTTATTGTCATTGCACATGCACAGGTACAGGGCAACGAAATGCAGTTTGCATCCATCCAGAAGTGCTTTAGTGATATAGATATATTACAATATATATTAGCAATAATATAGATATGTGAGTATATTACAGAAATGGGTCTATTATGGTATGTTATAATGTACACGGTATGAAGTATGTTGTGAACATTCTATAACTATAGGTATGTACAGGCTGTAGTGAGTACAAGCTATGTACAGGATATAAATATGAAATAAAAAAATAAAAAAAACTATACAGAAATCTGAGATATACAGTTATACAGAAATGTGAACTATGAAAGTTATAAACAGTTGTAGGATTAAAAATTATCGCATGTACAGAATGATTATTTACACAGAACTATACAGTTAAGATAAGTGAGATATGTGGATAATTTCTACAGAGGCTATATAAAGTGCTAGTGGTTGCGAGTGGTGGTTCAGTCCATGTTATTATTGTGTGTTTGAGGGTACGGTTGTCCATTGTGTGTGTGTAGGTGGTTGTGGGTGTGTGTATGTCCAGTCCATGAGTTTAGTGTGGGTCAGATGTCAGGAGGCAGAGTCTGACAGCTGTGGGGAAGAAGCTGTTCCGGTACCTGGTGGTCTTAGTCCGGAGACTCCTGTAGCGCCTCCCAGAGGGCAGGAGGGTGAAGAGTCCATGTGATGGGTGACTGGGGTCTTTGATGATTTTCCCAGCCCTTTTCACACACCGCTTCCTGTAGATGTCTTTCATGGCAGGAAGTGGTGCTCCGGCGATGCGCTGGGCAGTTTTCACGACCCTCTGCAACGCCTTCCGGTCCGAGGCAGAGCAGTTCCCGTACCAGACTGTTATACAGTTGGTCTGGATGCTCTCGATGGTGCAGCGATAGAAGTTCACCAGGATGTCTGAGGACAGGTGGTTCTTCCTCAGAGTCCTCAAGAAGAAGAGGCGCTGGTAAGCCTTCTTGACCAGCTTCTAGCAGTTGGTCGTCCAGATGAGATCCTCGGAGATGTGGACTCCCAGGAACTTGAAGCTGCTCACACACTCCACAGCCGTCCCCTTAATGTGGATGGGTGGATGTGGGTCAGCATTCCTCCTGTAGTCCACGATGAGCTCCTTGGTCTTCTCAGTGTTAAGCAGCAGGTTGTTTGTGTCGCACCACTTAGCCAGACGATCCACCTCCTCCCTGTAGGCGGCCTCATCGTTGTCACTGATGAGGCCAATCACCGTGGTGTCATCTGCAAACTTAATGATGGTGTTGGAACCATCAGCCGGTCTGCAGTCGTGGGTGAAGAGGGAGTAGAGGAAAGGGCTCATCACACAGCCTTGTGGTACACCGGTGTTCATCATGATTGTAGATGAACAGTGGTTATCCGGCCGGACATGTTGGGGGCGGTTGGTCAGGAAGTCCAGTAACCATTTGCAGATGAGGGAACTGATGCCCAGGTCTGTCAGTTTCTTGATGAGTTGTGAGGGGTGGATTGTATTGAATGTTGAACTGAAGTCTATAAACAGCATTCTGGCGTAGGTGTTGTTGTTGTCCAGGTGTGAGAGGACAGAGTGCAGTGCGATGGAGACTGCATCCTCTGTGCTCCTGTTCTGACGGTATGCGAATTGGTGGGGGTCCAGGGTGGGGGGGAGACAGGATTTGAAGTGTGCTAGGACCAGCTGCTCTAAGCACTTAGTGATGATGGGGGTGAGTGCTACTGGGCGGTAGTCATTAAGGCAAGATGGGTTGGAGTTTTTGGGTATCGGGACGATGGAGGTGGATTTGAAGCAGGCCGGTACCACATCGTGGGCCAAGGACAGATTGAATATGTCTGTGAGCACTCCTGCAAGCTGCCCAGAACACGCTCTGAGAACACGCCCGGGGATGCCATCAGGACCTGCAGCCTTGTGGACATTGATCCTGCTTAGCACCGCTCCTACATCGGTGGGGGAGGGAGTCAGAGGTTGGTGGTCTGGCGTCAAGTCTGCTTTGGTTGTGGTTGTGGGGTTCCCTCGCTCAAAACGAGCATAAAGGTTGTTGAGCTCGTTGAGGAAGGAGACATCAGAGGATGCGGGGGAGGGTTTGGTGGTCCTGTAGTCTGTAATGGTCTGGAGTCCTTGCCACATGCGTCGGGGGTTGGAGTTGGAGAAGTGTTCTTCTACCTTCTTTTTGTAATGGTGTTTGGCTTTTTTGATGCCCTTCTTTAGATTAGCCCTGGCTGTGCTGTAGGCGTGTGCATCTCCTGACCTAAAGGCAGTGTTGCAGGCCTTCAGGAGGAGACGAGCATCCCGGTTCATCCAAGGCTTCTTGCAGTTTATCGTGGAATACCTAAGGGGGGAGAAATTTTCTCCCGCTGATGCAACAGTGCATCTCATTGCAGTATATCTGGCTAATTGAATGGCACTGGATGAAGAGTGGTGCAGGAGTATTTCAAGAGCTTTTTTAATAGAAATCACCCAGAACTGTCTCCAGTGAAGCAGATAAATTGGTTAGAATGAGGTTGAGCCCTTGTTTACTTCTTCTAAACATTTTTCCGTATAACATATACCTAAAAGCACTGTGTTATCTGTCCAAAAGGATCAAACTGAGTTATGGAGACAGCAAATACAGCTGGACGTGGCTATTTTATACAGAAAAAAAATTACGTACAGGTTCACAGTGATCAAAAGCTTATCCCAGCACCCAGCAATGAACATGTTATTACCCTGAAGTCCGTCCAAAACCAACGTTTTTCTGACTTGTTGCTTTTTTTGCAAATATCTGTGCATGACAAATAGGTCATGGCGAAGGTTAAAGAAATTATGGTTTGGGCAAATTATTTATGGTTCAGGTTTTATGGGAATAAGGCCCAACAAAAAAGTTGGATGTGGTTAGAGAAGTGGTTAAAGTTAAACGCAACACTTTAATTATACATCTGTGGCAGGACTGAAACTATCCTACATGGAATTTAAACAATAAACAATAGTATGTCTATGAGCCAAGCTGACCTCCACTTCAATTTCAACAGTGTATTCAACGCTGGCTATGGACACCAACGAAGATGGACTGTATAATCCAAAATTCATTGGATGCCGCCAACACCTACAACAGGGTTAACATCTCCATTTCACCCTATTGTGGTGTCTCACCAGGCCACAGCTCTCAGAATGTTCCGGTGTGACTAAAGGGGTTTATGTGGAAGCTAGCAGTGGCGCCCTAGGACACCACAAGTTCTTTCTAGTCCCTTGATGTTGTAGTTTGTTTTGTTTTTGCCTTCTGTCAGAGCGTGGTGTGTTGACTGGCTATTGGCCCGAGGCTGTCAGGAAGGAAGAAACTGGCCACAAGCTGTCCTTTGGTTGCTCAAACATCCAGCCATATCCATCTGTGTGTGTGTGTGTGTGTGTGTGTCAAATCAACATCAAGGATATGACTCTTTTTCTCTGTTGGTCCATTTTCATACATGACACTCACATATGGCAATTTTCTGATCTTTGCCTTAAATTAAGGGGTCTTTCCCCCAGACATCAGACAGTTTAAGTTATATGTGACATACATTTCTGGCAATACTGCAGTCTTTACATCGCGCTATGTGAACAGCAGCATATGTAAACAATCAAAAGAAGGGGGAAAATATGCTGTACAAACAATTTGGGGCTACAAACTCATCGTATGGTACTGGCCAGACCTTGGATCCCCAGAGGAAATGCAATTTTTTAAGTCTGTGATTTTTTTTTTTGTCACACGCTTTTTAAAATGTTTCAGAATGCCGTTTTCTCATTATTTGTCCCTTCACACAAGGGGCAACGTCAGCACAAACAGCTGTTTTCTTTTTAATGGTCTCAGCAGGGGTTTTTTTCACTAGTCAGCACCTCCGTGTATCAGGAGGAAAGGAATAAATGGTGAATTGAAATAGATGCTAAATAGGCAGGTTAGGAATGTTTCAGGACCACCGCTGAGCTGATCGACTGTCACGTCAAAACACCGGCCCGTACTTTCACCCATGCAGGCTTAACGCAGCAGCTGATGGCCAAAGGTAATATTTAGGGATGCATGGCTACACAGCCAAACTCTAAACACTCAAACTCTGAAACAAAAGTTGGACAGTGGAAAGAAACCAGGAGACCACAAGATGCTCTTCTTCTCTCTCTCGCTCTCTGTCTCCAGTGGACTTGTGAGACTATAAATATTAGCCAGCATCAACACGGCCACCACAGGGACTTCACTGGACTCCACCAGACAGTCACACAAGATTAAAACGAGTGAAAGCGCCAGTTTAAAACAGGTAATTCTCTTGTTATATTTCACAATGTCACATCCGGTAAATAATGGCTACTCTTCAGTGCTGGTGTTTGCCTTGTGCGTGTCCCTCATCCTTCTGTTGCGCGATGGACGCTCAGAAGCTTCAGTCTACCACAAAAAAGGTAAGAACCACTTCTGTTCCTCCACTGTTCAAGATAATGTATTCACATTACCCTGCGCAGCTCAGGGGCTGCTACTTTCCACATTAATCAACACTTGTGATTTATGGAAGCTGTGGCTGTTAAACCAACACAAACTGGCTGACCGCAAACTCTCTGTCCTTTATAACCCTGACCTTGCATTCATTCCCCTGGGAGCTCTTCACAGTGCATCAGTGCGTTCTTATTGATCCCCTTCTCAAGGTGACAGACAAACCCCATAAGGATAGCTACCCGCAGCCTGCAGGAACGCTGAGGAAACTCACTGCGGATGCCAGATTTAGCCATTAATGTGCCTGACCCCTTGCAGCGGGGCTTTATGTGTTCTGCCCAGAGGACGGACATTTATAGCCTTTGCAAAGTTACGATGTCCTGGGGGGGAAAAAGTGCATTTTTACCCAGCAGTTTCATACCTGCTCACCTAAAGAGAAGAGCTTAGAAATGTAAAGTCAGATGAGATAGATCTGACAGCGTGGCTCTCGTTTCTTTCGCAGGCATCTGCTCCTCCAAAGACAAGAACTACAAAGCAGGAGATTCTTTCCGGAGAGGTTGCGACAAGTGCTTCTGTCACACGTTTGGTTTCTACTGCTTTGCGTGAGTAGAATTTTTTTTTCCAGTTCAGCTCATTTCAGGCCACTGATTTACAGTGATGGGAATAACAGCGTTACAACTAACCGTGGTACTTTTTCAGTAACGAGTAATCTAACTAATTACTATTCCTATCGTTACAATGCCGTTACCGTTACTAACAAGAAAATGTGGTGCGGTCATGTTACTATTTTTCAACAAACAGACTGTTGAAGCTGTCTTCAGCTTACCGCACCTTATATCAGTTGCATGGAAGTAGCTGTCTATGTAAGTAATCTGGACTAGGGCTGGGTATCGTCACTGATTTCTAGAATTGATTCGATTCCAATTCACAAGGTCCCGAATCAATTCGATCCACGATTTGATTCAATTCAATTCGATTTGAATCTGGGAAATTTTGCTTCAGACAGTCAGAAATATTATAATTCAGATCAGTACATTTACATATTTTTGTATCTATAAAAAGGAAGCTGACACACGCAAGACTTTATCAAAGGTGTGAGCGTCACAGCAGATGCCTTTGTGTCAAAGTAGCTGAAGATAAAACACAGAAAAACATGGAGGTTTTCCTGGCCTGGGATTTTATAAAAATATTCTGCAGTACATCAAAAATGAAAGAAAACCATTAATCAACATATGAACATTACCTCTGAAGTTACAGAGGTTTTATTAGAGACACGGCTAAGCGGTTTGCATTTTGCATAGTTTTAAAAAGTTTACATTTGTTCAGAAGCCTATTGAACAGCAGAAATTAGGTTTTCTTTTCAGAAGTAAGTAAAGTAAAAGGAAAAAAAAAAAACAGCGGCCGACAGCGTCGTAAATAACGGTAGACTTGTGCTTAACAAGCAAGCGAATAATGAAGAAAACAGATTTTTAGACGGGAAACTGTTCTTGAAGTATACAGAGAGAGAGAGGGAGAGAGAGAGAGAGAGAGCTGTGCATGATTTTATCGTGGTAGAAGCAAAACAGCAAAAGTCAGAGGGGATTCATAACTATGTTTATGTGAAGCGTAGTTTGGATCTTCTTTTGCTGCTGGTTCGGTCAATATTGTTCTCCTTTGTAGTGGACAGAAATTTTTTTTTTGGAGTGGCACAAATAATTTGTGTGGCATCTTATTGAATGCAGAACACCTGATTATTATCTAAATAGTGTGAAATGGTTATTTAAAAAAGGGGTAAAAGGTAAATGACTGCAAATAACTTTGTTGTTTGCAAAACTTATGCATAGGATTTTAAAATTGACAAATTATATTTGCATTTAAAGTTATGAAATATAATTGAATAAACATGTTTGTGGTTTTTACAGTAAAAAATATCACTTTTTAAACTCGGATTTTATGTTTTTTGTCTGATTTTAGATCAATTGTGTTAATACAGTATGTCAAAATAAAACATAAATTCAGACACGTGAGGTCGTGCTGAAAAGAATGATACTAAACAAGGCAAAGTAAATCGTTTTTAAAGGTAAAATGTGGAGGGAAAATCAAAAGTAGTTAAAAATGGCCAATTATACCCTGGACCCCCGAGGGTTAAACATTTTTTTTAAAGTAACGCAATAGTTACTTTTTGAGTAATTAATTACTTTTAGAATCTTGTAACTCAGTTACTAACTCAGTTACTTTTTTGAAGAAGTAACTAGTAACTATAACTAATTACTTTTTTTAAGTAACTTGCACAACACTGCTGATTTATTAAAATGACTGTAGCCTCATGAAAGCACCTCTCTCTTCCCTGCTTCTCCTTTGCAGCCCGATGAAACCCACCTCGTGGCCCAAGAAGTGTCGCCGGATCAGGATAGAGTGTGGTTATGCGGTCGTTTATAAAGAAAATCCACTGGTGGAGTGTCGAGCCTACAGCTGGATAGGATGAAACACTACAGGAGAACTCACATGAAAACATAAAATATGTAAAAAACATACACCCTAAAAACGTTGTGCAGTCCTAACACGAGAGTCCTGGTCAGTGCAACTTTGCTGATGTTACTGTGTTTAGTTTTCATGAGGACAAGTCAGATTATTATTTGATGCTCTGGTTACAGGGAATAAGGTCAAGTTATTAGAATGTGTAGCTTTATGTGCCTTTTTTCCCTGTGCTCTCCTTGACGATAATCCAACACTCTGGTTTAGCTTGACAGTCGGATATGATCTTTTCCAGTTATTCCGCTCAACATGAGTGTATTTCAATGACAATCTCTTTCTCTGATCTGTAATTTTCACCCTACAGAGCTTTGCAACAGATGGCATTAACCTTTGACCGTCCCCCAGGTCTGTGTAACCCATCTACTGTCAACTATAGGGTTTGGCTTTCTGAAGGATTTCCATCTATTTTGAACACCAAAAGAGGAAACAAGCTTTTAAGACAAGATTTGAAATCTACCTGAAAATCCACCTGTTTAACATGTGGCAGAAACAAAACCCAGCCCTAACTACAACACTAGATGGGTCACTGATGACCAGGTGAATGCTGAATGAATGCGCCTGTCTCTGAGAACATGTATCGACTCAAAGTGTTTCACATGTGAAGAAGGTCACTAGTGAACTGTACTTGTACTAAATGACTTATTGAAATGGACAGCTGTTTGCAGTGCCAGAAAGTTCTTTTTATACGAAGCTCAACCCCAATAAATGCAGCGTCTGGTACATTAACAGTCACCATCCAAGAAAAATAGCATAGACTGTATATGAAAGATGGGGGCAGCCATGGTGACCTTTTTGGAAGACCCTTTTTTGTGAAGTCCAGCCTCGAAGCGCATCCTGCTTCATTGTTCCTCTGCTCACAAATGCTTGTCATGATTTACAAAATAAATAAGTAAGATGTATTTACTGAGGTCAGGAACCAATGAAGCTGAAGTCGTTTTTTTCTCTCACATATTTCTATAAAACTTTTTTCTTCAGCGAGAGAAACATCCTGCTTCTTTTGAAATACTGTAGAGAGATTCTTTTCTTGAAAATCATTGTCAGGTTAGTCTTTACTTGTCCTTGCTGAAGATTTAAGTATAAGAACCAGTTACGTGTAAACTTTTTACATACGAAAGACAAAATGATCTGACCAAAACTGTCAGATAGCTTGGACTTTTAAATGAACCATACACAGCACTGGTTCTTTTGGCACTTGCACACAGTTCTCAGATTGTTTTGGTTTTGGAATTTTTTTCAGTCTCTTAATGTGATTCTAGGCTGACTCAGTGGTGTGGATGTTGTAATCAGGCTCTGCGGGGGTTATATCTAAACCCATATTTTTCTGGTTTACAAGTCGCTACAGAATTAATTTAGGGTTAATCAGATGATTTGAGCTCATGTAAAACAAACATCAACAACAAAAAAGGCTTGACTTGGATTTGCACTCCTTCTAATGTCACTTTGTTCTTTAAAGTGCTTCACTTTACTGTACAAAACTTAAACTAAACGAGCACATGCACTGTAAAAGATCAACAAATGATTACAGTTTGAGTCATTCTCAGATAGAAAATCATATTCAAAATGACTAAAGAATAAATCCACACTTGGTTGCAGATTGAGAACTTCACACTTATTAGCAGCGTCAGAGCTGAGCTTCTCATGGTTGTTTAAAAAAAATCACAAGGAAGTTGAAAAAGCTCATTGTGCTTTGCTGGGCTCTTGTAGCGAAGTTCAAATTCTTCTTTTTTGAATGTTGTATAAGAAGCCCATCAGATGCTGTGAAAACACAAAGATGCCCTGAAATCGACAAAGTCTAGCAGCAACTTGAAGCATCTGTCTATAAGGGCTGCAGAGGCCTAACAAGAAGCTAACAGGAAGTCAACCAAGGGTGGCGGAGGCACTGTGCAGCAGTGGCCCTCTTCTCTGGGTGATAATTCAACATGGAAAGTAGGAAGTCAGAGAACCCAGAGGCCTCCTCCAACAGGAAGTGGTATTTCTCCACCAAAACCTCATAGAGGCTCCAGAACCTCAGCGGACCGACACGACGCAGGTCGCCTGGATGAAAACCATAAACTGTTACAACAGACGAGCAGCTCACTGGCAGCAATAACAACACATTAACACAGGAAGAAAGATCTCATCTGGAAGTGAAGGTAGACGCTCACCTCTGCAGCTGAAGTACTCAGCAGAGTATTTACCCGACAAGGCAACAGCGGCCGGGATTTTGCCAAGCAGCTCCGTTATCTGGCCAATATGATCTGAGGTGGATAAACACATACAAGCATGGCACAGAATGCATTAGTATCCTAATTACAATGAAGGCATGGTGTAATCTCACTTAATCCCGTGTCAGTGCTCGTCACACAGCCATCTAAACACACCTTCCTCCAGGGAAATGGACTCACTGGCTCTGGGCTCAAACAGTGAGTCTCCAGTGATCAACTCAAAGGCCTGAGAGAATTCAGGAGAACATTTAGTGGTGACACACAGAATAAGTAAGAATGCACAGATAGCTTTTTATCAGAAAGGTTTCACTATAGGTCATTTAGCTACAGGGCAGCATAGCTTTAGCTACGAATTGTGCAAATTACTTTAATTCCCATTTGATGGAATGGTATATAAACATAACATTATGGGATTAAATATTTCAAAGTGTGAACATCACATTAGTTTGGATTGTCTCTCACCATGCATGCGACACTCCAGATGTCAGCAGGTGGGCCATACTCAGATCCCAGCAAAACCTCTAGTGAGCGATACTGTCGGGTCTGGATCTCCTCACAGAAATGTTTGTACTGGTGATGACAGACAGAAGGGTTTAAAGGTGATTTGGTGTGTGTGTGCATTTGACAGAGAGCCAGAAAGATCTATTCCTCTTTATTCCCTTTCTCGTTGTTTTATTTTCTTTGTCACTTGTGTTCTACAGTGTGGCTTCTCAGCAGAGTTGAAGCATCATGTTTACACTTCTTACAATAAACTTTGCCTTTTTCTTCCAAATCTGGCTCGAGTTCTTACTTTGAGTGTGGAGGTACAATACAAAACCTCAGTTCCTCTTTGCTTTGGAGGATTTATAGCGCTTTTTAAGAGAACCTCTTCAATTCTATAGCTATTAAGATAATTCAATGTGATCAAACTACATCCACACAGTACCAAAAGTGAATACAATGCTTTTGTCCACTTGGGGGCAGCAGAGAGCATTTTGGAACAGAATGTTGACATATAATATTGTCACCTTTCAGGCTAATGTTGCAAGCTTCTGATGACAAAAACATAAAGTGGCTGACCCTTTATACAATTTAATAATACACTAATAAAATATGTTAAACCAAAAGTTTTATAAGTGTATAAGTGTAAATACTAACCACCCAACAGGAGCTCCCCAAGTCAGCAATCTTCACTGCAATTTCCTTTAAGCTGTACGGGTTTACCCGATTGCTTTCTGGGAGAAAAAAACAAACAAACATTATTATTATTATTATGAATTTGGATTTCCAAGATAAATGTTTTATATTAAAATTAAATAGTACACAGCTGTTTTTGTCCAGCTCTAATAGCTGGGATGGCATGGTTAATGTATTTGCTTGATTATATGTTGAATTAGTTTCATTATTTTTTTCTTAGCACAAAAACAAACACCACAAATACTGAAGCAAATATTTATTTATGTATTTACAGCTGCATGGTTGCCTATACGGCCCATCAGAAATAAAAATATCTGGCGCTGAACCTTTTTATTACTGAAACTCTTAAACACTCTCAAGCATCTGTAGCAATGAAGGACAAAATAAAACGTGCCTGGTGAACTGGCTTCCTTCCCAGTCTGTAACGAGGAGGAGCTGCTGCCCCCTGCTGGTGCTTTGTGGGACTGCTCTTCCAGACACACAAGGATGTTTTCTGGCTTGATGTCTGTGTGGATGATTTTACATTGAGAGTGAAGGTAGTCCAGCCCCTGCAGGACCTATAGAAAAATACACAGATCTGATGATGTTTCCTTTCCTTTCCTGCTCCCTCACCGATGATTTTATCAGGAAAAAACATCAGGAATCGGGAATCAGCTCTCGTTGATTCCCCCACCATGTCAGTGTTTTCACAATTTGAGATCTTCCTTTATTAAAGTTTGTTTAAGCAACACTTTTGGGAAAATTCTTTTTATTATTATTATAAATTACTAAGCTATAGCCAGAATGATTAGCCTAGATTAACATTGTGCAGCATGGACTGTTGGTAAATTGCTTAACAATGTAAAATGCCACTAAAATAAATAAAATGCACAACAGTGATACAGTAAAATATAGAAGAGAAAAAAATAAAATCAATAAATCAATAAATTAAATCAGTAATAGTCAATAAAAACAACAACAACAACAACTAAGGCTGTTAAAACCAAAATGTTTAGGTCAACGTGCGTTAAAAGCCAGACCATAAAAATGTGTCTTCAGTAACGATTTAAAAAGTTTGTGCATTTGTGCAGATCTAACATTAAGACGAAGTCTGGTATAGAGAAGGCTCTGTCACCACGAGATTTAAGTTTAGACCGTGGAATAGTTAAAGTTAGTTTTGACCTGGACCTTGTGGTTCTTTCTGGAGTATAAATAAATAGGAGCTCAGACAGGTGAGAAGGGGCTCAGCCGTTTAGTGATTTAAAAAGAAAAAGTAAAATGTTAAGTTGGCTCCTGTAAGGAACAGGAAGCTACTGTAGGGAGGCCAACACTGGGGTGGTATGCTCCTTCTGTTTTGTGCCAGTTAGCAGAAAAGCAGCTGCATTTGGTGACAATAAATAGAGGCCTGGTCCAAACCAAAGTACAGAGAATTACAGAAAACCACTGAAGAGCAGAGCCTTTTAGGCCAGCATAAGATTCCAGCCGTGATAGCAGGATATCATGGTCAGCGTGTCAAAGGCTGCTGTCAGGTCCAACAACAAGAGGGTAGGGCTGCCAGAAACCAGAGTTAAAAGAATATCATTAAAAGCCCCTAAACATGTTGTCTCAGTGCTGTGTAGTGATTAAAACCAGATTGAAACTTTTAGAGATCTCATTAAGATCAAGGTCGCTAACTGTTTGTTCAGAAATGATTACCCCAAATTTCCCCAAATGGGAAACTGTACAAAAACCTATTGGTTAAAAAATTATCCCACAAATTTTGAACAAAGAGGTGAAGTTTAAATTAAACATACCTTATATGAACTTGATTTCTGGTGCCTGGGTTTTCTGGTCTGCTTTGTCTTACCTGGATAAGTATTTGTTTGATCCAAGGCTGCAACAGTCCTGGATTCCCAAAGCAGAGCTGCAAGCATCTCAGGTCAGGCCCCAGCAGCTCCAGCACTAGGCAAATGTCTAACCACCATACATTAAGGTCAGTTTCCCAAACCACTTTGCTGCAAAAACTACATCCACTACAACATGTTCACATTTTAATACTTTGACATTGATTGTTTCAATGATGTAATGGAACAGCTCAAAGGATTCTGGAATATGCGCCCAAGAAATCCCATCTCCAAAAAGGATACGTACCCCATTTACCCCAACCAGCTTAAACTCATCTAGCAGTCGAACGATCCTTTGGCCAAAGGGATGACGGCCCACAGAACCACTGGCCTGTTGAAAGAGAGGAGACGAGAGGATGAAAACAGAGGAAGAAGAGCAAGAAGAGATTTTTTTTAAAGAGGGAGGGGATGATTCGTCCTTTATTAAAAGATTGGCAGAGAGTGATGCTCCAAAGATATGACAGAGAAAAATATCTGACGGACAGAGCGCTTAGAGAGGAGATTCACAAGCAGACGGTCACTAACACATCGCAGGAGAGCCAGTTCATCCTCTCCAGCCTGGGTGAAGCCAGCCCCACTCTTCAACACCTTCACAGCAACACGCCGACCTAGCCTGCCAACACAGACACCAGATCAGATGTGCATGCTGGTTACTGGACAAAGTAAAAGACTCAAACTAAATATTTGTTTGATCCAATTTTTAATTATTATAATTATATGATGCCTAATAAGATCAAATTTCTCCACCGCTTCCACCCTGATCATATCACACAGTCTCAAAATGAACCTACTTGAGGTCCTGGCAGAGCCATACAGTGGAGAAATAACCCCAGCCGAGTTTGGACACCACCTGGTATCTTCTGTTGAAGGTGTCCCCTATCTGGATGGGGTGGTACCCACCTTGGGGGGATAAAAGCAGAATGACATGAATGAACAAAGTCCCATTTCTAGTTGAACTGCTTATATGGTTGAATTTATTCTAGGTTTCAGTGATTAGGCACTTCTCTATATGATCTGACATCTGAAACCTTGTTATCATTCGCTAAGGATTTTCCATATGCTGTTTAGAGAGCTTTGAAAGATGACTAAAAATATAGCTGCTAAAGCTATTTCTGGCGTTGCAACTTCCTATAGGCTATAACATGTCTGTTAGTGAGTAATACATTCAGATCTGCTAGTAGGACAGAGAAAAATGGCGAGGCATACGTCTGTATCGCTTCTCTTTCAGCAAGCATGACACACAGTTGTTGGACATTGTCAGCAGTCTTGAAACTGAATTTCTGTGTCTATTAAATTTAAGCATGAGATACACCAGCCTGTGATTTATTACTGTGTCAGGCACCGGTGGTATCACATACGCAGCAGAGGATATATGAGGTACACACAAAGACTTGCACAGCTGGCAGGTAAGAAGCGAGGACCAAGGTCAGACCAGCAAATTGGCAACCAGATACTGCGCATTAAAGCAATGCATAATGAGAGAGGCACACAGGCTTAGTGCAGCTATGAGGCTTATGAGAAGCCACACTTTGGATTTACACAAGCAAAGCACAAGAAAAAATATGCATGGATTCTTATGATCATCTTTGACTTTTTATCCCTCAAAAGCCAAACAGGAGTCCCTCAAAGCTGTTTTCTGAGCTAAGCAGTTTCTGTCATAATTCAGGCTGCTAATAGAATAAAATGACTGTGTTTACATCAGAAGTTACCAAGAGTGGTCAAGAGTGTCTGTTAAATTAGAACTTTATTGTGTCAGAATTTGTCAATAAGGGTACAGTGGAGGTTGTCAAATGTTGTCTTTATGGGGGAAAGGGGTTATATTGGCTCACCTTAAGGTTAAACTTAAATAGATGGTCACGTTATAGTCAACTCACAATACGGTAGGTGTGTGATCTTATATTCTCGGTCATTGTGGTTTGCTCTTCTTATACATAGGCTGTCTAGTTCTAATTATGTCTGAACCTGCCTTCTTCTTGACCTGTAAGAAGTTGACCCCAAGTCAAAATCTCCTTTTCAAACTGCTGCATTTCAGTAAATGGAGCCTGAAACGTTAAATCTACACGAAGCACTCCAAGAGCACAAACCTCCACCAAGGCAGCTCTCTCTCCTGGCAGTTTTAAAGCAATAGTGTTTTTGTTGTTGTTGTTGTTGTTGTTGTATATATTCACTTTGCATCAGCTTGGTGGATAAAAGGCACATTTTAATGGATTGTTAACATGACCCCACTATACACCCCTACAAATCTTTTGAGTTGTTGTGTTTGCAGATAGCATTTTCGTGCATGTTCTACCAAAAACAAAACTTCCTTGGTGGAGGTAATTATAGCCGTGACCTTATAAAGATGCAGTGAATATTAGCAAATACAGTACCGGCAACTTCCTGGTCTGAAAATCAAAGCCACTGCTAAACACACTCCAATGTTCACTTGAGACTGACCCAGAAGCAAGTCAATCATAGCAAACCTTCATGTTAAAATATTCAACTGGACGTCATTAAAATGTAGGTTTACTAATACAAAAATGGTTCTTGTGGCCTACCAGGTCTTACCTACACTGCATGAGCTTCAGTCAGTTAGACTTTAGTCTTTTATTAGTCTGTTTCTTAGCACTAATTCACATTTATTTGTGCTTGTATATTGCACCCATGTGGTTTATGAATGAAGCTTAGTGTCTGTGAAGGTTCTCAGTCATCCAGGTCATCGTAGACTAAGGAGCTGGGTGAGCTCATTGTGGGCCAGGTTTCACAATGAGCTCACCCGAAACCCTGGCTGATTGTGACCCACACCCGCTTTCACACCTTGGCTCATGTGATTAGGTAGAGGATCATCAGGGGGTCCTTTTGTCCCTCTGTGGGGGGTTACTCCCACTAGGTTTAAATCTGGGACTCTCCACCATTTGACCCTTAGAACTGAAGAAGCTTCTCGGATGAGAGGTGAAACGTTTTCAAGCAACTCAAAGAAGTCCAGACGCTTTTCTTTCCAAGCTCCTTAGACAATGAAGCTTAGCTAGCTAGCAATGTTAGCAAAAATGCTAACATTGAGACATCAAACTGAAGAGACCATAATCAAAGGGTTAGGTCTCAGGGGCTATAGCCATCTTTTATATGCATATATCTTTTATATACAGTCATGAATGAGCAATGGAGTGAAGAGAAATGTGCAAGAAGGCCTCAGCTACTTTGGCAAAAGGCCAAATTGTGACGGATTGGTGACTTGGTCAAAAGTATCTGTAAAAGGGCAACTACTGAAGTGAACTGGACTACTGAAGTCGCTGTTTCTTTTATATAATGTGGATGAAGGGTTTGATAGACATGACAGATTACTCAGGGGTTGACTAAGGCTCTCAAATTCCTGAATCTGAGAATCTGTGGGATACATGGAGACCCCACCTCACAATTTAAAAGATGAAAGGATTTGATGATAATGTCCTTGTGTCTGATATCCTTAGGGGATCTTGAGATGTCTCAGAGTGCATGACTCCATGTTCAATGGTGGCACAATGGAGAGTACATGATATCAGGCGTGTGTTTAATATACGAGCGGGTAATATGTGTAGTGAATCTGACAAACCTAAAAGTAGACTTTACTCTGTCCAGTATTTGACATGTTAAGATTTCTTTCAAACAGCTCAGTGTGCAGTTTTGCATTATATTCACAGACTCATCCAATCTTGTTTCCACAAACCAGAATCTGGTAACTGTTTCCTTTTTAAAGCTGTCCAATCCACCGCCCAAGCGCTCCTCTCGTCGTACTTGGACAACTCTTCTGGCAAAAATCCGAAAACTATTTGTAAACTGTAGCAGCAACGCTCAGTGTCTCAAAATGATGCTGCCAACAGGAACTTAGCTTGCAACAGCGGCCCATTCTCATAAACACTGCATCATTTCCAGCTGGAGCGGGCTCTGAATAACAGAGTCAGCATGTTGAAAGAATCTTTAATTACATCCTGGTACAAGCTGCTTTGAGGGTTTCGAGAGGCTCGGGATAAAAGTTAGGATACATGTGTGAGTTACCATAACAGTATTCTTGGGGGTCCTCAGAGACCTGACTGTCCTTGGGATCCAGCTGCTCCTGGCATCCAAGGGCTTTGAAACTGTTAGACACGCCACCCTCACTCCTGCAAACACACACAAACCCAGAAATTCAAACAGTGTATTCATATGTGTGTCAGTTTCTGAGAGCTGAACTACTTTTGGAGATTCCCACAGACTCAGCGTGCCGTGGACGTTTGCCCCACTGCCCAGCTGAGAGTGGACAAGCAGCACCGGAAGTTGCACTATTTCTAACTAGGCTGTAAATCATTTAGAAGCATCTCCGCGCAACCTGATAACTCTGCACGCCAGCTGCTCCCAATACACAGATGGCCCGAGGAGTCGGAGTCACGTCATGTCTGGAAATACTGATCACAGGTCTGTTTTCAGCAGAGGGACATATACAGTAGAGTTTAAGAGCTAGACGCGAATAAATGTGAAAGATTTTAGGGGCAAATTTTAAATAATTATCGATAATGTCAAAAAAAAAGAGTTTAGGAGCTGAGTTGCATTTTCTTGAGGTCACGCAAGAATGCAAGGCTACATAAAAACATGAAAGAAGAAACGAAATAATAATGATGATACTAATGCAGAAAGTTTTATACTCACACACGATGCTGTTCAGCCTCTGTATGAGGCAGGCAGGGGCTCCTCTGCATGGTGCGATTAAGCAGATGTCGCCAGTACATTAAAATTTCCGATTTTTTGGCATAAAGTGAGGAGAGAGTTAGGCGCAGGAAAAAAAGCAAGTAGCCCTGATTACAGTTGCTGCCCTTGAATCTAGTTAAGCAGCTGAGAGGTGGAGGTGGTGGAGGTAGAAGGGGTTGTGGTGGGGGTCTGCTTAGTCTCTCAGGAGGCTGGAATCAGCAGTCAGCAGGGTCTAAACATGGAAATCCCCCCGCAGGGTCTTGGCTCACAGTCTGTCAGGTTTTCACCTGCTCTGCTGCAGGACTTGCATCTTTCAGTCACCAGCCTCAGATTAAACTCTCTCTCTCTGTTCCTCAATGTCTCGTGCATGCTGGGAAAGCTATAAAAGAGAGAAGGCGCCCCTAAAAGATGAGCCGAACGTCACACAAGGCCGAACAGAGTGAGGGAAGAGAGGGAACGACAGCTGCTACAGGGATCACAGACTGCTAAACCTGCCTGCAGCACATTCTTAAGGATTAAAATAAAGTCGTTAGAACAGAGGTTGGCTGAAAGTTCCATTTTTTAAAAACAGATTGCAATTTAAAACCCTCTCTGTATGAGGATTTTACATTTAGATGAGCTCAGCTTTTGAGGAAGAAGTTTAACAGAAGCACCTGGCACAATCTTGACAAATATATTGTACACTTGATCTTACAGCCTCCTTCACATCTCAGTGGCTGAGTCTGCTTTTTCTTGCCAACACCATGCTGTTAACACTCTTACATGGCACCACATTTTATAGTGGATGCCATGGAGCAAAGGAGCTCCTGGCTCGTAAAACAGGGAAGCGTGTTGAAGGCAGAGGAATGAGGGTTGGGTGTGTGTGATGTGAGATATCAAGAGGCCTGTTGACCTCACATGAAGAACTGTTAATAGTCAGATGACACATGATGGCATTGCGTCTCCTTGAAATTTTCCAGCTGCAAAGCACACGAAACTATAGCTGGAGTGTGTTTACTGTACATGACTGCAGACAATCCTAACCTCCAGATGATATCATCATACTTCAGCCTTTTGTCTCAGCCAGCCTTTCACTGAGACCATTTCTGATGAAGATCTCTCTTTGCTTCTGTCTTTGCTGCATTTTCTTTACTTTTTCTAAAGGGCATAACTTTCAGATACTGTTCATCTGCTGTAGATCATTTTTAGGCCTGCCACTTCTTTGTCCTCCACTTGTCTAGTTTCCTCAGTTCTCTTTTTAAGGACAGGCTGCACACGGCAGCACAGTGGTTAGCACTGTTGCCTCACAGTCCTGAGTCCAATTCCACCATCAGGCCAGGGTCTTTCTGTGTGGAGTTTGCATGTTCTCACCATGTACTCTGGATTCCTCCCACAGTCCAAAGACATGCAGTTATTGGGGAAAGGTTAACTGGAAACTCTAAATTATCCATAGGCATGAATGTGAGAGTGAATGGGTGTCTGTGTCTATGTGTTAGCCCTGCGACAGACTGGCAACCTGTCCAGGGTGTACCCTGCCTCTCACCCTAAGACAGCTGGGATAGGCTCCAGCCCCCTCACGACTCTGATAAAGGATAAGCGGAAGCAAATGGATGGAGGCTGCACACCATGCCCATATGGTTTTCAGGTAATAGCTAGTAAGAACAGTTAATGGTATTTTGGGTGCAAAAATCCTATTTTAAGCCTGCCAAGCTGTTATCTTTGGCATTTTTCATAGATTCCAAAGATTGTAACTGAAGAAATGGGAACAAATTATATGTTTTTGCAACAGGCTGCTAGTAAGTGTATAAAGATGTGAATTTAAATGGGGTTTTTTGCTAAGGTGTTTGTTATGTGCTGACACAGTATGTGTCTGTTTAAAAAAATGATGTGAATCAAATGCTAGAGAATAGTAGGTATCACTGTAAAGATTCAAGCCGAAAATCAAAACACGTGTTCGACCAGTTCTGGTCCAAAACAACAAACTCCATCTGCACTGCTTTCCAGCTCAGGCCACCAAACGCTCAGCAGACCATGGAAACCATGTAGAGATTCACAGGTTCAGAATGTAGGATTAAACACAGGCCTTAACCTACTGAGTACTTTTACAAATATAGGCTGTTATACTGATCTCTTGAAAAATATTCCAAGCCTGTTTGGACTGTAGAACAAACAAAGCTCAAGCCAGGGCTTCTTTAAAGTTCTCACTAGGCTGTTTTGTTGCACAGCGTCGGAGCGAGCAGGTGTCCATTCTTGTTTTCCAGCCCATCCTCTCATGTCCTGGTATTACTCTCTAATGTTGGTCCAATCTTAATCCTAAAAGCTTGTGCTGGCTGTTACCATTCTCCAGTTGCACTCAGCTGTAATAACACACTTCCCACAGGAGCAATCGGTGTGTGTGTGTGTGTGTGTGTGTGTGTGTGTGTGTGTGTGTGTGTGTGTGTGTGTGTGTGTGTGTGTGTGTGTGTTTGTGTGGAGAAATCAAAATAGCACCTGCACAAATTTAGATCATTGGGTTAGTAAGGGATAAATAAATAGATAATGCAACAAACTTCTTCCTTAAAGTATACATGCTAACTCATGCGTTTGATCCCCCCGCCCACTACAGACTGAACTGTGACCTGCACTGTTTTTTGCTATGACCACAGTCAGCCAGCCTGTCTTTGGTTTACAACTTGAAACATATACACAGAACGCACACATTAAATATCTTCAGGGGTGACTACGTTTCATCGCCCGCCTGCCTCAAGAAAACACATACAAACACCACACTGACTGGCAGCTTATATAGAAATACTTCATATTTTTACTGATAATCTGAGCAGTCATACTTATTGCTGTTATCTCTGTGTGGAGCATGGTGTGGCATTACCAGCTGCATGTGACAGGTGCTCATACTCTTACATTTACAGACGTCTAAATATGGAGTCTCTATCCTGGATTACTGATGACAGGAAGCAGTTAATATACGAGCTGACACTCAGCTACTGCACTAATCGCTATCAAGAACCAGGGACTTGTCACAGTGCTGATGGGATGCTGTTTAAAAACAAACAAAAAACGTGTCCTGCCAATAACACTGGAAATGAAATACATTCTGTATATTGTTGAGTCTATGATAATACTGTGTTTGATACACTCAGCTTCCCAACAAAGGCCTGTGGCTGCCACCTGTTTAACATTTAGACAGAAAAAGTGACCGATCGAACTAATAGCAGTGACAATAACTGGACTGGATCTGTGAGCTGGATCCATCCAGGTTTTAACGCTCTCGTTCTAGAAATAGATCATCTTGCAATGGAAATGGGACTGTGACATGTTGGCTGAGACCTGACTATTTTTTGCTACAATACTGCATGAGTACTAGGGACGGACCCAAGTGTTTACCACAAACTTGGTGAAGACAGTGTGTGGGACTAAAAGTGGAGCTTAACACTACTAAAACCTGCTGTTTCACCAACAGCCAGTCAGTCCCTGCAGCCTGCTCCATATTAAAATGCCTAACTGGAGTTTACACGTCATAATTGCCAATTAATGTCTCTGTAACAAGTGCATTTCTCTCTATATTTTTCTGTAGCTCATTTCTCTGTATGTTGAGGCTTAGAGGTGTTAGGTGTAGGCCGTTTCATGTAAAAATGCACCAACAGGCGTCTGCAGCATGTATTGCTGACATTACTTTCACCAAATCAATCTGATAAACTGAACCTGTTGATTGTATTTGTGTTGTTAGTGCCTTTTTTGAGCATTTTATTGGAATTGTCTGATAAATGACAATCCAAGAAGTCAGTGAAATTCTAGTATTTTATTTGTCATGTTAACTAACACTAAACAGCAGATAAAAACTCGTTAACTTCAGCTGTTCTTCAGTAAATATGGCAACTTTTGGTTCCAGAAAAATCAGCATACCTAATGAAGAGTATGTGTTTTAGTGTGATAACCATCTTTTGTCATAGTAAAAAATAAAGAAAAAGAAAAGTGTACCTAGTTAGTTGCCCGAGTTACATTTTCCCATTTTTTACCAGTGGCTATATATATATATATATATATATATATATTGTGCTGGCTCACTAGCGTCTGGATAGACGGAGGTGTTCAGTTACAGTGTTTTAATGAGGAGAGAATCACATATATTAAAAAATTTTGAAATGTTTTAGGATCCTTACCTCAAATTATATAAAGGCACTTTGAAGTGAAAATGAACTAGACATGAATTAAACTGAACTGTACAAGTGAACCATATTTGCTCCTGAAAACACATCAAGATCCTCCTTCTTTCAAAAGAAGTCAAAATTAACTCATGTTCCAAAAAATATTTACACACAAATTTAATAATGCAAAAAATGAAACTTCTGTTAACATCTGGACCTGTTTATTGCATCACATTAAACTGTTGTTAGGTTCATCCTATCAGTTGGTTAGAGAACGCTAAAGTCATGATTACTTAGGAAAAGTATGTACAGAACAAACATCAGAACTGAGCTTTGCTTACACAAGCAACACCAATGCGCATGGTAAAAAAAAAAATCCTGTTTGTTTGCTTTTTTAAATTTACAAGATAACTGCCTTGAAACATTTAAAATGGGTCCAAAATGTTCAAAAATAATCAGCATCTGAGAACAACTGGATTTGAGTTTGAAGTTTGAAACTCCTCAAATCCAACTCGATGTACAAAAAAAAAAAACCAAAACAAAAAACATCTGAAATTGATGGGAATAAATGTTTCATAGATCTGTAAGGAAAAATCCAACAACATATGCAATAAAATAAATAAACAATAAATTAAACTGGGAAAATAAAAGGATTCTCGCATGAGGCGTGGCAGAGCAACAGGCACCTTTGTTAGGCAATTACAATGTGTGATTATAAGTCTCAGAGATGAGCTTTTCCCCCCTTTTTGTAAAGGAAAAAAAAATTACACATACACTGACACTGCTTCATCAGCGTAACAAGATTCAGCGAAAACATATTTTTCCTGAAACAATGAATTTAAGCAGTGGTCATGTGACCACAGAGAAGAGAAAACAGGTCTTTCTGAAAATATATATAAAGTAGAGCCCGACCAATTTATCAACGGGCTGATGTCATTAGCCAATATTAGCTATTCACAGATCTGTTGGTGTCAGGATTTATAATGGCCAATATATGGAAATTAAAAAGTAAGTAAAACAGAGACGGGAGAAACACCTTTCTACTATTTTATGTGGTGACAGTGTATCGATTGGTGACACGAGGGCACTCTGTAAGGGTTGGCAACGTGTTTGGAACGGCAGACGCAACAATCAGCTGATCTATGCAGGATGGGCCAGAGTGAGAAAGAATACATAAATAATTTTATTTAATTGTGTACTTTAGACAGTGACCCTAGAAAACTTGTGTTAGATTCAACCTGACTTTAAAGGGAAAACGATTTCATCATAGTTTAGTGTACAAATCAAGTATTCATTGAGTTTATTCCACATTTTATTTGTTTTGCTTCTCTAGAACAACCTATGAGACACCTTTAAAATCAAAAGTAAATGTCCCCAGTATTTGACATTTCTAAAAGTGTTCCTCGGTTCTTTTGTGCATTTTATTTTTAATATTTTTGCTAGTTAAGTTCGGGTTTGATCTCGTATGAATTTTGTCTGCATGTAGTTTAACTTGTGTAGAAGATTTGACTTTCGGACGGATTGTTCTTAAGTCAGCTACAAATGTCTTTGTCAAACTGCTTTGCGTCTGCAAATAAAAGCAAAGATTGCAAAATGCAACAAAATTTGTGAAACTTTACTTAAAAAAGAAAATTCCCCAAGCTGTAGGTTATCTTTAAAAAAAAAAGCAGATTGAGAGCTTTTATAAAACATTAGTCTTGGCTTTAAACTAAATTAGGCAGCAGCTACAAATTATAGTAAAAGAACTGGTAATGACGAGTTTAAAAAATGAAATATACCCAGGGAAACCATCCAATAACAGCTAACTGAACATGACAACAGAGTAAGACTTGGAAGCAGATTCAATACGTGATAACTTAGACCACTGACAGTGTCATTATCAATTTGTAAGACTTTGAGAAAACATGGTAGAAAACTCCAAAGCTGTTGGTGTTTAAGGTCAAATCCTCCTTTTCCCTTTTGTCACTTTATTTTGTCCTCCAGCACACTTAGATTTTCTTTTTTTCTCCAACAAATCTACATTTAAACTCGGGGCAGGAATGTTCTGTGCAGTAACTCTGAAAAATGTCCATCAAGAAAGAGAACCCCCCCCCAAAATGATCTCTTTTGTTTTGTTATTAATTTCCCTTTAGGTGACTTAAACATCAGAAATCCAAGGTTCAGAAGAAATTCTTTTGTTTTGATGTGCATTTTCTCAGTTTTTTTCCCCCTCCTCAGCGATGTGGCGCTCTTTTTGCTCCCAAAATGAGACAAAAGAGGAGTGTAATTGTGCACACCGATTCAGCACAGGAAACACACCTCACTAACAATTAGTCTGTCAAAATGACAGCAGAATCACAGTATGGGACCAAATAGTCCCTTTTCTCAGGGAAAAAAACGTTTTCTTTTTGTTTTGTTTTTTCCAAGGAGATGTCAAAGAAAGTTTCTTTCCACAAATGTCTATCCCAGCCGTGGAAATCATAGGTCTGTAACCTTGTTTTCAACGGCAGCTGCTATCTGTTGGAGCCTGTATCCAAGCTGCATCTTCTGAGCCGTGCAGTCCTCTTCCAGAGCTGTGATAATCTGATAGAAGGCAAAAAGAGTTCAATTAAAATTCTTACTTAACATATTAAAGTTAGAGCAATGAGCTATCTTCCTTGAAATGATTTCACTCCTATAGAAGCTTCTCACGCTTTGGTTGCTAGTAGATTGCTGCAGTCAAGTGTAGTTGAAGACCCCAACTTAAGGATATTCCTGGGTGCACATTTGCAGACAAGATGGCATCTTCCATGCAAACTACAGGCAACTTTGGAAATCTACTAGAATCAAAACAGTTCCAAGAAAGTTTGAATCAACTGGTTGGGAATACACGTTTTCCTTTCAGTGGTTGCCAGATCATTGTGGACTTGTCCCTAAAGCTGTGCGATTTTTGGCCCATTTTGAGCCGATTTTTCAGTCGTGCGACCGTTTTGGTGATCGACCTGATTTTGGCCTTCATCGTGCATCGTGTAGTATATGTGGGGTAACGAGAAGCGATTAACACCTCACGACCAGCTCCTGATCATCAATCGCTTGGTCGGGAGGATTTCAAACCTCCCGTCACCGCAGCTGCTCACACTGCGCACGCGCAAACACATAAACGTCGGTGAAAAAGACGGAGTAGCACGGCAGTACAGTGTGTGATCTGGACACAAGCGATGGAGGCACTTGTAGAACTTTGGAAAGCTCATCCGAGCCTTTTCGATGTGGCATCACAAAATCATCACGACCACAACAACCGTGAAAATAGTTGGATTTACACTGCTGCTCAATCACAGCTGCCTGATCAATGTTTTTCATTAGCAATTTAGCAAAGTTGATGGTGGTGGTGTGTGTGTCTGTGTGAGTGAAAGACAGAGAGGGAGAGCGAGCGACAGATTTTCTGTTATAACCTTCATTTTTATGGACGCACAGTTTGAGCACTCGGGTTGCATCAGAGCATCGGGCCGTATAGTGTGAGACCCTGCATCGTGACCTACGAACTTCTAACCCCTGCAAGTCAATCGTACAGTTTGAGCAGAAGCTGAATAACGCGACTGAAAAAAATCGTACAGTGTCTGCCCAGCTTAAGCCTCTATGACTGGAGCCTTGAGCGTACAGTGTGACACATCTAAAATGGCAGACAAGTTAACAGCACATTGCTGCAAAATCTCAGTGAAAGTCTGAGGAAACAGCCATCTGCGCTGACCTTAGTAAACACTTTTCCTGGTGAGTTTATGGGCTCAGTTACTAATTTTGAGCAATGCCATATGAAACCTTAAGTCTGCGTTGTGCACTGTGATCATCCTATGTGTCAGGAAAGGAGGACTACATATATATATCAATCTATCCATTCACTTCCGCTTATCCTTCTCAGGGTTGCAGGGGGCGCTGGAGCCTATCCCAGCTGTCATAGGGCGAGAGGCGGGGTACACCCTGGACAGGTTGCCAGTCTGTCGCAGGGCTAACACACAGGGACAGACAATCATTTGCGCTCACATTCACTCCCACATTCACACCTATGGGTAATTTGGATTAATTAATTAACCTATCCCCACAAACTCCACTTTGTGGGGACTATATATATATAAAAAACAAAAACCAGATGACATGACAGATCCTAGTGGTGAACCTGAAATATTGATTTCTGTCTGGAAATAGATTGCAATACAGAGCGTAAACCCTGCCCACTTCATATTGGCGAATGGGATGTGAGATTCAAATTATAACAAGAACTACAAAAAGCAAATACTGTTTCTGTTGAGTATTTAATGCTGTTTTGTATGAGACAACTGTGGACTTCAGAGATCGGACATCCAAATATTTCAGGGAATTCAATCAGTTTGTCAATCAATAACTTGAGCTACACTCCTGACAGTTCATACATATGCACATAGCCAGCTCTTTAAATAATGATTACATAAAATCCCTGTCAGCTCACAACTAGTAAATCTCTCCCCTGACAGCATACTATGCAATGCAAGCATCATGTTTGCGTAATTTTGTGATACTCACCTGATCGTAGTATTTGTTGATGTACTTGTAAAGTTCATGTAAAGCCACGAGGCAGTTGACCTCAGCAGCGTAATTCTGTTCAGGGAGAGTAAAAAATAGAGAGGCGAAGAAACGTCAGCGGTGGAAAGCTGTTAAAAACTGCATCGGTTGCTATTCATATTTTATTTCAAACTCCACATCCAGCTTGTCATTCTCCCAGCTAAATGGAATCTTCCAGGTCCTAAAAGTATTTATGTGTTCAGCCATTGTGTAAAAAAAAGGTTACTTTGACTAAATGGGAAAACAAGAGTAGGTAACGTACACGGGAGAGTTCTGCTAGGGCCGAGTTCATCTCCTGGTCACTGGCAGAGATGGTCTGACGGATGTCTGCGTAGTACCTGGAGGTACAGGGAATCACAGATTTTTACATTAAATCCACAGAAATTTGAACCCAAATGCAAGAGAGATGTTTACCCCTAAGAGCTCGCCACTCTCTCCACTGATTACTGTCAGTTCATTTTTGACTTGTTTAATTTTAAATAAGAAAATATGACAAATTATGAGTCTCTGGTGTATCAGTGGGGAAAACATGTAGAGAAAGATGAAGTGATCATTTTTAAATGCAGATCAGGCTAATAAGGCTTCGAAAACAAGCACATGTGTTACCTAAAATCTTGTCTAGCAACACTTATTTCAGCAGGGCGACATGCCGAGCTTAATGTGCAGAAGGTAGTAGTAAGTGTAGCAGTCTGCTCTCAGACCATCCATGCATGGAGCCTCGCGGGCTTAGTCTACCCTCTGTCTGGCACTGACAGATCGTCCTGTGCCTCACTCTCTCCTTCCACCCCTCCCTCCTCTCTCTTCCAGAGTGTTTTTTATGCCTGGGGTCAGTGGGACGACCGGCTGCCATATTCTTACCTCTCCACCATCTGCTTGTAGCGGGGGATGTCTCTGGCATACAGCAACTTGTTGATAGGAGAGTCCTGAGTAAGGAAGACAGATGTCACATAAGAGTAACGAGGCATGTAAAACAAGGAGTAATAATGTGCACAAATAATTTTGTTGATGTCAACATGCACTGAGTACAAAACAAGGCTGCAGGGCTCATTAGACTCACATTCCTATTACGCACGAGATGATGTGTAATATCTGATCCTTGCTACATATTATGTGTTAAGTCTTAAGTAGACAAAACCCAGCCCAGACTATTAGATTTGGTTATGTACTGAGGAAAACTATACGATGCTCTTTTATGTTTAATTAGAGTCGGCTGTGAATTAATCAGGTGTGAAACCCTCTGACCTTCACAGTTTGAAAGTGTGGGATTGTATATTGCAGGATTAAGACACAGGATCTTTGGATCTTAGAAAAAAGTATTTTTTACATCTCTAAAGATTTTGAAATGTCCACATTGAGACAGTCTAAGAAAATGCTCCACAGAAAAAGGCGCCCAACAAACAGCACACTAATAACAAGGTGTGTTATCGTCTCTGAGGTAAAAAGAGACCCTGGTTAACTTCTAAGTAATGAAAGGCCTCTCTCACATCTACTATGGGTAGACACTGAAGTGCTATGAAGACAAAAAGTGTGCACAGCAATGCTGCAAGGAGGGTCACAGCAGATGCAATTGCTTCATTCTCTGGAATCTAATTTTGGGACCATCTTAAAATGAAACGTACATAATTAACACAGGGCTCACAAACACAGAAGGACATAAGTTAAAATCTAATTCAAATTCTTTTTTTTCTTTTTTCTTTTTAAAAAAAAAGGGACAGTGCATATTAATCTACAAATCAATGTTAATGTGTCAGAATTAGCCAAAAGGCTATTTTTCTTCCCTCTGTAAGTGTCTCATATTTGTCCTTTACAAATGAAGCTCACCCGTCCCAGTTTATGGTCAGCTATGGTGCAAGAATCCATAAAGGTCTGAGCTATGACAGACAGCACAGCATCCACGTGGTCTGATGTCTGCACATCAAAGATGAACTGCGGGTTCTTCAGGATATTGATCCAGAACCGCAGTGGCAAGCTGTTTGGTAAAGCAAGAAAACATTTACACATTTAAGCAGTGATTGTAATGTAAAAGTACAGTTATACATCAGATTTTAAAAAATGCTTCTAATCCACTCTTATGCAGAAAAAAAGTGCAGGTTCTTTACTGGTGCTTCCATCCCTTTTGTTTGATTCTAACACACTCTGGTGTCCTGGGCCTTTTGGTTTCGTTTATCTGGAATGTGGTGAAAACGCAAAGCTCACGTGATGTCTAAACGAACTACTCTGAGGAGGTTTGGTTACGACATGAATCAATGAAGAGCGCCATAACATTTATATGACTGACTAGATAAGCTTTAAAGAAAGAGCACATATAAATAATCACCTCATCCTTGAGTAATCGCATTAACAAGCTTGCACAAAAATACACTTAAAGCCTTTTTAGAGAGTTTAAAATATGAGAAACATGGTAAACACACAGGAATGGTTGTTATCACCAATAAGACAAACATACAAGACACTTCTTTTTGTGTCCTTTGTATATTTATTTGTCATTATTCACAATATGTAAGGTCCACGGTCTGTGAAATCATCACCACTTTTCTGGTGAGCTCTTTACAAGTACATAGAAAACAAATAAGATGCAGCCAAGTGCAGGTGGACCCACTGTCAGTAGCCTAAGTGACAATGGGTTTCCCCGGAAGACCCACATAGCAGTGATGTATACAAAGGTGACAAAATCTAATCTAAGATGTCATATGTTCCTCGTGTATCAACCAAATGCTTCAAAGTAACAAGCAGTTTAATAAGTCTCTGGCAAGGTTCATGAGCCCTGGCAAACCCTGGCAAATCTCTGCTGTTTCCACAAGATCTGCAAGTAAAGTCCTAGTACAGTAACACCATAAAACCAGCTGTTGTCCATATGTTCTGTGTGGGGTGCTTCTTCAATCTCTCGATGGATGAAATTCCCCTCGAAGCATATCTATGCTGTGTTTCATATGTCTCACGGCCCATGACCCATTCCTGGCTTCCAACTCTGCCTCTCAACATCCAAACCCAATATAAGCGTCTTTCACCCAGTTACCTGTTGGTTTTCCAGATGTGGATGGTCTCCGGGTCCATGATGTTGTGCTGCTGAGCCTGCTCATCCAACAGGTCGAAAAAGTATTTGACAGCTAGAGGTACAGGACGGCTGGTGCTGAGGATGGCGGTGAATAAATCATCCACAAACTTCTGCAGAGTGCCCTGAGACAGAGCAGAGAAAGTGACAGAGATAAATAAACCATGAAACAAAGAGGGGATGCTCTCTTTGAAGGGGCACTCCACAGATTATGCACATGAAGCTAAGTCTCTCAATCACACCACCACACAGTACTGACCCACACATACAGTTCTTACACACACACTGGACTTTCTGGACTTTGGTTTTGCACAACACTGGTCACTATATTCTTCATTTCCGGTTAATACTTGTACAGCTGCTGTTATTGTGTATATATTTATTTATATTTAGATTTCTTCATACATTCTTATATAGTTCTATATTGTGTATTGTGTATTTTGTTGTACAGTTATTTTATTTTCAACTTTAATTTATATATTTATCTTTATCTTATTCTTCCCAGTTAAATTTACCCTTCATTCTAATTTGTGTTGTACAGTTATTTCATTTTTAACCTTAATTTATATTCTATTCCTTCCTAGTTAAATTTACCCTTTTTAATTTTTCATATTTATTTCCTATCTTATTCATAGCCTTTTCCTTTTTTGTTTTCTTTAGGTCACGAGCAGTTGTCCAAGCATTTCACTACATATCGTACTGTGTATGACTGTGTACGTGACAAATAAAATTTGAATTTGAATTTGAAGTTAAGGTACATGTGTCATCTAACACAGCGGTCCCCAACCCCCGGGCCTCGGACCGGTACCGGTCCGTGAGTCGTTTGGTACCGGGCCGCGAGAGTTGAGGCTCAGGTGTGAAATGTATGGTTTTCAGGGTTTTTATCGGTTTTCAGCGTTATTTTGTTAGCGTTTTTAGCGTTAACTCGGTTTTCCTGGGTCCTTTCACATGTGTTATGAATAAATCTTCTTTTTTTCGGTACCGGTACTAGTTTTATACTGTTGTATTTATCCGCGACACCTTAAAGGTCGGTCCGTGAAAATATTGTCGGGCATATACCGGTCCGTGGCGCATAAAAGGTTGGGGACCGCTGATCTAACAGTTATGTAGCATTTCCTGAGGCTCTGAACAAGCCCGCGTCTATTTTTTCCCATCCCAATGTCACAGGAGGTTTTCTCAATTTGGATTTAACTCTTTACCCCTTGAAAGCCCAGAGGACTGACCCTTAAGGCACCTGTCTGAACTGAGCGGTTTCTGTCATATTTAATGAATAAGATTCTATATTAATGGTCCATGGGATAATGAACCATGGTGTTTGGTGCAAAAATAAGAAATATGCAAGGCGTTCAATTGATGGAAGTTTCTATTTAATGAAATATGGGGGTTTTTTCACAAAAAAAAAAAAAAAAAAAAGCTACATGCTGTAAACCAGTGAGTTTGATGATGTCACAGGGGCTCTGACCATATTCAGGTTATATTTAATAGTGAAACAGTGAATTGTAGGAAATACAGGATCCCAAGTTTCTTGAGCCTTAAATCTAAAACTGAAAGTGCATCATTTTGACCTCTAATGTACAGAATTTGACAAATAGATTTTTATTTTTGTTTGTTTGGGGACTTTTTAAAGTCTCCCATCATGGATGGGCCAAATTAAATTCTTGAAACAATTCTGCAAGTAAGCAGCACAGGCATACATTGCAACTTATGAAATATACAGTTCGTTTATTTTGTCTGGTCATCTTATCCTCACTTAATCATCTATTTTCTTAAACCTTTAATTAGCTCAGGGTCACCAGGAGATCACATGGAGTGAGAGGCGTCAGTCATAAACCCGCGGTGACAGTATCACAGTGATAAGGAAAAAAGAAATCCTTTCTTCTTCCTCTTGTTTTTTGATGCATCAGTGTAGCAGCTCCTCACATGCACATTCAAGGTGTGCAGAGGTCCAAAGCTGGATGCTATTTGTGTAAAAGGGGTGGTTATATGCCAGAGCCGCTGACATGAAACTATGGAAACATGTTCAATTAAATATTAATGTAATAGTAACGGCAAAAACAAGCCAAATATTTATTTGACATTTGTGCATCTTAAATCCACTGTGTTCCCAGTTTATTCATTGTTCATCATTACTACATAACGTCTTGGGTCAACATACATTATAAAGATAAATATTTCATGAGCTCTAAATAATTTAGACTCACGCTGGTTCCTAACTGACAAAGGTTTCTTTGTGAAAACGTGAGCTCAAAATAGCACCACGTCATAGTCACAAAGGCCACCGTGTTCACATACTCAGTGTTGGCTGGCTCATAAGGAAAATATGGAACATGAGCAAATATGTTTTTCAATTATGTAATCTCTAAATGAAAAAACTTGGATTTGTTGGATTGGACCGAGTGTAGCAGGGTTTTGTGGCATCTCTGTTGTGAACATGTATGTCATGTCTCTGCACATCACACCTTCTTGCTGCTGACTCATTTCATATTTGTATATCAACTGTGGAGAATCCACAACAAAACCACTACATTTGGTGTTCCCAGCTGTTTACTCTGCTGCCTGGAGGCAACACAAACCTGAATAACACTCAGTAACACGTTTTGTTTATGAAAAATAAAAAAGAGGTATAAGTACCATCTGATGTCTGTTCAATTTAAATATACAAAACCTATTAAGATATTAGTGAGTGACCACCACCTTGTTTGTCCCCATTCAGACCATGTGTTTTACCTTCATGGAGAGCAGGCGTGTGAGGTAGATCTCGGGGATCGCTTTGGCTCGCTCCCCACCCTTCTCTCTCACACTACCTCTCCTGTGCTTGGGCAGCTCAGACTCCTCGCTGGCTTTTACCAGATGCCACAGTCTCACGCCTCCTTCTTCCCCATCATCCAGCATAGGGGTCTCTGGTAGGAGGGGACAAACAGTTGGATGGGTAGGTGAGAAACAGGTCACTACATTTGAGCTGTTTGTCTTTGTTTCAAGTGTTTGTACGCAGTGAACAACTGATGTTTTTGTTCATTATTACAGCTTTTATTCCCCCCACAAACTCATCTTCACACCTAAGTCACGGCCACTGTAAAATAGGATATGCATAAACAGTCAAACAGCGCCCTCCTCTGGTTATTTAGACTGAGTTCATCTGCTCAGATAAAACGTCTGAATGAAGGTCGCCAACCATTGCCATTAGATGCAGTTGTCTACATACAGACAGCAACGTATAACCATAATACCAACACAGGGGTAACAGATAATAATGAACTTACTCTCTCCTGGCATGTAATCGTGGCTGTCGTGAAGGTGATGTTTGTTGTTTCTGGGAACAAGGGCCACCGTCGCTCCGTCGGGGACCTGATTACACAGTCACATGACAACATTCACAATGTGATTAAAACTGCTTCCAAAACTTTAATGAGTTGAGGTGTGTGTGTGTATCAGTGTTTGTGTGATGTCAGCACTCACCTTGTAGTGCTGCAGTGTATTAAGGCGCTTCCATGAACCTTGCACTACTGATGTCAGGTCTTCATCTGATAGGATTAGGTGACCTGCAACACCTGCACGCCACTCTGAAGGGAGAAATGTTCAGGTAACCTTGAGCTTGTGCTAATAGCTGCAGAATTAAGACAGTAAACTTTGAGGATTGATAAAAACGAAAACCCTCAGGGACCACAGATGTTATTTCCTGGGTTGAATCTGGTAGACCAGCTGGCAGCTTTGCTTGTTTAAAGGTGCACTGTGTAAAATGTCACAACTACACACCAGTGGACTGCAGAATGCAGTCAGCTGAATTTGGCTTTCTTACCCCTCACCAATTCAAATGCATGATCCTACCTACAGTGACTGTAATCTGTCACTGACTGCAGGCAGTGACAGATTACAGATGAACAGCAGACAAACATCTCTGGCCGCCAGTCTCCTGTTTCCCTCAACTGTCAATGTGTCCATGTCTATTTACTCTGGCGCAGGCTGTAAAATTTAAACAGATACGAGTTGATGAGCGAGTGACATTCACCTCTCACTGATGACAGAGATACTGAGAAGTTGCTGAGGGTACCCTGAACGTGTCTGTCAAATGGATCTAACACTGCTGACTTGAGTGTGTGAGAATGACTCAAACTGTTTATCAGATGGAAAGTGTGATTTTCGGGCCACTCGAGCTTAACATTAGCTGGTATAATATTATCCTATAACCAGCTATTGATGCTATTTAGTCGGGTGTCGCAGCTGTTCGGAGACGGGAGGGTCAAATGTCTAATCTGCTGACAATATCAGGAATAAATTAGCATGTTGTTGCACATTTCTGTGTGTTAGAGCCCTGACGTCTGCTCAGGTGATGACATTTTATTAAGATGCCTGTGGCGTTGTCTCTTTCCTTCGGCTTTTCACTCATTTCTCTGATGATGAAACAGGTACGATCCTTCATAGCTTGAGTCCAAAGGTACAAACATTAATGAAAGTGTTTTGACTTCTATGGCACATTAATACCTGCAAGTTCTCTTTTCCTCCACCTTTGATGTACTACGTATGTGGCTGGTCACACGCATGAAATGTGCTCGTTGCAGTGGCGATTTCCATTGTATTCCATCGGCCATTGTATTCAAGATGGAAGAGCAATACGGCAGCTTCCACTCCTATTCATTTTTATGGATTAATTCTAGGTTCATCACAATGTATGAATTTGTTGGAAGATGTAATTATACACTAGTTTCTATTCTATTTCAGATTTAGAAGTGATATCTTTTCAGCAGATGCGTTTTCACCTTTTACTTTTTCAAACCAGAACCGAGTGTTGTTTAGATGACTGGTGAGGTTGTTTAATGTTTAAATACTGACTCAATGACAGTTGTTTTGTTTTCTCTTATGCACTTCACACAAAAAAAAAAAAAAAACGTCTGCATCTCTATAATTAAAATCCTCACATAAGAGAAGACTGAAACACAAGAAAGAGTTATGCTGTTGTGAAATGAATCTGACTCACCAAGATGTAACGAGTCGATGTGCGGCCGCTGAGAAAAAGATGTTCCCTTCCAGGTTTGTTCCAGAAGTTTCTCTTTTACTTGTGTGATGGTGTCGCAGTCCAGCACCTTAGCGGGAACCGTCTGCGCTGTGGTGCCGCCGCTGGCAGCTGCAGCTGGCATCACCACATTTAGAGTCTGGACACATGTACACAAATGCTGGTTATGGATAAAACACACTGTAACACTGTAGGACACTGTAACACTGATAACACTGTAGGACACACGGCACTTTGGAGGAGTGTTTGAGTGTTCACTTGTGTGCAACCATCCACACTGGTTTGACTTTAAATTGTTTAAGCTTAAATCTTAACAGTTTGACGTTTACATTAATTTTAGTCATGTTTTATTTTAAAGATGTCAAAGTTATGTGAAAAGCACACCCCATTACTCAGTAGCTTGTATAACCACCTTTAGCAACAATAACATAAAATGTCATCAGTTTAAGCATTAAGACACTTTGTCCCACTCTCACATCAGGTCTTTGAGGTTAGTGAACATTTTTCCATGCACCGCTCTCTCTTAAGGCCCCATCACAACTTCAATCAGGTTGATGTCTGGACTTCAACTAGGCTACTGCAACATCTTGATTCTTGTCTTTTTCATCCAATCTGTAGCTGATTTGCTGCTGCGTTTGGGAGCATTGTCCTGTCACATGACCCAATTTGATGTTCTTCTGGCAGGAATTCCAAATAAGCCACACTTATTCATCCTTTTTCTAACTGTACTGTCATCAACTTTAAACTGAGGAGCTCTTGAATTTTGTTCAAGCTTGTCTGACCATTCTTTCCTGATACACCCACTCCTGGTAAGACTGTTGTATTGTTTTTATGCAACCCTGAATGCTCCAGACCAAAGTGACAAAAATCTGCTTTTATAAAGGTTCTCACGTCTTGATGACAAATTAATCATCAACACGTTGATGTGTAGGCATTTGATTAAATCTCTTAATTCCTGTGGAAACAGTAAGGACGTACTTAGCTTATTAGCTTATTCAGTTAAATATCAGCATATGATAATAAACCAAACAGGAAAACATGGGTTTCTCCTTCCAACATTAACAATGCTGCAATCAAAGGATGTGTGAGTTCTAACCAGTGTGCGGTACTCCACGTCCTCTCGCAGGAGTCGGTTGTCGTTAAGTGTGTACTTGGCTTTTCCAGTCACAGCGTCCACAGGTCCCTTATCCACCTGGTGCTTTATTGCTCTGAACAGCATGTAGAAAGATTCCCCTGCTGATTCCTGGCCAGGCATGAAGAATTCATTCATTAAAGTGGTATTCCACTTCTGATCAGTCACACTGTCTTACTGGTGAGCGACATTTGATCTCCACTGACTTTCTGTGAAATGTGCTTTAAATACAGCGCATCTGTTCCTCCTATAATGAAGTGTTTCAATGTTATAATTCAACAACTGACAGCAAATTCATGCAGCGCTGCAGTTAGCACTCCTTCCTGCTTATTTGTAACATTTATTGGAGTATCTAATCATATGAAGATGAGAGTTTTTAGCATCAAGCACTTGTGTGTTCCCATGGTATTATTGGTACTATTTAACGACACTGCTTGTTGAGGAACTGTCAGGCCTCAAACTAGAGATTTAGATGGACTTGTCTTCTTGCTTAGTTTAACACCGGAGCCTCCCATTGCTCTTTAAAAAAGAAATTAAAGCCAGTTTTAATACTTTAATACTGTGAAGAAAATAGTACACACCATCGTGTGATTTTTTTTTTATTAGTTTATTTTAATCAAATTTTTTGCTTTATTTCTTAGAACAAGAATTATCTTGTCTTTTTTCAGAATCATTTGAACATAAAAGGTTTTCTGATAAAACCCTAACACTGTCTTTTAGAGGAAGAGGAAGGGTAAACTCTACCAACTATACCCCTTAAAGGGTTAAAAAAATTAAGTAAATCAAATTGAATTAATTTTTTTTTTTTTAACAAAAAATATAAACTAATGAATGTTTCTGATCATCTTAATGCTAAGACTGTGCTGTGCGTTTCAAAGGGAAGAAATTTTAGCAGTTCTGTACCAAAGTTGTTAAAAATGACCTTGAAAGCACAATTTTAGCAGATTTCCCCCCTTTTCAGGCTCTTAAAACATTTTCCTGACATAAAAACTTCACAGTAAAGAGACAGTAAAAATATTCTTTTTTATAACTTCAAATAACACTATAGTAGTAACTGATGTTCGTCATGTTTCACTGACCGCCAGTGTCTAACCAGCTAATGTCTGGTCAACCTTAAAACAACTTACCCTCAGAAACGTGAAGAGACAAATGGACATCCAGTTTGTCAGCAGCTTCTCAACAACTGATTCAGTTCTGGGGAGGAAAAAAATGAGACACATGTAAATGATCCGTGGATGAAAAACATCTCCTACTCGCCAACTAGGACAGGTTAAAAAAACGGCATCACCTCCTCAGCATCAGTTTGGGGTTCTTGGCCACATACTGTTCCACTAGGTCATTGAGCAACGTCTTCAGGATGTCTGTGAAGTACTCGAGTTTACCGTGCAGAGCTACAGTCAGCAGAGAGGCCACGTAGGCCCGGTCCCTGGGGGAGAAGGTCCGCTGCACCTCAAGAGTGTGAATAAACTAGAAAAACAAAAAAGGTGAGAATATGGAGTTAATTAATCTGTGTGTGAAAAATCCCCCTCGTTTCTGTCGAGACCAGGTAAACCTTGGCAGAATAGCTCTGTATCTCTAGTATGGGAACTCCCCATCCTTCTATTGCATGCACATAAGGCTGACATTGGAGAGTAGTAGCAGCAAAATAGAACCAACAATTCTGTGGGTTGCAAAGGGGCTTGCTTTGCAAATGTAGGCAGCATAAATAAATAAACACAGATTTAATAAAAAGCAGCTGTGGAGGCTTACCTTAGTGAGAAAAAGTTTACTGTTCAGCAGATTGGACAACTGAATCAGCCCTTGCTCAACCGTCTGCCTTCGACTCTCTGGGACATCCAGATCTCGTCTCAGTGGGGACTCCTGGTGCCCCGGGAAGAAAATACGCTCAGCATACGTTCGGTAATCCAGGAAGGGAATCCCAGAGCCCACCAAATCACTGGACATGTCCATCATCTCTGTCATCAAGTCTAAAAAAAAGAATAAAGGTCTTGGTTTAGTCTAACTTTAAGGACATGTATTCTCTAAAAGTCCCGAAGAAAAAGAGGAAGTTACCTGTGAACTCCTTCTTACAGCGGTCTCTGACACTGGTCTCCAGGTTCTCCAGCTGGATCTGGACTTTCTTATAGTCCCTCATGGCCTGTTTGCTCTTTCTCCTGACCCACAAGCCATGATGAAAAGGCAATATTACAGCCAAAACCAACCAATATGTTGATCAAAGGAGAAACTGATGCTCAGTGAATTGAACATGTTTACCTGTATATGAGCACTATGATGAGCACAATGAGAGCCACTATGGATGCTCCAACACCGACTCCCACCTGAGCCTCTAGAGGAAATGTAGACTGTGTCTGGCTGTCGTACTCTACTCTGCCCAGAGAAAAGTTCAGATTTCCCATTTTCACCTGAAAAGCAGGTGAAAAAGAACAAGTTTAACACTACAGCAAGAAATCCTAAGTATTTACTATATGAACTAGAGAGGGTTCACTGAACTCAAATTCACAGTTCTTTGCATCATGTACTCACCGTAAACTCAGGCAGACTGTCCACGCCATCCTGCTTCTTCCTACCTTTCACCGAGGGCTGCTGAGCCGGTGGCTCGCAGTACAAGTGGCTGTGTGTCAGGGTCTTCACCGAACACAGGCCGTCACCTATCCAAGCCTCCACCTCGCGCTTGGACATGGCTCGATCTAGATGTTCTCCCTTGATAAAAAAAAACAGAGTATGGCTTTTCTAAAGCAGCTCTGACAAAACACAACAGCATTTCATGTGTTTAGTCAGAAGAAACCCAGCCTCTGCGGAAAGAATGTAATTTTGCTCTTCTTCCACTCAGCTGCAGCATTCAATAAAATGTTATTATCATTTATATTTTATAGAAGGACATTCATATGATTTATTTCTCAATATGTTCTTTGAAACCTGAACCAGTAAGTGGAAAGACTTACTGAGGATAGGAGGTGGTCCTATGCAGACTTCTTAAAGCCTTTTATGTTATTTAAAGATGTAGTTGCATATTGTGCCCACAAGGAGGCAATGTATGCATACAGCATTTGGTCTGAGTGTGCCTTGAGAATGACTCCACATGAAATAGGAAACACATTATCTGCATTACTTTGTCAATCACGATGATCGTTTTTATGACTATTTTGATAGTGTGCAATTATTAAATGTGGGATTTATATGGGTTTTATCCAATTTCCTTTCCATATTAGGAGCATTCATACAGCTCTTATCATGCCTGCAGCGCAGTGTACTTTACTGCAGTGCAGAGAGGTTGCTTCTCTCAGGTAGGGACCTTACTAAAGAAACTGACTGTTAAAACTTACCACACTGCTGAAAGTAGTACAGAAACAGGAAATGACAGACCTGTCACCAGAGAGTTTTGTCCATCTAACCACAACAACTACTTCTTCCATAAAGTGGCATGTTGTTGCGTTTTCTATTCATTGTTAGCGTTTTATTTTATTTTTTCAGACTGACTTCAACAACACTGTGAGACTGTTTGTTTAACACAGTCTTGAGCAGAAACAAAGTGGTGCCAGTTTATTTCGAGCTCGAGGTTCCCATAACTCACCTCGACAGAGATGATGCTGCCGGGTTTGTGATGGTACGGCTTGCTGGGATCATTCCGGTTCAGCTTGTAGAGCGTGGGGTTGAGCTCATACCTAAAGGCTTCCTTACCCACGGTGTTGAAGTCAAAATGAAGGCTGTCCAACAGGAAGTGAACTTTGACCCTTGCATTAATGGCCTCCGGGCCCACGGCTGGGGTCGGGCACAAGATGAGGGAGGAGCTGTTCACCGTGCAGCGAGACTCGTACTGGAAGAGAGCACGGGGGAAGTGAAAAAGAAGATAATCCTTGGATGCGTATTTTAAACAAAATCAGTGCAGTAAATAATCATTTCTGTACAATCCCATGAAGACACCTGTTTGACATGGCAGAGCGTCCCCTCAGGGCAGTCCGCCTCTGGAACAATCCTCCTCCATCTCTTCAGCGGACCCTGGTGATCCTGTCCTCGGTTCAGGCTTCCTTCTTTCTTCTTAACCACACTTCTCCGCCTCCTGGGAGGGAGAGTATCACGAGGACTGAGGGTAACCCTCATTTTTGGCTCCTGGACCACATCCAGGTTCTGACCAGAAACTGTGATGATTCTGCCTCCACTGTGGGGGAAAGCAGTAGGAAAGAAAATGAGTTCAGTGGATTTGTGTTAATTTAATATGTCTGTCGTCACTTTTACAATACTGCAATATTTAATACCGAATTGCTTAATACCTTACACATGCACTGATACAAGTGTAATTTGGGGGGCTAACCCAGCCTGTGTTGAGCCCATTCCAGCTGTCATTGGGTGAGAGGAGAGCACACGCCGGCCACACTGACCGTCCATTACAGGGTTAACACAGAGTTACAGTCCTCTACTCACAATCATATTCACCTAAAGCCAGTTTAGAATCACCAAAATCCCTAAGATGTGGGAGGAGAGCCCATGCAGGCAAAGGGAGCACATGCAAACTCCACACAGAAAGGCCCCGGCCGGCCAGCAGATTGCTGTGAGGTGACTGTATTAATCTTGGATTGGGGTTTGTTTTATAAACCGTGTGTGTCCCTTTTCTATAGCTTTCTATAGGTTTGTTTCAATATGGAAAAACTTATGTTTCTCTTTAGACTCTGAAACTAAAGTTTTTAAGCTCATCAAATAGATAATATGGGTGATGATCCATTTTATTGGTGATTTAATAAAAATGGATTTTATAATATTAAAAGCATTTTACTTGACTTCATTAATGGACTAGATGTATACAGTTATATTCCACTAAAGCACCTGAGAAAGCTTTTGGACGGAGCAGCCTTGGTGATGTTTGGGTTGGGGGTGTAATGATACACCGAGCCCTTCAGGTGGCGCTCTGCACCACCAAACCGCACAGTGATGCCGTGTTCTCCCGTCCTGTTGCTGCCTCGGGTCAGACAGCTGATGTGATCCTTCTGGATGTCGCGCCTGAGAAGAGGAACGTCTTTTAGATTTTAACCCACAAATCAAATCCTGCAGCATGAACAGGATTTATTCTGGAAGTGCTTACACATCACACGGTATTCCTCCAATTAAGACGCTGACTTCGTTCAGGTGTCCTGTCCTCAGTGCTTGGCCTGTGATGGTGAGAGAGGAGCCACCTGCTTTGGGCCCTCTGTGGGGGAAGATGCTGCTTAGCACGGGATTCTGGAGAGAGAAGAGAGATCAAGCATGAGACGCAAAGAATAAAAGTGTAATCGATAACTCAATACTAAGATGAAGATTTATAGGGAAGATAAAAAGAAAGGCCAGGGCATTCTGGGAAACACTGGTAGTGTGCCTGATGGCCGTTGAAGGTAGCAATTCATTTGCTTGTCATTTGCAAAGATGGTAGACTTAATTAAGTCTACCATCAGGGCTTCAGTCCTTCTTCTGCTATGTAAATAAGTAGATGCGCTCCTACTGTATTGTATTGCAGTGCCTTTCTTGCATTTCAAACACACTTTGAGGCCTTATTAAGAAAATCCATGTGGGAGCTGAGGTTTCCGTAATTGGCCAGATTTCTGTTGTGAGAAAGCTTCTCTCACAAACAGCAGCAGTTGTGGACGACTCTTCCTAATGCCACACTCGAGTGCTGACACATTGCAGCCTCATCACTTTCTCCAAAGGAGGCGTTTTAAAAAATACCAGGGGACCCCCCCCGCTCCCGCCCATCTCGGTCAGGTCTGGGTCCATCTGCTTTGGTCCACACCCCAGGGCGATTAGCGTGTTCTTGCATGTGCAACTGGAGCAAACTCAGGGGGAATCACAGCAGAGTTCAAACTAAATAACTGCTGCCTGTGATCTGGGTGTGAAAATGCCCCTGAGATGGCCTGGTTTTGTTTGGTTTTTTGAAATGCTTGTTTAATTTCTTGTAAATTGCTGCACTGTGCTGCAGCAGTTTCTGCAGATAAGAAGGGTGTTTATGGACACATAAACATTTAACATCACGTATGAATATAACCCAGTTTTCCTCATAAGTGATCTTGGCAGCTAGATTTCACAACAAAGAAAAGCAATGTCTTATCTGATTCTCACATATGCAGACCGTGTGTGTGTGTGTGTGTGTGTGTGTGTGTGTGTGTGTGTGTGTGTGTGTGTGTGTGCGCGCGCATGAGTGCGTGTATCTGTGCGTGTCTGATAAGAGAGACAGAAAATGAACTAGTCTGCTTAGCATTTCACCGTGCGTAACGCCTGAGTAACCCGACTTGTTTGAATTGAAGAACGTGCTGAACTGCTATACCGTTACATCATTACATCAGTACAGGGAGTGCAGAATTATTAGGCAAGTTGTATTTTTGAGGAATAATTTTATTATTGAACAACAACCATGTTCTCAATGAACCCAAAAAACTCATTAATATCAAAGCTGAATGTTTTTGGAAGTAGTTTTTAGTTTGTTTTTAGTTTTAGCTATTTTAGGGGGATATCTGTGTGTGCAGGTGACTATTACTGTGCATAATTATTAGGCAACTTAACAAAAAACAAATATATACCCATTTCAATTATTTATTTTTACCAGTGAAACCAATATAACATCTCCACATTCACAAATATACATTTCTGACATTCAAAAACAAAACAAAAACAAATCAGCAACCAATATAGCCACCTTTCTTTGCAAGGACACTCAAAAGCCTGCCATCCATGGATTCTGTCAGTGTTTTGATCTGTTCACCATCAACGTTGCGTGCAGCAGCAACCACAGCCTCCCAGACACTGTTCAGAGAGGTGTACTGTTTTCCCTCCTTGTAAATCTCACATTTGATGATGGACCACAGGTTCTCAATGGGGTTCAGATCAGGTGAACAAGGTGGCCATGTCATTAGTTTTTCTTCTTTTATACCCTTTCTTGCCAGCCACGCTGTGGAGTACTTGGACGCGTGTGATGGAGCATTGTCCTGCATGAAAATCATGTTTTTCTTGAAGGATGCAGACTTCTTCCTGTACCACTGCTTGAAGAAGGTGTCTTCCAGAAACTGGCAGTAGGACTGGGAGTTGAGCTTGACTCCATCCTCAACCCGAAAAGGCCCCACAAGCTCATCTTTGATGATACCAGCCCAAACCAGTACTCCACCTCCACCTTGCTGGCGTCTGAGTCGGACTGGAGCTCTCTGCCCTTTACCAATCCAGCCACGGGCCCATCCATCTGGCCCATCAAGACTCACTCTCATTTCATCAGTCCATAAAACCGTAGAAAAATCAGTCTTGAGATATTTCTTGGCCCAGTCTTGACGTTTCAGCTTGTGTGTCTTGTTCAGTGGTGGTCGTCTTTCAGCCTTTCTTACCTTGGCCATGTCTCTGAGTATTGCACACCTTGTGCTTTTGGGCACTCCAGTGATGTTGCAGCTCTGAAATATGGCCAAACTGGTGGCAAGTGGCATCTTGGCAGCTGCACGCTTGACTTTTCTCAGTTCACGGGCAGTTATTTTGCGCCTTGGTTTTTCCACACGCTTCTTGCGACCCTGTTGACTATTTTGAATGAAACGCTTGATTGTTCGATGATCACGCTTCAGAAGCTTTGCAATTTTGAGACTGCTGCATCCCTCTGCAAGATATCTCACTATTTTTGACTTTTCTGTGCCCGTCAAGTCCTTCTTTTGACCCATTTTGCCAAAGGAAAGGAAGTTGCCTAATAATTATGCACACCTGATATAGGGTGTTGATGTCATTAGACCACACCCCTTCTCATTACAGAGATGCACATCACCTAATATGCTTAATTGGTAGTAGGCTTTCGAGCCTATACAGCTTGGAGTAAGACAACATGCATGAAGAGGATGATGTGGACAAAATACTCATTTGCCTAATAATTCTGCACTCCCTGTATGTAGTTACAGCTCTACTGCTATGAATAGAACTGTTACTGCTGTAAACTTCATTTTGATTATAACAGTTCAGCCAGAAAGCTCACATTTAACTGACAGATTAATGGTGCTTATGTTGGCCTAGGACACGCACAGGAAAAAGATTTTTGATCTCAAGATGTTAAAATAGAAAAGAACAGAATTTAGGTGTCTAGCTTCTGAGCCAATCAGAGGACCATGCAAAAGAAAGACATTAGTGAGCAATGCATAAATATTCCCCCTTCCACTGAGGCTGAGGTGGATGCTGAAGGTGATGAAGGGGTTGAAAGAGCAGGTACTGCAGGCATGTCAGAGAGAAAATCTGTAGATAGATAGAAACAGACTGCAAGTGTGTGAGGAAGTGCAGCTGGAAGTGCCTACCTGAGCTATCTATAAGGGCTTCACACTGTTGTTCATATACATTGACATCATGAGAATATGTAGATGTAACAGTGTTTATGTGGTATTATTCCACTTGCCACAAATGTCAGTGTAATGGGGAAACAGGTTAGGTGAGGCTGGCTGCAGTAATCGCTGCCAGTCTGCCGTAGCCATACGAGAGGTGAGTTGTATTGTTCCGCACACGATATAGCTAAGTAGTACAGACACATAAAACATGTTTGATTAGCTGATGGGCACCGAGTGTAATAAGTGCTTAGTGGACACATGTCCAACACCAATTTTATGTACTTTTCATTTGTTTATTAATGTGTGAAACTATATGCTAAAGCGGAATGCTAATGAGATGTTCTGCCGTAGTGTGCTGTGCGGAGTGGTGTGTGGCGAGCCAGTGCACTGATAATACACCGTTGTTTCCATTCAGGTACATCACTTGTTGTTGCTGTTATTTTATTGTATATTAGAAATTGTAATATGGCTGCAGTAATCGCTGCCAGTCTGCCGTAGCCATACGAGAGTGTGCTGTGCGGAGTGGTGTGTGGCGAGCCTGTGCACTGATAATACACCGTTGTTTCCATTCAGGAAATAAAGTGGCAACGATCGATCAGAGACTCCTTGTCTTCTTAAAAACACAACACAACGCAGAATCAAGGAGTCTGTTTGGGCCGAACTGTTGCAGCGGTATGAAGCAGAAACCGGTTACACTGGTGCCGTGACCCAAGCTCCTGCAATCCTGCGACCGCAACGGGGGGCGTCTACTTCCTGGAAGGTGGAAAAGTCGCGGGAGACTGGCTTTTCTTAGTCCTGCCATTTTCTGCGTTCTTTAGAGACATCGGGGTGGGGCTCTGTGCTTTCTTTTTTTTTTTTGGAGAGGTAGAAAGAAAAAAAAATAAAAACGAAAAAATAAAAAAGGGGAGAAACACATTGCTGAGCCATGGCAGATTTTCCCAGTTTTGGCAGGGGAAGGGGGGCAGTTGGTTTTACCCCTCTGCATTCATTTGGCAGAGGCAGATCAAGGTTGCTGACAGCCCCAGTTTCCTCCACACCTAAGCCTGTCCTTGCTGAGTTAAATGAAAACCCTATTGATGGGAACTGTGATAATCTACAAAATACTAGATCAGAAACCAGTCCCACAAAAGAGAACCTTTATGCAGAGATTGCAACGCAAATTGGGTTTTCTATTGGGGAAAGCATTGCCTCTTGTCTTGAATCTCGGTTGGGCTCTGGAGTGGGAAACAGTGTTGTTGGATCTGCCAATAATGTGTTATCAGAACCCTCACTATTGAATGTGATTGTAAAGTCTGATGTTAAAGAACCTGTGTGTTTTAGAGGGGATGGCTGTGATACATGCAGTGTTCAGGAATGGGAGGAAATGATGACTTTTTTTTAAGAGAAGAGGGGTACCAGTTGCTGAACAAGCTGATGATGTGCTAAGTAAACTGCTGGGGAGGGCACGAGAAATAGTCAAGGTGGGCATATGTAGTAAGCCATCTGTGTGTCTTGAGAGGGGCCCAGAGCCCATTTTTGAGATCTTAAAGCAGCACTTCAGTGACACTGCCTGTTCAAGCATGCCTTTAGCTGACTTTTATGCAACACTACCCAACTCAGGTGAAACACCGTTTGATTACTGGCTCAGGTTGAACAGAGCCATGGAGGTGAATGAAGACTGTCTGAAGAGACAAAATAAGTCCTTTGCATATCTGACAAAAGAGCTGACTGCTATGTTTATCCGCCACTGTCCAGACTAGGGATGGGTACCGGTGTCCGGTACCATGATGGCACCGGTTCTGACAAACGGTAGTAACCAGACCGAAAAGCAGCGCACATTTCGGTGCTTTATTTCGGTGCTTTTTTTTCCTGAGCTGTGATACACTTCTAGCCAATCATTTTACGTTTCCGAGGATAGTAGGCGGGTCCAGGTACGTACGTTTTTTTAGAGCAGAGCTACAGATTAAAAATGCCCAAGGCGAAGCGGTCAAAAGTCTGGCTGTACTTCACAGCAAAATATGCAAACTCAGCAGCCTGCAACAAGTGCTTTAAGCTGATACTGTGATACTGTCAAAGGAGGTAACACCTCGAATCCGATGAAACACCTGGCGATGCATAGCGGGTTTTTTTAAAAGCTGAGAAATGCGCCGTATTTGATAGCTTGCTGCGAGACCTCACACCACACCGAGCGCATCTACTCGCCTGTTGCCTGTTATCGGACCCGGAGTTAGCAACATCCCCCAAAAACACGAAGAGTAGAGTCCTGGCCCCTAGCCCTGCCAGTGTAGCAGAAATGATGAGGATGATGATGGCAGCAGCAGCCATTCTTCTCTGCGTGAGTAGCTTAATGTTGTTCGTGTGTAATTTACGTTGAGTAGGCTAACCACGTTATTACATTAATGCAGGTAAGGTAAACTAGCAAACATCATCATAGCTACATGCGGCTGTCTTCTTGTTTGATGGCAGATACTCCCTTCACCCTGGCCAAAAAGGCTAAAATGACCAAAGAAAAAGTGGAAAACAGTTAAACATGAGAGGTTTATGGACAAAGTTTGTGTTTTTTCCATTGTTTAAGCACTGCTTCCAGCCAAGAGTGATACCATATATGCCCCATTGCTGCAGAAAAGGCTAACATTGTTATCTTTTTACAAAAAACCAGCTGAACATGAGAGGTTTTTGGACCAATTTTGTGTTCTCCATTCTTTAAGCACCGGTTTGAGCACAGTTTGAGCACCGGCACCGTTTCAAAAGTACCGATTTGGCACCGGTATCGGATAAAACCTAAACGATACCCATCCCTAGTCCAGACTCAGAACTGTCTCTTATTTTCAAGTGCAAGCCCCTGCAGCAGTGGACGGTTGCTGATGTGCACGAGAAATTGCTGAAGCATGGCAAGGACCGGAAGTGCACCCCTCAGTTTAGTGCAGTCAGTGCCTTGAGTTTTCAGCAACAGGAGGTGAGTCCTAATGTGCAGCAGGCGACAGGCAACAGTAAGTGTACTACACCATCACCAACCTCTGTCTCAGCATCACTTACCGACCTTCATGCAAAACCACCTACTGATCGTCTTGATCATGTGATAGCCCTGTTAGAGAAAGTCCTGGAGGGACAGCCTTGACAAGCAAAACTGCCTGCTAAGGATGATGTAAGGGTCCCCCGGAACCAAACACACAAAATTGTGCCTTGCGTGATTTGTGATGACACTGAACACTCTACGTATCACCACTGTAGAGCCCATCAGCTGTGTTTCATCTGCCATGCTGGGAACCACACACGGGCTCAATGCCCCAGGGCCGTGAATGTCAGAGTGAGGGGGCCTGAATCAGCCACCCAGCAGCTGGGAAACTAGATGGCCTACATGTGGGGGGGGCAAGTGTTAGGCCTGAAATTGCCCCCAAAGAGGATGATTTTGATGATTTAGAATCTGTATTACACACTGTTTGTGAGGAGCGCCAGCTAGGCCGGAGACCCGTTCTTCAGAACACACACAGACTAACACAGCATGATGAGCTGTTCTATGAAAATGTGACCCTGGGTGGCAAAGTGTCTGTTAAAGCCATGCTTGACAGTGGCTCTATGGCCTGCACCCTCAGCACCAATATGATGCCCCAACTATTACTATTACCACCTTGCAACCCACGGATGTCGTCCTGATTGGCTGTGGTGGTTCGAGGACCGTTCCATCAGGTGTGTGTGACATTACGGTGGAGATGTATGGCTGTAAAGTTGTTGTGCCAATGTTGGTGATTGCAGGGCAGAGTGAGGACCTCATTTTGGGCAGAAACCTAATGAGGTATCTGGGTAATCGCCTGAGGGAAAAGGGACATTTAGGAGAGGAATGCAGCAAGACCCTGAGTGCTGAAGAACAGCCTAATAAAAATCTGCTGAGTTCAATGTCAGGAGTGGTGGCCCCAGGGCATGTTGGTGATAAGATCGGAACTGTCAAGCTAAAGAGAGCTGTAGCATTAGAGCCCTTGACAGAACACCTTGTTTGGGGCAGGCTGCAGCTAATGAATAATGGGGAAGTGGGCAGTGCTGTAGTTGTAGAGCCCACCGAGTCAAGGTCTGGACCGAGGTCAGTTATGGTTGGGAGAACTGTAGCGCATCTAAACAGTGATGGGTGGCTCCCTGTGAAAGTGCTGAACCCCTTTGACAAGCTGATAACACTGAAACGGAACATGAAGTTGGCTGACATGTCCCCCTGTGCAGCAGTGGAGAACTTCAGCCCCACTGGCTCCTACTTGCAACAGAACATGCAACGGTCTACTGGCTCAGCTTGGTGCCATGATGAGCAGAGTCTAGTCACTGATGTTTCCACTCTGCCAGATGATTTACCCTCACAGGAGGTGACAAGTGGTTGTAGCCCCTTACATGCAGTGCTGCAAAATCTGGGGCTGTCTGATATCGACATTGATTCATGTGCAGTTTCAACGGCTGGCAAAGAAAAACTGGCCTTATTGCCCAGTTTGAGTCTATCTTCTCGAGAGACAAGCTGGATTGTGGCAAGGCTAACGGCTGCCTACATCGAATTCAAGTTGTGGACGATAAGCCATTCCGGTTGCCATGCCGACGTGTGCCGCCGACTCATTATGAAAAACTAAGACAGGTTCTGAATGACATGGAGGAACGGGAAATAATTCGGAAGTCTTGCAGTGAGTTTGCATCACCCCTGGTCTTAGTTTGGAAGAAGTCCGGTGAGTTAAGAATCTGTAACGACTTTCGCTGGCTTAATGCTAGAACTGTCAAAGATGCTCACCCACTCCCACATCCGGCTGACGCACTGGCTGCTTTGGGAGGGAACGGATTGTTCTCCACAATGGACTTGACTTCGGGTTATTATAATGTGGAGGTGCATGAGGAGGACCGTAAGTACACGGCATTTACGTCTCCATTTGGGTTGTACGAATATAATCGTATGCCACAAGGACTGTGCAATAGTCCGGCCACCTTCATGAGGATGCTAGGCATTTTTGGGGATCAGAACTTCCTCAGTGTGCTGTGTTATCTTGACGATGTTCTGGTTTTTGCCCCGACAGAAGAATTGGCACTGGAGCGTTTGCATATGGTGTTCCAGAGACTCCAGGTTCACAACCTTAAGTTGGCTCCAAAGAAGTGCCATTTTCTGGGACAGTCTGTGAAATTCCTGGGGCACATTGTAAATGCTGATGGGATACAGTCAGACCCTGACAAAATAGCATCCATTACATCCCTTGCAGAGGCAGACCTTATGGAAGAGGGTTCGAGTGTCCCATCCCAACAGAAGGTCCGCTCATTTTTGGGGATGGTAATATTCTATGGTAATATTCTACCAACAATTTATTGAGAACTGCTCATCCATCGCAAAACCTCTGTTTCGGCTGACATCTGGGGATAAAGGCCCTCGTGGTTCACGGCAAAGTGCTGGTGCATACAAAGCTGTGTGAGGAGGACTGGACGGATGAATGCAGGGCAGCTTTCAATGAGCTGAAGCAGGCCTTGTTGGATCGAGTGCTCCTGGCCCATCCTAATTTTGAGGAGCCCTTTTTGCTCTCTGTTGATGCCTCCAGCAGTGGCCTTGGTGCCGTGTTGTCGCAAGTTCCTACTGGGGCTTCTACATCAAGTCCGATCACCTTTGCCAGTAAGACACTCAATCATGCACAGTCCAAGTACCCAGCGCATAGGCTGGAGTTCTTTGCACTGAAGTGGGCAGTGTGCGACAAGTTTCATCACTGGTTGAGGGGTCATCAGTTTACCGTATGGACGGATAATAACCCTCTCACTTACATACTTTCTAAGCCAAGACTGGATGCATGTGAGCAGAGGTGGATCGCAAAGCTAGCGCCTTTCCAGTTTGACATAAAGTACATTCCTGGTCCTAAAAATGTGGTTGCTGACGCGCTGAGCAGGGGGCCCTTCGTGCACCCCAGGGCCTCCCACCGGTTGATAAGGGTTCCATATAAGGAACTTCTGGCAGAAGCAGAGGCAGTCGCCACTGGTGGGGTTCAGGAGGCCTTCAGATGGACTGTTCACTCAGCTGATAAGGCCTCAAGCAATGACCAGCCTGTTGTTTCGCAGTGCACGGCTGTTGCACAGACAGGAATGCTGACATCTTCTGAGGTGGGAGCTGTCTTCCAGGCCCATAGTGAACATGAGTCCAGGGTGTGGCCACATGCTCTCCTTCTGCCCCAGTGCTCTCAGACTGTGCTTACGCCAAACCAGTCTGACTCTCAACCCTTCTCGCGTGATGACCTAGTGGGACACCAGCGGCGTGATGATGTGCTGTGCAGAGTGATCTCCTATGTGGAAAGGGGACAGAGACCCTCGAGGAGGGAGCGGGCAAGTGAACCGGTTGATACGAAGAGATTTCTAAGGGCTTGGGACAAGTTAACTGTGAGAGATGGTGTGCTGTATCGAGTCTCCAAGAATCCAATCTCAAAGACAAAGACTTATCTGTATGTTGTGGGTGGCTGTAGCTCAGGTGGCAGAGCAGGTCAGCCACTAATCAGAAGGTCGGTGGTTCGATCCCAGGCTGCACCCTGGCTGCATGCCAAATATCCTTGGGCAAGATACTAACCCCGTGTTTGCCTACTGGTGGTGGTCAGAGGGCCCGGTGGCGCCTGTGTCCGGCAGCCTCGCCTCTGTCAGTGCGCCCCAGGGCAACTGTGGCTACAATGTAGCTTGCTATCGCCAGTGTGTGAATGTGTGTGTGAATGGGTGGATGACTGAATGTAGTGTAAAGCGCTTTGGGGTCCTATGGACTAGAAAAGCGCTATACAAATGCAGGCCATTTACCATTTGTTCCGCCAACCTTGCGGCTCGCTGTACTGAAAGGCGTCCATGATGAAGCCGTTCACCAGGGACAACAACGAACACTTAATCTGGCCAGGCATAGATTCTACTGGCCTGGTATGGCCAAACATGTGTCAGAGTATGTACGGTGCTGCAGAACGTGTGTTGTTAGCAAGTCGCCTGAGCCAGAGGCGAGAGCACCTTTGGAGAATATCAGAACATCAGAGCCTCTTGAACTGGTCTGCATAGATTTTTGGTCTGCGGAGGATTCGGCGAACAAATCAGTGGATGTGCTTGTGGTCACAGACCACTTTACTAAGATTGGGGCATAGAAAGGCCTGAGCTATCAGTCTGCTAAGGCGGTGGCACACCAACTCTGGCATAACTACTTCTGCATCTACGGCTTTCCGAAACGCCTTCACTCAGATCAGGGAGCTAATTTTGAGAGTGTGCTCATTGCCGAGCTATTGAATGTGGCAGGTGTCCAGAAGTCTCACACGACCCCATACCATCCGATGGGAAACGGCTCCTGCGAGAGGATGAACCGTACCTTGGGCAACATGATTCGTGCATTACCCCCAAGAGCCAAGCAAAGGTGGCCTGATGCACTGAAAGCTCTCACATTCGCCTATAACTGCACAGTCCATGAGACAACTGGCTATGCGCCATTTCTGCTGATGTTTGGCAGAGTGCCAAGACTGCCGATTGATGTGATCTTTGGCTCTGTTATTGAGCACCAAGACATCATGAACTATGATCGATATGTCCAGACATTGAGGAGGGACCTCAAAGAGGCCATGGATTTGGCGCAGGAGGTGGCACGCAAAAATTTGAAGCGTCACACGGACCTCTACAACCGGAAGGTGCGGGGAGCCCCAGTAGCGATTGGTGATCACGTCCTTTTGGCCAACAAAAAGGGACGTGGCAAAAGAAAACTTGCTGATCGCTGGGAGAGTGTTGTCTATACAGTTTTTGACAAAAATGATGAGAGTCACACCTTTAAGCTGATGGATGATTCCACAGGGCAAGTGAAAGTTGTGCATCGCAACCTGATAATGCCAGTGAACTTCCTTCTTCTCAGTGGTGCTTCAGTTCAGGATGATGGAGATGAGCTTTCTGAGTCTGGCTCGCTGATGGTTGGATGCGACGGAGAAGCTGTCTGCAACTCATCAGTGGGCACGGCTGAATACAGGACGACAGCTTGGGTGTCTGACTTACCGTCTGCAGTGTCCAGCGACTCGCTGATGACAGAGGTTACTCGACCAGAAGGCAGCATGGTGGATCAAGAGCTTTCCTGTACCAGTGTTCCCCCTGTTGACACTGAGGAGCAGGTAGATGCCACCTCTGGTGGTCAACATTCTGACCTGCTTATGTCTGTGGCCCCAGTTGCAGCCTCCTCTGTTTTGGAGTTTGCAGCCATTACTGACAGCGACCAGGACAATGAAGCTGCTATTGAGGGTCATGTCTCGACCACAGTTGTTCCGCCCAACGCAGACTCGATTGATGTTAACAGGGTGGTGGGGACTCGTGCTAGATCGAGTGGGAGACGGTTACTTAAGCCTGTTTCCAGGTTGATTGAAATGATGCATCAGAGACCTGTTAAAGTTTAAATATTGTTGATGATGGTGAGTTGATTCTATTGTTGTTGAAGTGGGACTTTGATCTTTAGAATTGAAACTGATTATTTGTCGTTGATTTTTCTGTGTCAGAGTGGCGTACAGTTATGATGTGATGAAATATGTAACTGGCATATTTTGTTCTTTTTTTGGAAGGGGTCTGGCCAACTTCTTCTTCTACTTCCTTTGGGGATAGTCCTCTGACTGAATTTTCTTTGTGACTGTACGACCTGGTATTACTGAGCAGATTTATCACATGTTGGTAGCTGTGGATTAGCTATTGGATTTTTTTTTTTAAGGATTATTGGGTTTTTGTCCTCTGTGTTATGGTGACTGTGGTGTACCTGTTTTTTTTTAAGGGTGTTTTTTTTGTTTGTGGTGTTTGTTTATTTGAGTGTGCAAGTGGAATTCAGCAGGGGGGAATGTAACAGTGTTTATGTGGTATTATTCCACTTGCCACAAATGTCAGTGTAATGGGGAAACAGCGCCCCCCCTCTCGGTGTGGCTGGTTAGGTGAGGCTGGCTGCAGTAATCGCTGCCAGTCTGCCGTAGCCATACGAGAGGTGAGTTGTATTGTTCCACACACGATATAGCTAAGTAGTACAGACACATAAAACATGTTTGATTAGCTGATGGGCACCGAGTGTAATAAGTGCTTAGTGGACACATGTCCAACACCAATTTTATGTACTTTTCATTTGTTTATTAATGTGTGAAACTATATGCTAAAGCGGAATGCTAATGAGATGTTCTGCCGTAGTGTGCTGTGCAGAGTGGTGTGTGGCGAGCCAGTGCACTGATAATACACCGTTGTTTCCATTCAGGTACATCACTTGTTGTTGCTGTTATTTTATTGTATATTAGAAATTGTAATATGGCTGCAGTAATCGCTGCCAGTCTGCCGTAGCCATACGAGAATGTGCTGTGCGGAGTGGTGTGTGGCGAGCCTGTGCACTGATAATACACCGTTGTTTCCATTCAGGAAATAAAGTGGCAACGATCGATCAGAGACTCCTTGTCTTCTTAAAAACACAACACAACGCAGAGTCAAGGAGTCTGTTTGGGCCGAACTGTTGCAGCGGTATGAAGCAGAAACCGGTTACACAGACACATAAGTACAATATGTCAATATGTCATATGCTGACTGATACAGTGCTTGAGCCACTATAAAACCCAACAGTGGTTCTCAGGAAACAACTCCTTTTACTTTGAATCTTTAGGTCCTTTGTTACGTTTGTTACTTTGTTATGTTCCCATTTGAAGTTTAAACTTTTGAAATGTTTCATTTTATTTACATTTTTAGTGCATTATTTCTTTCTTTTTGACCCATTCGTGGTAGCTGGGTAATATGAATTTGGAGCTCTCTGAAGAGTGAACAGGCTTCTTTCTGAACAGTTTGGGGTTGACTCAACACTGTACGAGTAAGTCTAAATAACCGAAATGGACACAAATCAAGATAAATGATAAGAGAAAAAATGTTCAATTCATTAAATACAGAACAAATAGGCTGCTGACTGAGCCAACCTCAGCCTCTTAATTGTGGACCTCATCCTTTGTCATTCTCGACACATATCTTGCAAGGCCTTTCTCCTAAAATCTCTCTTTAGCATTGCTGTTTCTTGAACATGTGTGCATACACACAACCTAATGTATTATTATATTTTGTTTTGCTTTGTTCTCCTTTCGTCCCTCTTTTGCAAATGCTGGATTTTGGACTAAACAATTCAATTACCGTAGTTTTCGGGTCATATGCCGCTACTTTTTTCCCACGCTGTGAACACTGCGGCTTATACTGATGTGCGGCTAATGCATATTTTTTTTCTTGCGGCCAAAAACATTTTGCCTGGTAACAGTAGACCAATAAAATTTCTAAGTAGTATATATACGGTATATATTTTTACTGGTTGTTAAGAGACGTTGTAATGTTGTTTGTGCACTGTTCCGTAAAAAAAACATAAGCAACGTAATTTGTGTGTTACTGATACGTACGTATACTTAAAGGTAGCCGTGTAACAGGCGCTGTTCGAAGAAAAAAAAGCATTTGCAGTATGTGTTTTTGTATGTTACCTTAACATTTATGTTACCATGTTTATGTTACCTTACGGATTCAATTAAACGTTAAAAATCCTCACGTGTAATACCTCTGTGTAAATATCTTATATTACAATTGAAACGCATACGGCTTAAAATCCGGTGCGGCCTGTTCAAGTACAAAATTGATTTTCTTTCTAAAATTAGAGCATGCGGCTTTTAATCAGGTGCGCTCTGTAGTCCGGGATTTACGGTAAATGTTATTTATACAGCACCTAATCACACCAACAGTCGCCTCAAGGTGCTTTACGTTGTAAGGTAGAACCTACAATAATACATACAGAGAAAAAAAAACAACTATAATATGACCCCCTATGAGCAAGCACAGCGGGAAGGAAAAACTCCCTTTCAAAAGGAAGAAACCTGCCGCGTCCGGTTGGGATGAAAGAAGGAAGACAGGAAAAACAGATTTGTACACACACATACTTCATTTTACAGTTTAATGTAAACACACTGATGGCTGCTTAATTTACCTGGAAATGGAAACACTGAGCTGACAGCCCGACTCCTCCTCCCATCACTTTGACTGAGACCTGCTCACTCTTCTCCCCTCCACTGCTTGTAGTTTCACATACTATCCTACACAACAGAGTCACAGAACTGTCACAAAGGGAGTATGGTACATAAAAGAACGGTGTACACACAGGTGTGCCCCTGACTTGCCTTGAGGAGACTTCATATCTGCTGTGGATCACATTGCAAGGAACACCTGCCACTGTGACTGAGCCCTGGATGTCTTCGGCTCTCTGACCAAGGTTGGAGCCTGAAATGGTCACCACTGTCCCTCCCTCGACGGGACCGGATACTGGGTCCAGCTGTAACACAAGAGCAAACTGAATATTGTGCATGATCAAAACTGATATGTCTCAGTGGCCAAGTTAGGAGGATAGAAATGAGGGACCAGCGGGGACATAAGGATGTACTCATGGTATGATTGACCCATATGTACTGGTTCCTCAGCTGGAGTTACTATCATTTACTTCTACATCTGATTAGCTCACAGTGAATCCCTGAGCATAGAAAAAGAACTAATGTCACCATAAAGCAAAACAGAGTGACATTGTAATGAATTAAAACTTCTTCTTTTTTTATCTCCTTGTAGTCTTTTGTTATTTCCTGAAGCAAGAATTGTTGCTGGGGGTGGCAGGGCAAAGATAGGGGAAACACGCTCTAAACTTTACCAGTATGCCAGCATGAACTGTGTGAACAGCAGAAGGTGAGCATGCACATATTCGCATGAGCAACATAACAACAACAATAAAAGTGGGGCTCATCAGACTGTTGGATATATGTGGGGGGTTTTAACGTCAGTTGTTATCTTGTATATTATTTTGAATGTAAATGGAAGAAATGAAATGATGAGGGTTTGGAGTCCGCTTTAATGCACAGGTGTTGTGAGCAAGCACCTCTCAACATACTGTGAGGAACGTAGATATTTGCCTTTAATGGCATAAAATGATAAGATTATGACACAGTAAATTTGTTTCTCTAGGCATCTGCTGAAGGTGGACATTATCTGTGTGCTCACCTTAAATCTGATTTCAACTTTGATTGTATGATAAAAAATCAAAACATATGAGACACATGTTATTATTCCCCCTCAGCAAATCACAATTTTTCAGTAGTGGAGAGGTCTGCATTTCCGTGTGATCCTGGGAGCCATTGTTTCTGGGGCATTAGCCACTCTTATGGTCTCCCACTGGCAAAACGAGCGATTCGGAAAACACAAATGAAGAGGAAGATTTGCAGCTCAACCACCTTGCCCGGAAGCAAGAAAATGGGAACCTTTCCTGGAACCCAGCTTGGGAAGGGGAACTTGAAGGCAAGTGTCTGCTGATCAGGCCTGTGTCCATAGGGCTTAATCAGGCATGCTTGAAAATATAACATAGATCATGCACCTTCCACATCAGGTGGAGGTTCATATATAAGTCATATTTCATGGTGATGAAATATAGGTAATGACTGAAAGAGTGCGGTCATGAATACAAGCAGATAAAATGAGATCAAATGGGCTAAGCCTCAGAGGTAGGGTGAGGAGTTGGAGTAGAGCCATTGCTCCTCCATATCGAAAGCAGCCAGTTTGGGTGGTTTCAGCATCTGGTTTGCATGCCAATGGTCTGGTTCTTCTACAGCGCTTTTCTACTCTACCCGAGCACTCAAAGCTCTTTATATAACTAATTCATTCATCCAATCACTTTTTCTAAGCTGTTAAGTGCTTATTCAGTGGTTACTCTTTTGTGATACACAGTCATATTTACATTATTTGTAAAGTACGAATGATTTGCTTTGGTACCTGGTCAAATTTAAGCTCTCCTCTGTCTGCAGCAAACTCGCAGGCAGCAGCTTCTCCCCCCTCGCTCACATGCATGCGCAAGTGCTGTGCTCAGTCACCTAGTGCCTGAGCTCAGATCATACCAAAATTAGGGGGAATTTATGACTGTGCACTATTTGTTTTGAATATTGTGTGTAGTTTTTGTTTTATACAGTTGTCAATAAGGCATCTAACTATGAAACAAATTACACTCCAAAAGACTCCGGGCTTCTGAAAAAATGACCCAGGCTTAAGCCCAGTAAGCCACCCCCCCGCGCTCCGCCGATGGTTGACTCCAAATCTCCGAACACTATGTCGATCTGAGAAAGCAAGACCAAGACAGCGAGACAAAGACAAGACCAAGACCAAAGTCCGTCGAGACCAAGACAAGACCAAGACCACGTAAAAGTGGTCTCGAGACATCCAACTCTAGAACTGTGTCCATAGAACAGTTCATTCTAAGATTCCCCAGGAAGAACTGGAAAGTGTGGCTGGAAGCCTGGTTAGCCTGCTGCCATCACAATCCAGCTTCAGATAAGTAGAAAACAATGAATTTACATTGTCAGTTATGTTAGTTTTATGTTAAATGAGAGTTAACAATGCCCCATGTGTGACGAAAAACTTTTTGGTTTTCCTTTCAGCCCTACTTAATGAAAGTGAGTAAAGTGTTGGAAAGAAGGTAGAAATATCTTACAAAGTGGATGACTGGTGCTGGGCAGGTGTGCTTGATCTCATCGGTGCAGGAGTCTTGGTACACACAGTGAGAACTGCTGGCCCCACCACACCAAACGCAGCCATACTTGGGGTCAGCTGTGCGACACCGGCTGCAGTCTGACCGCCCCACCGAACAATTGAACAGAGTCACTGAAGCAAGAGAGGGTATAAAGTAAACAGAGAGCACTATAGTAGTAAATATGAAATGAATGCACTATACACAAAACTATTGTACTCTAAACAACAGTTGTCTATAGTGCAACTATGCACAGCTATGCAAACCCACCATACAGATCCTCAGCGCTGTCAATGAGGAAGTTGTTTTTTCTCCTCACATTGATTGTGGTTGGGTACTCCTCCAGCGAGACCGAGTACACATACTGAAACAAGACGAGCAGTCAAAAAGAATAATGTGTACAAGGTCGTGTGATGCAAACCATGTGTACAGCTGTTACAGCGTACGTCCAGTTATCTGGTTGAGAGCTAATGAAGCTCACTGATGCAAAAACAGGCTTCGTTCAGCACATGTCCCTCGTTTATTGGTGTAACATAGGACTAGTTGTAATGTTGGCTGTGCTAAACAGGTTATCATTAATAAATAAGTATTTATAAATCATCATTTAAAGGCAGCTTTTTATTGAAACTGGTGTACAAACACACACAGGACGTTTACTCAGTTACACTGAGACAGACAATCAGAGTAGTTATCAGTCTTTCAGACTTGCAGTAATCTGACCTGATGCGGTTGGCAGGTGATAAAGAAGACTGATGGCTTTGCAGTATCCGGCTGCACTGAGGCATCCACTACCACTGACTTATTCTCAATGTCCAGTACACACTCGTAGTTTAAATCTTCATCCTGAATGTACAGAGTGGACCCACAAATACATTCCAAAATAAACACATTATTAACTTATGTGTCCTGGTATCAACACAAAAGAGTTTCTAAAAGTGTTTTTGACTGACAAAGTGAAACAAATCTCAATTTTAAAATATGTAACAGAGAATATATGTTGAGATTTAAGGATGAGACAAACCTGAAACAGGTTTAGGTATTGTCCCACCAGAGTGATCTTCCGCTCAACATTGACAGGGAGAAGAGGAGAATCCTGAACTTTCTCGACACACGGGCATTCCTGAGGACACGGCAAAATCATTTACACATACAGACAATACAGCCATTTATAGACCTGCACATGCATCCTGCCCTCAACGTTTAATGTTACGCAGGCACCTGCTCATTTCTTTTTTCTTTCACTGAACATCTATAAGAACTAAAATCTTCAGGGTTAATAAAATCCTAATTAATTCTCCAGCTCTGGACATTTTTGTTTGTTTGTTTATTTTTTAAAGTTCATATTTTTACTCTGATTTGGACAAATTTGATATAGGCAATGGATAAAAGGTAGTTTGGGACAAGCCACATTCTACTTCCATCCACCAAACTAAGAACAACCCCACTAAACTGTCCATTTAAAAAATAAGATGGTGCCCTTACTATAGATAATGATGTATATTATGGATAAGAATTCTTCTGTTCATCTTTGAAATACAAGCTGTCAAAGAAAAGTAAATCCCATAAAAAACGTTGCTGTCCTAGAAAAAATGCAAACAAAATATAAAACTAAGAGAAACAAAAAGACGATAACCAACACAAAGACATGTCCCACAATGTAGCATAAGATGTATGAGTAAAGCACAGGGACGGACGCTTAGCTTGTAGCACTGTAATATCATGCTAGTGCTCAACAAGTTAACAGCTATGATATGATGATAGACAATCCACTGAACCTCAAAAAAATTCCAGTAATGTCAGTCATTGCTGGTTTGGCACCTTTTGCAAACCACCTAGAGTAAAGCTTTAAACCTAAACTTGGGGTGGCTGTAGCTCAGGCGGTAGAGCAGGTCACCTACTAACTGGAAGGTTGGTAGTTCGATCCTAGTCTGTTAGGAAGAACTTAGAAAAAAGTGCTTGTGCGAATGGGTGAATGCACAAGTTGCGTACTCAAGATAGAGTAGAAAAGCACTATATAAGAACTATTTGCTTACCTAGCCTTATTAAAGGGTATTTTTTGTAGATGCAATTTGAGTTTTTTGTTTTTTGTATTTATTTATTTATTTACACACACACACACACACACACACACACACACACACACACACACACACACACACACACACACACACACACACCTTTCTAACCAAGCTAGCTACAGTTGGCTGACAGCTCTTTCTTCAAAATCTCCTTTTGGTAGTAAAAATGCTAATATTGAGGCTTTAATAGACAGAAATCAGTGAGTACGAGCAACTTAAGCTGTCTGTTCAGCTAAGCAAACTGCCAGATACATGTAGCTTCACAGTGCATGGCACTGATTTTTTTTACCTGTCAACAGGAGACAAATAAGCCTATTCCCCTAAATGTATATTTAGGGGATTTAAGTGGTTCCTCTTGGTGACTTGTGACAGTAGTTCTTTTTCTGGCTTTGGCACTCACCAGAAAATAAGAGTCAATTGTAGAATCAGATTGGGAGTTCTCTCCAGAATCAAAGCTGAGGTCAATATCTGTTTCAGGTGATTGTGTCAATACAAATGTCGGAATGACAGATGAACTTGTTGAGACCACCTCACTCTCTGGGTTCGTCGACCTGTTCAGCCACAGTGGTGAGTCATTCTCTTGAGTTTTGGAATCTCTTGGGTCTGATAAAAGGGTTACTTCGCTGGAAGCGCTCATGCTCATTTCAGAGGAAGATCCACCAGATGGTTCAAAAGAATGAGAGTCTGTTTGGTGACTAGTGCTGCTGGGTAATGGAGTGACTGTGTGTCTTTGTGTGATATTTAAGCTATCAGTGAGCTGATCCTTTGAAAAACCTCTGGTAGGTTCATCAGTACCCTTTGTTGTTCTTCCCACATCGAAGAAGCCAATGGTGGTGACCTCAGTGTGCTCCGTAGAGGTCCTGACAGAGGGAGAAGTTGTAGGGAGGCCAATAGGTGTGATGGATTCAGCATTGGGGGTTGTTGGTGGCATTACTTTGATTGTAGTGGTGGGGACAGCTGTAGTGGTGGGAGCAGATGTCTTTGTGGGTGGTGGCTGTGTTGTTGCAGTAGTTGTTGTTGTAGCAGTCGGGACAGTAGGAGGTGGAGGGGTCAGTTTTCTGCTGGGTGTTGGTGTGGTGGGGGTTGGAGGTTTGAACTTGACGATGAGGAAACACAAGTGAATAAGCAAAGGGGGGAGGGGGAGGGGAAGGGAAAAGAAGCATGGGGAAGACAAATTAGGATAAAACAGAAGGTGAAAGCAAAAAAACATTAAGGAGTAACTTATGAGTAACATAAAAACATTCATGGTAAACCAAAAAATAGAACAGGGACAGTAAATAAAAAAATAAACAGAACTACAACAAACAACAGAAAATGCATGCAAAAATTGGTATGTGTGGTGCGAAAAGCAGTATGATAAATGCTCATAAAACAAACAACACTCTTAGGCTATCCGTTTCCCCTTATAGAATCTATATGCACAGCACAGTTAAAAGCCCTCTCTGTGTCGTGCAGACTCACATTTTGGTTGTAGATAGTCACTCCTTCGGTGCAGACATGTTTATGTGTGCAGACATGCTGGTGGATACACCAGTTACACCCCCAACGACTGCTGATACACCCTTGGCATCTGGGAGAGAACACAGCAATGTTAAAAAAACATGATCGCAATCTCTGAAAGGGCTGTTATGACAACAATCAGACTCTTTCACACAACCCAACGCTACATTACACTTACTATACAAACAAAGAAAATAATCATTGTAACTGAAACATATAAAAATTATTATGAATTTTTCCAAGCAATTCCTATGGAAATATCGGGTTAGGGCTATTTCTGTGACCGTGCAGACTTCACTGAAAAATTTCTGTTACAATGCACCAACTAAACAAGTGGCCCAGGTGGTGGACTTCAAAGAAGTATACCAGGAATAGCTACTTAGCCATAGTGTGTCCAGTTGTCCATGTCCGTATCCACAACAGGGTTAATTAAGCCAAAGTGCTAACAATTGAGACTCAGACACCTAATGTGCAAACAGGCATTCTTACTGCAGTAACAAGCTGAAAACACCTTACTAGCATCTAATGCATTTCGCCAAATTAGATTTAATAATGTGAGTGTGTGTACGCATGTGTCTTGGTTAGAGAGGTACTCACGGCCTGCGTCCAGACAGCTGCTGCACCAAGCTGCAGTTGTAGAAGGTGAATTCTGTCTCTGCTACCGTGACATTTATGAAGCGCAGCGATAAGGTAACCATTACAAACTCTGCAACAAGTAAGCCAGGACACGTTAGCTTCAAGTTGACTGATCAATAAATCAAAAATGTGCACGGAGTAACTACATACAAATTCTTTGAAATTCTCAGTGAGCGACTGGAGGACACTATTTGAGGGCAGCCTCAACTTTGCTTTTACAAAGAGAATAGTAAGTAAAACCTGAATATATGTCATGTATCTTTGTCATCTGACACTAGCTATTGTTTGCACTTTAGAAGGAAGTAGCTTTCACATTGCCACTTAGAAACAAATACATGCAAGTTGTGAATCAGTCCAAAAACACTCCAGCCACTATTTACAACAGTTACATGAGTGGATGCAACACCCACCATCTCCATGGCTAATGGGGGGCAGACTGCTGGCATCAGGGGTGGAACATATCACACCAGCAGTAGTGAGCAAAGCCGGTGTTTCTGTATACTGGAAGAAGCAAGAATAGGCCTCGCCTTGTTTTAGACTGGGTAGGCCTTCTACTGACACTGTAATCTACATAGGAAAGGACAGTATGAAGAAAGAAAGGAGGAAAAGAGACAAAGAGGGCATTTCATTAAAGTAAATGGTTACTTTTTAACTCTACCCACTGAGGGTTTAATTCAAGAACTGGAAACAACAACGTAATCTTGTGCTTCGATCTGCTGCCCCTTTCCCCCTGTATTACATCAGTTTCCTCTCCACGGCTGATATTGTAGAGGCTGAGGTGTTGGATACTGAGACACTGCTGTGTCTGGTTGAAACTCCACAACCAGTGACCCTGCTCAGATCCTCGCTGGCACTCCCACCGCTGACCACAGCTGAATAATGTTACATGTAAGAAAATCGAATAAGATCAGAAAAGAGAATCATGGCCACAGTAAAGATGCATTTACATCTCCCTATATCTTAAAGGAAAATTAATATGATAATAATAATAATACATTTCTTACCGTCCCTCCAGGACACACCAGCCACAATAGGGGTCTCTGGCAGACAGACAGGACTGACAGTCTAAGTGATCCCCACATTCTGCCACTGGACGTTTCTCTACCTGAAATGAAGAAAGAAAGAAGTAGTAAGGCTAAACTAGTGAGGTGATTAAAGTAGATAACAATGGCACTAATGTCCTATGAATCCTATGAAGTCTTTAAAGTGAACCAATCTTTTTTTATATATAAAATCTTCAGCTTCAAATAAAGCAAAAATTGTTCATATGTGAACATGGATAATCATGAGTAAGTCAATAATCTTGTGGTAAAATGTGAATGCTTTTTATAGGCATATGGCTTTACAAAGATTTTAACTTGCATCAGAGTCCCTGGGAACTCATCAAACTGGCAACCACAATGTAATAACTTGGACTTGATAATTGGTTTATTGCATTACTGTGGCAAATACTGAAGAGGTTGTCTTTGGTTTTTAATGTGATAATTGCTTTGCTTTAGTGAAAATGGAAATAAAGACAAATTATGGCAAAATGACATAAAAACAATTCTTAAATATTTAGTTAGCTATACATGTAATCTTTAGCTAGCTAGTTTGAATGTTATACTCAATATTTGTTTCAGCTTGTAATGACAGTTTTATTGTGTTTATATTTCCTTTTTATTCACATCAGACTACTAAAGATGGCTAAGTTGCTCATTACAAAATAAATCTGCCATACTTACCGACACGTACGAAGCGAGATATTTAATCTCTAGCTCTCTAATCTTAGCTTCACATTTAACTATGTTTGTCTCAGTAACTATAATAACAGTGTTATGGCCCTTTGTGTGTCCTGTTTCTTCAAGCCAGACCAATATGAGTCAGTAGCTAGCTCGGCTGACTAGCTAACAAATATTTACACTGGCTGCTCGCCTACAAACATCTACTGGACATTTAATTGAGTTCAATCCACTTTCAGTTTTATTTATATAGCAACAAATCACAACAACAGCTGCCTCAAAGCACTTTATATTGTAAGTTAATGACCCTACAATAATACAGCTAAACTTAATCTAACTAGAAATTCAAGCACTAAAGATAGGTAACAAAAAGTAATACTATTTATTGACGCAAGGCTGATGCTGTACTGTGTGTTTTTATTTATGTACTTTTTTAACTTAATGCAGAAAAAGAAGCTTGGATTTAGGAATGCTAATGCTATCTTTGTCACACATTACTATGAAAAAGAAACTTTAGGAAGTAGGAGCTCTCCTATTTACATATTGTCTTTTATCCCTTTTATTGTTGGCATTGGTTAACCACATAATTTTTTTTCTAACTACCATAAACTGAACTTCACTTTTCGCATGCAAATATACCAGCAGTCTCTTGACAAATGCAATGTATATGAGGAAACTGGAACTGCCTCACATGTGTATGCTAAATGTAACTTCTGCTGCGCTACATTCAGGTGCTCCGTGGTGTCGGACTGACACAATCAATTTTGTGTATAGACTTGCAGTTTCCCCAAGTCCATTTATCAGCATCTATAGCTACCCACACACACTCTGTAGGGAGTGTGCCAACACAATGGAGGCCACTTTCTCTGATCAATACCATTGTTAAAAGCGACTTTACACCTCCTGCAGACTGTTGTACAACTCACAGTGGGGTTAGTGACTTTTGACCTCAACAGCCAGCTGGCCTCAGTGTTTTCTTTTACTCTTTGGCTTATATTCTGTTATCCTCTTTTATTAGTGAGAGAGAAACAGCTTGAGGAAGACGCAAAGCCTGAAAAACTCTGACAAACAATAAATAGTGTTGACGATGGATTACAATCCATGTTCAGTCTTGTGTATGGAGACATCTGGTTGAGTGGTTGAATGGGGATACTCAGTCAAAAAAAAACAAAAAAACAAACCCTGCAGCTGTTGAATATTTGGACTTAAAATATGGGAAACCTAAAACTATCCTAAAGTGTTTATAATTCATTGTAAACTTACCGTGGTTTTGGTCATGATGTAGATATGTCCTCCATTCTGATCCAACAAAAGGTCACTGTTAATGGGAGAGTTGGGGTGGATCGTTGTGTTCTCGTATACCTCCACAGTGCCATCTCGGCCAAGATAAACCTGGACGTTTATAGCAGAAAAGCACAAGACATAGAATTCGTGGTATACATGACGTAGCAAATATCAGTCCAACTCAATTTGAATTTCCAGGACAGAAAGGATGAGCGTGATCTATTCCCCTCACTGCAGGACTAAACTGAGACAGGCAAAAAAATAAAAGACAAACGAATACCTTCTTCAGCGTACAACTCAAACACAAATCAAATCAGACTTGCAAAGGAGCGCAGTAGAAGTGGGCATGAATGTGATTATCACACAGTCAAATCTAATATGAAGTACAGGAAGACACCTCTGGCTTAAGCAATTCCCAGGCATTCAAACTCTCATGTTACTTCATGTTAATGAGATCACTGTGGACAGAATGGAGAATCAGTTATCCCATTAAGAGGATGCACTCAACACATAATGGCATGGGAAGCTGCTTTGTAATGCTCTGTGACTTTGGAACATTAAAGAGATGTGTCCATCATAGAAACTTTTTTTAAGCTGAAAATGGCAGGCCATCTCCTGGAAACAGCTAGCTATGAGCAACAACCTGACTCTAGCCTACTGCTCCTTAACAGTAAATCAATGTTCCTCCATTATTTGTCATTTTACTATTGCTGGGATTAAAAAAAAACCCACTTCCAGGATAGCGACCAACACCATCCCGTTTTGACTTTTATTTTGAAACTTCTGACATAAACCAATTCAGGAACACCACTGCTCTTCCACTTGCTCATTCAAAACAAGGAAGTTAACCATCAAGACGTCCAGGTGACTTGTATCTCCACCACGCTAATGCTTCTTTAAGGTATTAAGTGGCAATCATCAGGCCTGAAAAACAAAGCCAATACTTAATTGCCCAGAGCAGCATCTAATGCGCACTGAAGGCTGTCTCTGAAAGCAAGTCAATCTCCAAAGAGCTCCATGTCAAAATATCCAACATCCATCTTTAAAGTGTCTATACCTAATTTTCCCCCTTCTGACACCAATAAGGGAGATGTTTTTTCGTAATCACTCACCCATTTGTTAATACTTAAAATTAGGGCTGTGTAGCCAACACCTGTCTGATGGGACTCACTTATCTCAGCTATTTCGTTCACTGAACTGGACCTTTTGACCGTGTTTGTGGTGGATCGTTATTAATGGAATTATCTGACAAATATCACGGCCCTCTGTGTGATGCAACCTTTCCAAGATGCTTTGGCTCCACTTTAGTGAAATTCTAGTCTTTTAGCACCAATTAATAGGTGTCTGTGTCTGTCTATTGCAGTAGACAGCTGTAGTCAGCCCTCAAAAATATGTTCACTTGTGGCTCTAAAAACCAAGCCAGCAAAGAAATCACAGACACTGTTTCTTAAAAATGTCATTATTCATTCAGAATTATACATCCACTAGCCCATCGTCTTCATAAGATAGTTTGTACAGTGAGTCCTTTCCTAATTCTGCGACAAGTTTTCATACCCTGAGACTGTTATTTACTCATTCAGCAACACAATCCTTATAAATTGTCTGAAAGGAGAGACTATAAGCCAAATTAAGCACCAACTGTCAGCAGAATTTAAAGAATTCTGAATCTACAGTCATGAAAAAAAATGTACCCACTCTTCACACACCTATAACTTAATAACAAATAATCTAGTCTTAAAATTAAATGAACAACCCCAAAGAAGCCTTAGGTGAGAGGTGAAATCTATTCAAGAAATTGATACAAGTCCATTGACCTTTTTTTACACGCTCCTTAGACAATCTGTTTGGACAACAACACGTATTATTATTTTTAAAAAGTGTTGTTTGACAACCTAAGCACACCTTTACTCCTTCTGTAGGAAATAAGAGGGTAAGTAGCAGGCAGGTGCTCCTAATCAAATGCACATTAATGAATCATTAGCAAGTGTGAGCATCTCTATAAAAGCAGAGGTTTCAGCAGTTTGCCTGTCTGAAGAATTTATGTGTGTGGGTAACACACTGCTAAGGAGAAAAGACATTGACGATGATCTTAGAGAAGCAATTGTTGCTCCCATCAATGTGGGAAGGGTCATAAGGTCCTTTACAGACAAGGTCAGATTGTTCATTGCTCAGGCAAACTGCAAGGAGCCAGAGAGCTTCATCTCAGACTATACAGGTAAATGTTGAAGTTCTTAACAGCATAATTAAAAAACTGAACAAATATGGCTTATTTGGAAGAATTGCCGCAACAAAGCCTCTTCTCTCTAAAAAGAACACGATAGCACGGCGTAGATTAGATTTGCAAAGTTGCAAATTTTATAAACAGAATAAATATAATTACAACCTGCGTGGATGAAAAGTACTGTACTTCCTGCACTCGAGTTCCTACATGTTCAGTGTGGTTTTTGTACCAGTTAAACAAGGAAGCAGTAAGATGGTCGTTGTTATGTTTTCCATTTTATGCTTCCATCCATAATGCTCGCGTAAGCCAAACAACCTCCAGCTCTAGCTCCACAGTTAATGTACCAATGTAAGAGCAGTATCGATTGTTTTATTGAAACCTTGGTGTGAAAACAAATATGCGCAGTTAGGCAAATGCAGAAATGGTCTTTTAATTCCAACAAAGCAACGCAGGTAAAGCCTGCTGACTACAACCACAAAAATCAAGTCAGTTACACCAATTACAGACCATCAACATATTACTGCAGTATTACATTTAAAGTGGGTCACCAGTTGTCAACCTCTTTCCTCTGAAACACAAACACGCGCTCAAATGGAGTCCCATATCTGGATGCTGTGGAATTTGTCCTGCTGTGATACGCTAATCCTGTTACAATAGCTTTTTTCAGATGACTACGTTGAGTGCAGCTTTGATCTGCTACCTAAAAGTACTAAGTCTGGCTCTGTGTCTCACTCTCTCTAGTTGACACAAGAACACACACACACAAACAGAGCAAAACAGGTTGTGTCTACAATCCTCTTATCTTGATCCCTTCATGTAACTATCACATCTATGCAGATGTTGTTCAGAAGGTAGAAGCGTTCTCTTTTCTTGTTTTGTTTTGTACAGAAGAGCTGAAAACATCACTTAGACTTTGATAAAAAGTCTAAGTGATGTTAGAAATCTACTCTGGACGAAACTTTCCAACAAAAACCCCCCCAAAATAAGACCCTGTCTCCAACATGTTGCAGTGTGCAGAAGAAAAAGCAAACCCGTTAAGCGTGGGATCACAAAGGTATGCTAGCCTGTGTTTGTTGGAACACTGTGAATGCTGGAATGATAGGAATCTTCCAGGCCGGAGTCACACAGTGATGTAGAAGTATATGGGAACTGGCGTGGACTTGGATTAAATATCTTTGAAATTGGATTTGTGTGTTTCAGGGTGTTTTATGTGGTGTAAGGTGTGTTTTGCTGAGATGTGAATCATAGACAAGTTAGAGCACAAAGGCAGGCCTGCGTGGACACAGATCCAGTTAATCCCTGACACTTATGTGAGCGCGATGAATGAAAAATTAGACCACCGGGTTAATAAGAAACTGGTAGAAATATTTCCATGAGTCAGGGGTTTCTCCCTGCCTCCCACTCTGCGCACCAGGGGAGGCTCTCCAAGGTCACACAGAAACAAAAACTAAAAGTCTGAGCTACCTTATGAAGGGTCCCTTTGGAGTCTCCCAGGAATGCGATGCTATGTCCATCCCTGACACTGACTGCCACGGCGGTGAGACGGGCAGATGAGGTGTGCCATGCAGGTTTAGCTTTCAGCGGTTCCCTGTTTGCCATTGGACTTGGGGTGTGGTCGGAGCCGCAGGGATATGCCTTCAGGGTATTCTAAAACATGTGACGGGATAGAGAGTTTGTCTTGCTGGTTCATCTTCAAATAAACACAACAGAGACTTTTATTGCTACAATTTCAAGCTACATTTAAATTTTTATATCACATTTCAAATACAGCTATTATTTTTCCCTTGTTGTTTTAAGTCATGCCAAACATCTAAAGCTTTAGAGCAAATAAGTTTATATTCCCACTGTTGCCTCAGAGCCTCTGAATCCTCTTAATACATCGTAAGAGGATTGCACCATAGATTAAAGCAGACTCATTCAGAGACATGGTCTCTCCTTTCCTTTGGCTTTGCAAAGCAACCACTCCAAATTCCGCTTTTCCACTAAGTCTCCAAGCTCTGCTTCTAGATAATTGGCCCTGGAGGAGGAGGAGGAGGAGGAGGAGGAGGAGTGGGTAGAATGAGAGATCTTTTTTTAGTTTGCTCAGTTTGTTTATTAAGAAAATAATGATAACGTTTCATCATTGCTAGGAGGGGAACTTCATGATTTAATACAACTTTATCTTCCCCATTCATCTATTTCCTTACTTTCATTTCCTCCTCTTTTGCACTATATTCCACAGGCTTTCTCTTCACGTCTCTGTTTCTTCCCCTCTCTCCCTTTCTATTTTCTTCTGCCCGTGGCTTTCAAAAGAAGACTCGTCCTTCCTTGTCAGAGCTCATTAAGCAGTTTCACATATGATTCAGGGGTAGTTTGGTTTATTGATCCCTAACGATCCCATTAAATGCTTCTGTGGGCTGGCAGGACCTGAGCAGTTTGCAGGGCAGTGGAGAGGGTCTCTGAATGGCTGCAGCTGGGCAGAGCTACTCCTGGGGCTTTAGAGACCTTAGGGTTTTTTTTAACAAGGACCTCATTACTTCACTTTCATCCATCCATTATATGTAGTCACTACTTCTTCTTGTTACTACACTTAATCTTACCAGTCCTGTCATTCTTCGTTACATGGTTGTATCTGTTTTGGCTTCCGCTGAACACTTACATCAAATTAGTCGATATAGCTGAGGTATGGGTCGACATCAGGGAATAAGTCCTTATGATAGAGAGTTTTAATGTATCTACTGTGAGGCTTTCCTGCTATAACTAGCACAAAGCATTAAGGATGTTCTCTCTCAGCAATCTGAAAGGTTCACATGAGCATGCAAAGGCTCAAAAAAAATATTTGTTTTCACGGGAAAGATCGACATCAAAAGCAGGTCAGCGCTTAATCCCCAAAACATTTACTCCTGTATTCTTACCACGGGCAGGTTGGCACAGCTGGACTTGACCTCATATTCTATGTAGGCCTCTCCTGTTCCCTCCCCCCGCCCATCTTTGGTGTAGCAGAGGTCACGGGTTGAGTTGATGTATCTGTCCAGCTCGTGTAGAGAGAAAATGCACAGAGCTGACTCATGTGAGGGATTGTCGTTTGTGGGGCTGGTGCTGGTGGAAAAGACTCCTAGCAGATCCTCACCCTGCAGACCCGGCCCGTGTCCCACCTGTTCCAACAAAGGCACAGAAAAAGGGTCAGCGTAACCCTGATGAACACTTATTCTTCAGCATACTTGTCACACTTACATGTTTCAGATCATCAAAATAATTGTAATATTAGACAAAGTTAACTGAAGGAAATACAAAGCACAATTTTAAATGTTGATTCTAGTTATTTAAGGGAAATAAATGGGGGCCACCAAAAATATTGGGGTGGCAATTCTATCACTAATAAATAAAATGGTTAAAATAAAATGGTTGTGATGCAATGTGAAGAACCAACAAGATATCAGGCACAAGTGTTCATAATGTTTTGACTCAATACCTGGGCTGCCTGGAGCAGATTGTAACTCCTAGGTGAATGGGACTGTGATAGGCAGACAAGAGGAATTTCCACATACGAATAGTAGGAAGTGTCTTCCATGCACACTCTGGCGACATATGTCCGGTAGTCCCTTGATGGTGACTTGATGTCACGGCGGTAAAATAAGAAGTACACGTACGTGCCCCGTGTGAACGCTGTCACAAAATGATGATCATACTCCGAAAGACGCCCAGCCACAGCTAGTTTAGCTGTCTCTTCATAGGAAAAGATGGGTTTTAATGAAAGGTGGCGTGTGGAGATGGGTGGGTGGCTGGCGGTATAGCCCCGACCAACATACATCACAGTTCTATCTCCGCCACTTGGCCGCACTACCAAACCAACTGTTGACACTGATGGATCATTGGCTGCAACATACTGGGTATCCACAGGCCTCTCGGTAGAGAACAAAACCTCTCTGACTGACCTCAGGCTACGTTTCTGGCAGGTGCCCTGGTGCACACTGCCACATGTGATCAACTCCAATGCTTTAGGATCCACCAGCAGTAATTTGTTGTGATTACTGGTTCTTCTGGCTTGGGGACAATTTGTGTCAGTGACTGGGGGCAGGCATTCTTTGCTGTCGATTACAGGTCCAGTGCTCTCTTCTTGCTCCAACCGCAGTCCATCTAAGCCATCCAGTTGGAAAAGGTGGTCCCTGGCCCCCACGTACACAGTCCCCGCAGAGGGGTCGGGGTGGAGCACCAGGTGCTGGAACTCAGTGTCATTACGGGAAAAACGGGGGTAGGAATGACCATAGACAGTGGCAAAAATGGTGAGGATGAACAGTAAGACCAGGGTGGAGTTCCCATGTAGCATGGCAAACACTCTGAGGATGGGAAAAAAGGGTTAAAGGCTTGCACTAGCGGATATTTAAGATTGAACATCAGCATTTAATAAGGCTAAAAGCTGCTTCCATATAGCTAAGGAAAGTGCAACTTAAGAGTTTTATAGAGCTTAGGTTTAACATCAGAAATATTACGTGTTGAAAACCTCTTAAGAATTTAAGCTAGCAAGAAAATGCTCTTTTTTCTAACTAATGCTGATTATTCCAAGCATGCACACAGTTTAACTAAATGCCTTCAAGTAATATCCTGTACCTTTCTTATGACAGTTGCCGAACATGACCAAAGCCAACACCAAACGGACCCACTAGCAGGTATTATGTCTGAAACAGGATATTCCTCTTTGCCACACTAACAGAAATGGGCTCTGTATTATTATGTGTCATTCCCCCTATTTATACCATTACCTGTATACATTAATATAAAGCTAGAACAGCAAATGAACTATTTATTTATCTTTGAGTGATATCTGCCCAACTGAAATTTGTATGAACAAATTGATTTGGGTCCACTGGGTGCAGACAGGTTATTAACATCTGACAGCACATTTTTGGTTTTAGCCTTTTTAAAATGGTGCTTTGTTCAGAAAAATGGGATCTCACCATTTATGTTCTCTGTTCAGCTGAAGAAATTCTTCACCTTATCATCCAGAATTATATCCCCATCCTTTCATCTGTCTGGACAGCAGCAACACATGGGATATCCAATCTGCACACAAAGCAGGAAAAGAATGGCAAATTCATGACATACAGAAGCAAGATTTAAGGTGACTCTTATTCCCCCTCTTGAAAATGTCATAGCACCAGCGTGTAAGATTACTTGCATAGCGTTTAACTCTGTCGCTGTGCAGAGTGCATTTAATGGAATCGAAACACCAGCAGCCACAGTATCCCTTACCATTGGAAACATTCAAAACAACTCCTATCATTTCCCATTTCCACAGCCATCACTCAACACCTCTGAGGAAAGTGGTGTATGGACACTGAGAGCTTTCACATTACAGATAAAACTCCTTCAATTATTGAACAGGTTCCCCAGACCTTTCACTGACCCTGGAAAGGGTCATATAGAATTAAACAACTCCTCTGTACAATAGTGCCTCTTTCCACCTTTTTTTTTTTATCCTAAAGGGAGAGTTTATGTTCATGATAGCTACTATAAACACATCTAGTCTTAACAAAACATCAATAATTTGAAGCCTCGTAACAAAAAAAAAATTTAAACACTAAAAATGTATAGATTCTAATACACAAGTATAAGCCCTAAACCAGGGATATGAAGAATACTGAAACTGAGCACTGGCAAGTATTACTTCTGGCCAAACACACAGCATAATGACAGACTCTGAAAAATACGAGTATGATATTAAAAAAAAATGCAATTTTGTGCAGCATTACCTTGAAGTGCAAATAGATTTCTAAGAGATTAGACATGCAGTGCCATCTCACCTAACTGTCTACCCCCTGGGGCTGCAATCAGGACAAAGACAAGGGAGGTGGGAGGGGAGGGGAATCTCTGGGAATGGGTGTGGATCTGTGCGCATCTCTGCATAACCAGAGGCCATCCAGGAGCAGGTGCGTGTGTGTGGTAAGTGAGTGAGTGTGTCTCAAGGCCTCCTCTTTACTTATTCATGAGCAGAATAAGAAGTATTATAAGGAATAACCTCCACGCCCACTGTCAAAGGATTTGCGTCCGGTTTATGATGCACTATACACTAATACTATACACTGTGTGTGAGAAGCCAATGAGTACACTCTATTAAACAGGGCTCAAAATCGTACAGACATGGGAGGAATAGTCTTCATGAAATATGCATATAAAACAAACAAATTCTCATGTTTTATTGATTCACACTGCCTACAGCCCTCACATCCATGTTGTTTTCAATCAGGTAAGCAGCAATCCTAAAAGTAAAAGGCAATGTGACCAATGGGCGACGTCAGGAGTCCAACAGTTTTTGGCTACTGAATGAATGGTTCTCAAATAGAACTGTCCAGTATGACCAGTGTCACTGTTTGGTGTTCATGCATGTGACGGATTTTCTCAAACATCTGAAACAGAAACTACAAGAAACTGTGGATCATTTTCCCAAATCATCTGTGTTGTCATAACCTCACACACATCTTGCAAAATGAAATACCGCACTTGAAACTATGATCGCGTCCACTGAAACAACACGCATTGCTATCATATGCTTACATAAACACTGACGTGATGCATTCAAAACACTTCCATCAAAAGTGTTCATGTATGTTTTGGCTTCGTGAGACCATGTTACAAATGGAAGCGCATTTCCTTTTTTAATTTAATGGTGAAGTGTAATGTTTTTTTTTGTCCTGAAATAACATTAACAACACTACATGTATACTACTCAAGAAAAAGAAAATTGAAAGGAACACTTTTAAATCAGAATATACAGGGTGGGCCATTTATATGGATACACCGTAATAAAATGGGAATGGTTGGTGATATTGAAGTCCTGTTTGTGGCACATTAGTATATGTGAGGGGCCAAACTCCTCAAGATGGGTGGTGACCATGGTGGCCATTTAGAAGTCAGCCGTTTTTTGTTTTTTTGGGGTTTTTTTTTTTTCTTTCTTCTTCTCTGTTTGGTTGTGTTGTTTTATGATATTTTTGATAAACGAATAAAAATTGTATATCAAAAAAAAAAAAAAAAAAAAAAAAAAAAAAAAAAGAAGTCAGCCATCTTGGATACAACTTTTTCAATAGGAAGAGGGCCATGTGACACATCAAACTTATTGGTAATGTCACAAGAAAAACAATGGTGGGCTTGGTTTCAACTTAACTTTATTCTTTCATGAGTTATTTACAAGTTTCTCTTTGTTCACAGCCATTGACATGTCGAAGAGGTTAACACGTAAGGAGCGGATCGAAATTGTGTTGATATCTGGTGATACCGGGTCATTGCAGCAGATTTCAATGCAAAACACCCTACGGGACCACCCATCTCCCATGCTACAGTTAGCAAACTGCTTGCTAAGTTTCGTGAAACTGGTTCAGTGTTGGATTTGCCAAAATGTGGACGCAAGAAAACTGTCACTAATGAAGAAACATCAGTGGCTGTCCTAGCTTCATTCAGCAAGAGCCCACAGCGTAGCACTCACCGCATGTCACTGGAGAGTGGCATTAGTCGAACATCTCTTCGGTAAATATATTAGCTACTCACAAATGGCACCCTTACAAACTCCAGCTACTGCAGCACAGAATTTGCAGAATGGGCAAAACAAAAATTGGAACAGGACCCTCAGTTCACGCAGAATATTTTGTTCAGTGATGAGGCAAACTTTTATGTGAATGGTGAAGAAAAACAAACAAAACCACCGCTATTGGTCTGACATTAACCCACATTGGATGGATCCCTCCAAGACTGTTGGAACAACAAAAGTGATGGTTTGGTGTGGTATATGGGGTACAACGATAGTGGGTCCATTCTTCATGGAAACCTCAAGGTCATTGGACATTTGAAATTGCTACACGATGATGTGTTTCCCTCTTTATGCACTGAAGCTGGCACATTCCAGCAAGATGGTGCACCACCACATTATGGGTGCCAGGTCCGAGCATTCCTAGATGAACAGTTACCTGGAAAGTGGATTGGTCGTCGTGGGTCCATTGAATGGCCCCCAAGGTCTCCCAATCTGACACCCTTAGACTTTTATCTTTGTGGTCATCTGAAGGCAATTGTCTATGGTTTGAAGATACGAGATGTGCAGCACCTGAAACTACGGATACTGGATGCCTGTGCTGGCATTTCTCCTGCAGTGTTATCAGTGTGTGAAGAGTGGGAGAAGAGGGTTGCATTGACAATCCAACACAATGGGCAGCACATTGAACACATTTTATAAGTGGTCAGAAACTTGTAAATAACTCATGAAAGAATAAAGTTATGTTGAAACCAAGCACACCATTGTTTTTCTTGTGACATTACCAATAAGTCTGATGTGTCACATGGCCCTCTTCCTATTGAAAAAATAAAAGTTGTATCCAAGATGGCCGACTTCTAAATGGCCACCATGGTCACCACCCATCTTGAGGAGTTTACCCCCTCACATATACTAATGTGCCACAAACAGGACTTCAATATCACCAACCATTCCCATTTTATTACGGTGTATCCATATAAATGGCCCACCCTGTAGATTTAAGTCAGCTAAACTTGTGAGATACTGATCTGGTCAGGTAAGTAGCAGAGGGGGTTGTTTCAGCTGCTTTGGTGTTATTGAAATTAACAAGAAATGCACTAGAGGGGCAACAATGAGACAATCCCCAAAACAGAAATGCTTTTACACATGGATGCCTCTGATATTTTATTGACTGTTTTCTCACTACCAGCAGCATGAGGCAATACCTGGACCCTACAGAGGTTGCACAGGTAGTCCAACTCCTCCAGGATGGCACATCAATAAACATGTCATTGCCATAAGGTTTGCTATGTCTCAGTGTCAAAAGCATGGAGGAGATTCCAGGAGACATGCAGTTACTCTAGGAGAGCTGGACAGGGTTGTAGAAGATCTTTAACGCATCAACAAGAATGGTATCTGGTCCTTTGTGCAAGGAGGAACAGGATGAGCACTGCCAAGGATGTAAAAATGACCTCCAGCAGGACACTGAGGGTGGCCTGAGACCCCGACCTCCTCTAGTGGGTGCTGTGCTCAGTGTGAACGGCTATGCCTGGCTTCATGAGCATGAACTTAATACATGCTCAATGGTCGCATAAAGCATAAGTCATAAAGAGTCATAGCACAGTAATAAAGTTGACTTTAAGACTTCTCCTTATAACTTCATAGGTAAGGTTTGCCAACATTGGCTAACACTAGCTGTCTTTTGCTATTGCCTGTACTAAATCAGCTATAACATAAAAAATTACTTTGAGGAAGCTTCGAAATTTAGTTTTTTGGGGGGGTTTATATTTGTTTACGTATGAATGGGATTTCATCTGTAAGAGAACGGTTGTTGTCACTGAAAGTCTCGCATTAGGATCATAGAAACACTGCGGTGCTCAGACTAAAAGGGGTTTGTTTTTATTTTACAGGTTAACGTAATAATGAAGCTAGCTACTATAATTCAGTGGATCCAGTAAAGTACAGTGTACCATACTGTGAAATATATTCTGGTCTAGTTGTGATACAGCATGCTGCATTTGATTGCACTTGGATGGAACTATGCCAGCCGTTTCCCAGAACAATTTTTTTTCTTAAGAGGGACAATAAAGACTAATTTAATCTACTCCAATCTAAAACTAACTTAAAACAATTACTGTGTCAGGGCTAATAACTTGTTAAGCTGGATATTTTAGGCCTATCCAGCCTCTGTAATGGAGAGCCTGGGAACTATTCTACACAAATTCTCACTGCCACTCTTAACAGGCGTCCTCACCTGCTCTTTGACCGGACAACATGACGAGGTCAACATATTTATAGCCAACTGTGACCCCATTGCCATGGGAACTTCCTCTTGCTAGTCATCAGTGATGTCTTCCTACAAGCTACCATGAGATCAGACTGAATGACTGTGGTGTGGGGCAGAGTAGAGAGGGATGGGAAGGAACAGAGACGTGAGAAATAGAGTCGTAGTCAATGTAAAAGTCAAAGAGGGGAAGTCCGATCTGGGATATTTCTGTCAGTGTATAAGACCTTTTAAAGATAAGCAACATTTTCGCTTCATCCATCAATGAAATGAGCAATCATTAAATTTGGATTGCTTCTTCTAAAAAAATCATTTAACTCCATGTCTTTTACTTCATCCAACAACTTTCATTTTATAACTTTTAAACGTTTCCTGTCCTTGAGCTCTGCTTTATTCACGACATCTGGTCTGTAGAAGTGCTTGGTAGTCAAACAAATACCAGTGACACCCTTTAGAGCTGCAAAGGGGCGGCCTCTCTCATGCCTTTCATCAACAATCTCCAGTGTTCATCAGTTGTGTCTGGTATGCAGCATATTCAGCCATGGGACGCAGTCCAGCAACCTATAAATAACCTCTTGTTGGCCCATTTCAGCTGAAAAGGGGAGGGGAAAGGGTCGTCATATAGAAACTATGAAGTAAACTGTGACATGTAAACAAAGCAAAAGCAAAAGTTTATCTGGGATTTTCTCACAAATGTCGTATTTTCATGTTTCTTTTTGGATGACTGGCTACTAAAGAGATGATAATTAGTTTAACCCAATAAACTGTAAGAGAAATGGTGATTTACTGTACTGTGTTTGTGCTACCCAGCATATTTAATGACCTCTATAAATGTCTCAGAATGCGGTCTCATCTGTGAACTTTCACCCTACCCATTCCTGTCGCTCTCTCTCTGTCCATGTTTATTAATCACTGCGAGAGTCTGCTGTGCAAGATCATTTCTAAAGCTCCTAATGAGCCGCGACAGCCCACTGACCACCAAAGACCCCATAAAATATGTGAGTTCAACAGCGCAGAGACAGTGGGGGGACACTGGGCCCGGAGCCATGGAGCACTGCCTTGCATTGTTATGTAGTGGTGGGTTGGCTGGCGTCTCGCCCCAGGCCCCGGGCTCTGCAACAGTAGCATCTGTGGATCCCTTCCAGAGAATACAGTAGAGGAAGTGGCAAAGGATCTGTTAGAGATCAGCAGGGCTTTCAGTGGCCACACGCAAATAGGATGCAAGTGAGAATATACAGAACAGGAACATGTATTTATCAGGAAATGCTTGAAATCGATTTATGACAAAAAAACTGCAGAGAGCTTTGTGAGACTGACTCACTACAAACAAAGTCTATGAGAACACTTGCAGTGTTTGTGAGGTTTCTAATGATGGTGGAGAAGAACTGAATTTTTTCAGTTGCAGACATCCAGATAAAGATAAACAACAAACAGCAAATTCAGCAGCATCCTGATCAGAAGCAGAGAGTAGCTGGAAGTAGCTTCAGTTCTTTGACAATGTGTGTGGTAGCGTACACTAGTTTCCCTGACCCAGGGGTGGCCAACTCCAGGCCTCGAGAGCCGGTGTCCTGCAGGTTTTAAATATCACCCTTATTAGTTCATTACCAGGCCTCTGGTGAACTTCAAGAAATGTTGAGGAGGTAATTTAGCCATTTAAATCAGCTGTGATGGATCAAGGACACATCTAAAACCTGCAGGACACTGGCTCTCGAGGTCTAGAGTAGGACACCCCTGCCCTGATATAAAGGTAGAAGCAACAACAAGAAGAAGAAAAGAACAAGGGTAAATTAATAATTTTAAAAAATCTGCATCAACAGAGGTGTTCAAGTGTGAAATATCTGTAATGAGAATTAGCACTCACTGACTTTCTCAGTCTAAAAAGAGTGGGTTCCTATTACCAAGTGGATGACTTGAAGTATCTCAGGATCACGTTCACCAGTAGGGGAAGAGTTGAGCAGAAAGTCTCCACACAGTTGTGGTCAAGTGCAATCTGAGAATGAATGTATGACTGTGGACATAATGTTCTACAGTCCTACGCTCACCAATGACCATGAACAGGGGGTAGATCACAGATACAATCAGGGGACATTAGTTATCTTACGAGGGTATCTGCGCTCAGACTTAGAGACAGGTTCTCCGGACAGGAGCTCAGCTATTCAGTCGAGATGGTTGAAGGATCTCATTGAAATGCTTTCTGGACCCAGGACGGAAGAAGGGAGGTCTGGTCATTTTTGCTTAGATTCCTGCCCCCACAACATGGATGCAGATGTGAAAATACCCATGAGTCAACATTAAACTATTCATTTGCAGCAAGTTCTGGATCGTGTTTTGGTTGTGTGAGTGCTTGGAAGCATGATGCTCATATTTTCATACAAATGATGATTAGATTGTCAAAGAAGAGAACAAAGATTTGACAGCTGGAGTCTTCCAATCAACCATCAACATGAACAACAGCGGAGCATATCCCTGATAGACAAGATGCCATTGTCTAGTGTTGTGTGTCCTGCAAGCATAGCATACTAGAACTACTGGAACAACAGTGTGGTTGCTGGTTGTGTCTCTCCACTTAGATAGTTAGATCAGTATGTTTAGATCACTAATATTATGAGAGGCAGATGCACACATGCTTGGCCTTTTTCCATATCCGTTGCCCTCTTTAGGGTCAATGGCCATTTCTCCCCCCGCAGTTCACATGCAGACACAGAGGGTCTCTCTCTCTGTCCCTCCGGTGTGCTGAAGGAGCTCTCTGTCTGCTGCAGCAGGGAATAGTGTCCCTTTCACAGCTCTCTGACCAAGTGGCTACAGTTAACGGACACGGGATAAAAGCCACTTCCCTTAAAAAGAGAGTCTACCCACACATGCACTTACTTAGCCCGTTTTATGACAGGATCCTTTCACCCTGGAGGCAGTAGTGCTCTGCCCGGAAGAAGCAGGTGTTGAGCCTAGCTGCTTGGTCCAGCGTGTCCCCCTCAACCTGAGATGCATTGTAAGCGCCACTGGCTTTCATCTGCCAAATCTAATACTAATTATCTCCTGCTACCTCTGCACCAGTGTGCTAACAAAACTGGTCTATGAGTAAAAAAGACTATTCATGTAATTATAGCAGGTTGATGCCACTATGAAAGAAAGAAAATCAAATTTTATCTTTATTTTATCAGATCACCAAAGTGTTAAAAAAAACAATTAAACTTGCATTAACAGAAGATATAACAACACATCACAGTAAAAAATAAAGCAATGCAGGCTGAATTCTATTTACTGGTTCACACTGTGTAAGATTAAAACAGCAAAATATAAGAGCCATTAACACTACAGCAGCTTTTCCTGCTACAAAATGTTAACATGTCTTTTGTGCATGAGGCAATACTGAAATAAAAATACCTTTAAATAGTATACATCATTAAAAAAACAATTACTTGGTGCAGTAAATTAAAGTATAAAAGCACAACTCAGCATTAGAAGTTTAAAAGTTCAACAACCTGCATTTGCTGCTGAACTGGTAGCAGATATTTAGGAAAGGAAAAATGTTGTTTAATATAATCCAACATGGATTTTGTTTTCTTTTAACATGAGACACAAAAAGATAAAGGCTCATTTAAAGATGTGTCATTAGTTAATTGAGATGAATTATATTGTATTGACATCAGCACCTACGATTCAGTGGCAGTCAAGCTCTGATATTTTAGCCAGCTAAGCCTTCATTAGAGATTCATATGCATCAGGTAGCTGCTATTTATCTTAACGGTCTTTACTTGCCAATTTGCTGTGCTACCTAGTGTTAAACTGAGAGCCACAGCTTAAGCAGCATCCAGCTATTTAATTCACTCACTCATGAGAGACAGGATGCTTTAAAAAAAACATGCATGACGTAGCAAAAAAATATATTCCTGTTTTGGTTTGTACAGCCAACATAAGCTAGATTGTTAGCTGGATATTTTTGTTGCTAAGAGTAGTCCTAGCAGAAAAAATGAATGTGTTAAGGACAATCCAATGCCTTTAAATATGACATTAATTAAATGCATTAAAAAAGCCAACTCATTCACCTAATGACACAGTCACACACACAGAAAAAAAAAAAAAAAGCATGGCAATCACTTTTTCCTGTCAACGATTGATTGAGAATAGTTGTGGCGACCACTTTTGATTGGTGGGAGCAGCAAGCAGGTGAATTCTGTGCATTAATATGAATAGACATCTGACTATTTTACAGGATAGACAATATAAACATATTTAAAATTAAAGGAATTGAAATGTACATTGTGCCTTGGTTTAGAGTGTCTGGAAGAGTCCTGTCTCAGTCAATTATAGATGATGTGAGCGGGCGGGTGTGTGTGTTTAGGGCACGGATGGCTTGGGGATAGAAGCTCCTCTTGAGTCTCTCTGTCCTTGCCCGGAAGATGCGGAACCTTCTACCAGATTGCAGAAGTTGGAACAGTTTGTTGCCTGGATGGGACGGGTCCTTCAGTATCTGCGCTGCTCTAGTCTGGCGTCTCCTGGTGTAGGTGTCCTGAAGCGGGGGGAGAGCAATCCTGCAGCAGCGTTCTGCTGTACGGATCACTCTCTGGAGAGCTTTTTGGTCCTTCACACAGCTGTTCCCAAACCACGATGTCATGTTCTGTGTGAGGATGCTCTCCACAGCGCCTGTATAGAAAATCCTGAGGATCTTTGGAGAGACCCTGAACTTCCTCAGTTGTCGTAGGTGATACAGGCGCTGCCTAGCCTTTTTGGTCTGGACCTGAATGTGGGCAGCCCATGTCAGGTCTGAGGAGATGTGGACACCAAGATACTTGAAGGACTGCACCCTCTCCACTGGAGCTCCATTGATGATGATGGGCTTGTAGTCTCTGTGCTGACCCCTTCTGAAGTCCACCACCAGCTCCTTGGTCTTGCTGACGTTCAGCTGGAGGTGGTTGTCCTGGCACCACGATGCCAGATTCTTCACTTGATGAATGTGGGCCGCCTCATCGTTGTTGGAGATGGCACCCAACACCACTGTGTCGTCAGCAAACTTCACAATGGTGTTGGAGCCATGGGTGGCCACACAGTCTGAAGTGTAGAGGGAGTAGAGCAGTGGCGAGAGGACACATCCCTGAGGTGCTCCTGTGTTGATGGTGATGCTGTTGGAGAAGCACCTGCCCACCCTCACCACCTGAGTTCTGCCAGTGAGGAAGTCCAACACCCATGCACACAGACGGCTGTTAAGTCCCAGATCCCTCAGCTTTGTGAACAGTCTGCAGGGCACTATTGTGTTAAACGCTGAACTGTAATCAACAAACAGCATTCGCACATAGTTACCCTGTTTCTTGTCCACGTGGCTGAGAGTGGTGTGTAGGACGTGGGCGATGGCATCCTCTGTGGATCTGTTGGATCTGTAGGCGAACTGCAGCGGATCTGTGGTGTCTGGGATGGAGGAGGAGATGATGTTCTTCAGCAGCCTCTCAAACACCTTCATTACTACCGAGGTCAGTGCAACTGGCCGGTAATCGTTCAGGGATGAGGGTTTGCTGTTCTTGGGCACAGGGATGATGGTGGATCTTTTGAAGCATGTGGGGACCACAGACTTCGCCAGGGACTCGTTGAAGATGTAAGTGAACACACCTGCTAGCTGGTCAGCACAGCAGCGCAGCAGACGGCCGGTGATGCCGTCTGGCCCCGCCGCTTTCCTTGTGTTCACTCTCCTCAGTGCCGCTCGGACGTCATGCTCCGCGATGCTGGTCACCGGTCTCTCGCTGATGACGTCACTGTCCTCGGTAGTCAGGCGGTAGATAGCATTAGCCGCCTGGCTAACCTCGAAACGGGCGTAGAACCGATTCAGCTCGTTGGTGAATGCAGAGTCGGCGTTGATCGGCGCAGTGTCCCTGGCTTTGTAGTCCGTAATGGTGCGTAGTCCGTGCCACATACTCCGTGTGTCGCCCTGGTGGAAGCGGGACTCCACACGTTCCCGGCACCGGCGTTTGGCATCTCTCACTGCGCGCCGCACGCCGTATGAGGCCGCTTTGCAGGCGCTCATATCGCCAGTGGCGAGACCCGCGTTGTAGGAGGCGGTCCTGGCGTTTACTGCAGTGCGGATCGATCTGTCCATCCACGGTTTCTGGTTTGGGAATGTGGTGACTCTCGCAGTGGGGATAATCTCCTCCGCTAGCATATTGACGAAGCATACTGCTACTTCCGTAAACTCGTTGATGTCGACTGCGCATGCTCTGAACATGTCCCAGTCTACGTCGTTGAGTGCGTCCTGTAGCGTAGCTTCTGATTGGGCAGTCCACCGTTTTACCTCCCTCTTGGTCACGTCTTCCCTCCGTATGCTTTGTTTATACTGGGGAATGAGGAAGATGGCGTTGTGGTCAGACTTCCCAAAAGCCGGGTGTGAGACAGCTTTGTAGCCCTGCTTGTATGGCGTGTAGCAGTGGTCCAAAATTCGATCCCCTCTCGTTGGACATGAGACATGCTGGTAAAAGTTTGGCATGACTTGTCTGAGGTTCGCTTTGTTAAAGTCTCCTGCTACAATGAGGGCTGCGCCCGGGTCCTTGTTTTGAAGCGAGCTCAGCACATCATGTAATTCGGACAAAGCCATACCTGTGTCCGCTTGGGGTGGGATGTAGACCGCCGTGGCGATGACTGAGGTGAACTCACGGGGCAGATAGAAAGGGCGGCACTTAATGCTCAGGAACTCCAGATGTGGCGAGCAGCCGCTGGAGAGAGTAGAAATGCTCCTGGCATCACACCACTTTCTGTTTATCATGAAACACACTCCCCCACCTTTGGTTTTGTTCGACTCTGCCGTTCTGTCCGCGCGGAGCACAAAGAATGAATCCGACGGAGTTACGGCCTGGTCCGGCACGGTGGGGGTCAGCCATGTCTCCGTGAAGCACAGAATGTTGCAGTCCCTCATGTCACGTTGGAAGGTGACCCTTGCTCTTAGGTCATCGAGCTTGTTCTCCATGGATTGTACATTGGCCAGTAGGATACTGGGCAGTGGTGCGCGATGCGCCTGCTGTCTCAGTCTGTTCCTAATACCAGCGCGTTTTCCCCGGCACTTCTTTTGTTCTGTTCTCCGCGCCGCGTAGAATCTCAATAAATAAATACAGAATAAATACAGATGATTGTCGACAGGTTGCAATCAATCTCAGTCACTCTGTGCCAGTGAGTCCATGTCATCTGCAATGGAGAACCAATGTTGTCAAGCACCTTTATCATTTTACAGTTAAATTGTAACAATGCAAAGCAGCTATGTTTTTGTGCAAAATTCTGGACTCTGAGAGCAATTAGATTTTTTACGATTTATCACAACTATTCACCACATTTTAGTTTTAATTTAAATGCCAACTTGACCCCATTCAGTCACAAACTCATGGCACAGTGATGCCGTCTTCTTGTCTTTTGGAAGTCATTTTAAAGATGCCAACTGACTGCAAGCAGTCGCAGACCCGGTGTTCATCTTTAAAGTAATCTTTGTTCATTGCACATAACCAGGATCATTTTGATATTACTGCAGTCTCACTAATGTTTTCCACAGTGTAACTGTAGCATAGATGTAATGCAGCAATTACAAATGTTTGGGTTGCTTTTATTAGCATACATTTTGTTAGTAATGACATGTAAAAGGTCTTTTGACTGACAGTTGTGGTGGTGGTAGCAATCATGATGATAATATTTGTTTAAATATTGATTTCACCATGCCCATGATGAAATAAATTTGACTTTTCTCATGAGGAAAATATAAGAGAGGAAACTGACAGCGCCTCAAATATCTCCTCAATCGCAAGAAAGAGAAAATGAGTCTATCAGTTATTTTTAACACTTTGATGTATCATTGATCTTCATCTATTTTTTATACCCTGCTCATTGGAAATTCTTATAAATAGTTCTAGTGTCACACACTGTGCAAAAGGTTTACATGTCAGCTTCTGACGAGAGAGAGTGACATTTCCATTGTACGGTGCAACTGGTTCCTCTGTGCATAACACAAAGTCTTTGACCTTTTGACGTAGACTAGGTGGGAGAGAGGGGCAACTTATGCTGTCACAGACATATGACAGACTGGAACCGATGGTGCTGCAATTCTTCAATTCAACATTCAACAGGCAGAAGGATCAAAGAACAGTCAAAAGGAAGCAGGGGGTGGACGGGCTCAGCGAGAGGGAGGGAGAGAAAGAGAGACAGGACAGAGAGTGATTGACAATTGCAGCTGAGACTCAATTTTAACTTTAATCGGGGAGGAGCAAACGGCTGTGGGACCTAACTGGCTCTGGAGGGCAGTAAAATATGGCTTCTTAATAACTATGTCTGCTATAAATCTCAAAGTGGATATTTGATTATAGTTTTTGATGAAATACACAGCCTCCACAATCCCGTCTATCTCAAGAGGTACACTTTGAACTAAAACTGAAACTGGACCATATAGTTAAATGAAGATAATAATAGTGAGAAGTGTGTGCTTTCATTGTCCCGTGTGTGAGAGAGAGTGTGTTAAGTGGCCCGTGGTCAGATCCTTAGAAGGAGCTTCTGCTGAAAGGGCTGTACCACAACAGCATGGAAAGCAGCCAACAAATGCTGCCACAATTACAGACCTCAAGTCTCTGGCCTCCATAGGAGAGTAAGTCAGTCAGCCTTACCGGGAATGACAACATGAGAAAAAAAATCAGGAAAGGATGATAAAACAAAAACTGCCCTAAAGCCCATCTTCAGTTAGGCCGACCACCTGTCATCTGCAGCTTATATATAACGAAGGACAGATATTATTAAGTGGTATTACATTTTTGTTTAGCTTTCCAAGTACTGAACTAGTCCTTAAAACTCAAGACAATCTAAAGTGAATACCAGAACTCAAGCAGTGTATGAAACTGCTGAAACGGGCTAACGAAATGACGTTGCGTTCCAGATTGAGTCAGAAGCTGGAATTTTCAACTGTAAGGCCACCTAAACTCGGATTTCCAACTAACAATAACAATCCAAGACTACTTCTTAGAGTAGGATGTAAACGTAAACAGTAGTCTAAGGAGCTTGGAAAGAAAAGCGTCTGAACTTCTTTAAGTTGCTTGAAGTCGTTTCACCTCTCATCCCAGAAGCTTCTTCAGTTCAGTTCTCATCCTTCTCAGATGAGAGGTGAAACATCTTCAAGCAACTTAAAGAAGTCCAGATGCTTTTCTTTCCAAGCTCCTTAGACTACGATGACCTGGATGACTGAGAATCTTCACAGACATATAACATAAACAGTAGTTAAACTTTAAGGATTTAAATCTGTCTAACAATGTTATGTATCTGTGACTCTGACCAGGCTCTACCAATCAATGTGCCACAGCTTTTAAGTGACAAATGCATGAATGGCTCTACCTTGCTCAGAAGCAAAACAAGTCCTGTGTTTTTCATGCTTTTCCAACTTTCCAACTAGAACACACTGACTGACATCATGGCTGACGTCACTCCCGAGTTCCAAGGTATGAATTTTGAGTCAGCTGGAACATTGCACTATTATTGTAGGATGTTTTGTATTATTGGGACTTGCCCCTTGCAAGGAGGAAGTGTTTCTGTACGGGCCACTTCAGGCTGGCTCTGAAAGTACATTAAAGCCCATACACTCCATTGTTAAAATGCATAACCTGATAGCTTTAAAAAGCATTTCTACAGTATGGTACAAAGCACAGTTTGAGCCTCTATTAATATTTTTCTCATTCATAACAACTGCAAAGTGTATGCAAATTTTCATAACGCATCTTTTTGAACACTGTTCAGGCTGAAAAGTTAGTAAAAAGTTTTTGGTGGACAGATGTGCTGAGAGGAGCAGCTGTAGACAGTCACAGTCAACTAGGCCTGTTTTAATACATTTTAATACAATTATCTAACAAATAATATGACATGTGAGGTACAGCCAAGTCAAGAAGTTACTAGAAATTTGCTCATCGTAATGTATTTTTTGTGAAGTGTGCCATTTATTGTTATTAGAAAGTACACCATATGGACAAAGTACCAGACTAACCACAAATATGAAGCTCCCAGCACATAGGTTTTGAGCTGATGTTAACCCCAGAAAAAGTTTGGAACTCCAGTTACAGAGTGTAACTTTGATGTATTGTGTGCATACTGCTGCAATGGTTCATTGAACACTTTGGAACTCTTTGAGGAAAGGGCAGAATTTTCAGAGACTGGCTTATTGGAACGGTAAAGTACCATTAAAGTACCACACTGGAATTCAGTGAGCTTTTTAGAACAACCCATCCTTTCACCAATGTTTGTCTAAGTAGCATGATTTTTAATGCCTGTAGTAATGGCAACACCTGAATTCAAAGATGCGTATGGCCCAATATGGTTGTCTAAAAAGTGTATGTATGTAACGCAGTTTATGCCCTGCTAACTTTTTCACCCATGTGTGGTCATTCTTAAAAATGTAATTAAATGAAAAATCTAAAAAAATTAAATATGAAAAAATAAACACACAAACACCCAAAACCTAACACTGAGGCTTCAAAATTCAAAATCCAGAACTGAGTAGATCTGTTATACAGTCTCAGGGTACAGTAGATGTCTCTAAAGCTTAAAGAGTAACAAGACCTTTGCTAGGCTGAGCTGCTACTCCTTAATGACGAGAGAAAGAAGAATTGATTCTATAGCAGAGTTGCATTAATATTTTATAATAAACACACAGGCTCTATTCCATTTGTTTCATAAGGTTTTATCATACTAAAGACTGAAAATTATGGCAAAAACTGACCCAAAAGGCCATTTGCATTCTGTCAACAAACAGACAAAGGAAGTTTAAATAGCATCCCTGTGCCAGCTGAGGGTCTCATTTCAGACCGGCCATATGCTCGGATGAAGCATCACGTCATCAAGGACACACTAGTACGCTCATTGTGTGGCAGAATTCTAAGGAGGCAGCAATGGGACGTGCATGTGTATTCATTTGTTTGCGGATGGCCTGCATACATTACCACCTACAACTTGTACAACCACATCGCTACTCAAAGTTGCGCGCGCACACACACACACACACACACACACACACACACACAACTGCCTCTTCTTTCATGGCACTCAATAGCCTGAGAAAAAGTCCTTTGTCGTCCTTCGTTGTCGTGACGACGTGCCTGGATCCAGTGAATAGAGAGTGGAGGTCCAGCTCTCCCAGTCTGTGGGCATTTTAATCAGCTTGTCACACTGTCTGTGGACTAAGAACACTTGAGCTCTCCTCTGCCCTTCTTTAAGCCAGAGTTGCTTCTTATTAGTTTTTTTTTTTTTCTACCATTATTTTATGATTCAGAGGCTCTGGTCAACATCAGCCCTGATTTTCAGCTGGATTATTGAATTACAGAGCTGACAATGACAGAAGAAAGTGCCACATGTAACCACGAGACCAATAACCGTTAATATGCCTGGCCTGAAACCAGAAAATCTGCTCTGCTTTGTGCCAAACCTTCAGTTTAATAAGCTTTATGGTTATGAAACACGCAGTGTGTCTTCTCAGATGCGACCCAGAAGAAGCTGAAAGTAACCCTCTTCTATTCCCAGAGGAACTTATTGCTGGATGTTTGAGTTTGAAAGAAAGACCCGTGAACATGATCTGTTTTATTCATGCAGCTCATGACCCCTAGCCAACCCTTGACTCATAACATGCTAAGTGGAGCCAGTCCTGCATCCCCTCCTGTCTCACCCATCTCAATATATACTCACGCCTGTGTCTTTCCCTCTCTCTCTCCCTCTCTCTCTCACCATAGCCCCCCCGCCACCAATGCTGGTATCTCAGGCGCCTATCTGAATGCCGCACATTTTCTGAATGCTTGGTGAGGGAGTCTTTGCTGCTGTTGTCCTGCACCATTAAATCATTATATCAGTTCTTAAAAACAACAGAAATCATTTCCAGAGGTTAGACAGGCCCATTTTAAACTTTACTTGAAAACATGGTCAAACCAGTTGGAAATATGAAACTACTGGCAGACTGATAAATGAGCTGGGTCACTTCTGCTTTCACACTGACTCTTCTGTATGTTTGCACAAATCAAATATCAGCAAGAGAATAGGCTACTTTAGGCTACTTGTGTTAGCCCTCACGCAAAGGATTCTGATGAAGGATGTCAAATTATGGTGACTATAAACATTCCTCCATTAATTTCTCCCAGCCTTGGGAAGACGAGGAAAAACTTGTTTGGATTGGTTGCTGCTACTTGGTTGTTAGGAACCACCTGACATGTCATTGCCTGTCCCTAATAAGTCACTAGAAAGTCACCTTGCATGCATGCAAAGGCAGTCTACTTTCATGTAAGATGTGTTTCATCTGCAGCCAGGGCACCCATGCTGACATAATCCCCCTGAAGCCTCTAAAAGGGACTAGTGACAGGCGTTCCTAATTCACATTTCATTCTGGATCATGCTCTACAGTCCAGCAGGGGTTTTTTTGTCCATTACTGGTGGGCACTTCCTGGTCCTGGTGAGGTCTTTACAGAAGGTAGAAATGGTTGGTTAAACAGCTTTAATATCAAAACGTTGTCATGAACACTAACAAAAGATAGTTGGGCAATTATCCAAGTAGAAACAAAATCTATGTAATTGATTGAGCAATGTTGACCAAGTAAGGCGTAACTAGGTATTGGTGGTTACGAGTGGAGTAAAGGTCTTACTCAGCAAACCCTGACGTCATGCCACATTGAAGGTCATTATTGACATTGATGAAAAAGAACATTCAATTCAATTCAATTTTATTTATATAGCGCCAAATCACAACATAAGTCGCCTCAAGGCGCTTCATAGATACAGAGAAAAACCCAACAATCATATGACCCCCTATGAGCAAGCACTTTGGCAACAGTGGGAAGGAAAAACTCCCTTTTAACAGGAAGAAACCTCCGGCAGAACCAGGCTCAGGGAGGGGCGGGGCCATCTGCTGCGACCGGTTGGGGTGAGAGAAGGAAGACAAGATAAAAGACATGCTGTGGAAGAGAGACAGAGGTTAATAACAGATATGATTCAATGCAGAGAGGTCTGTTAATACATAGTGAGCGAGAAAGGTGACTGGAAAGGAAAAACTCAATGCATCATGGGAATCCCCCGGCAGCCTATGTCTATTGCAGCATAACTAAGGGAGGATTCAGGGTCACCTGGTCCAGCCCTAACTATATGCTTTAGCAAAAAGGAAAGTTTTAAGCCTAATCTTAAAAGTAGAGATAGTGTCTGTCTCCTGAATCCAAACTGGAAGCTGGTTCCACAGAAGAGGGGCCTGAAAACTGAAGGCTCTCCCTCCCATTCTACTTTTAAATACTCTAGGAACAACAAGTAGGCCTGCATGATAAAGCAAATATTTTTTTTAAATGGAGCATTAAAAAAAACAGATGCACATTATAAAATATTACACCAGTATGCTTTGTCAGAACAACTGGTCTAATATTCTCATTTAAGCTCTATTTTTTTCTTTGCACTTGAAACACCTATTCTTTCAAAGAAATACCTATTAAATATGTATGTATGTGTATGTATGTATGCTATGTAAAAACCATCAGATTACCAGATTACTGTGGAGTTAACTGACTTTGCAAATCTTGTAGCAGGATTTAGCAACTGCTGTAGAAAATGCCCACTGGTGAGGAACAATTGAAAGAGTACATTTAATGAGGGAGCTAAATACTGAAGACTTAAGTCATAATATTTTGACAGATTACCATTTCCTGTTGGTTCCTTTATGTTCAAAAACGTCTTCGGCTCATTTAGCTTCAAAAGTGGTATTGGAGTGTAGACAGGTGGAAGGAACATCCTTGCCTTCTGTCAACAAGCCGTGTGAAGGACAGCTTCATTAGAAAGAAAATGGACGCCCCACACCCCCGCACCACCAATTCGTGGACACGCCTATGCCACCCCCACCCCCACCCCCCAGCTTCCTGGGATAGGGCGAGGGAACAATCTGAGCAGGTCTTTTAGAGTGGGAGGTCTTCAATTGTCAAATGCTTAATAGACTGTGCTCTCTCCATCTTCCTCAGGAATATGCAAATACACACACACACACACACACACACACACACACACACACACACACACACTCTGAGAGTGTCCATACTTGCAGACATTACCCTGCTATCTAAATAGGTGGCAGAAAATCAAAGATGATTGATGAGTGGAGTCTGGTTGTGTTGAAGCTCTAAGGTGTGTGATTGTGATCTGGGGACAAAGGAATTATTGCCAAAGGTTAAGCATATGACGAAACTCTCAGGAAGGCAAGAGGAGGCTCCTAGATATCATTAATCACACAAGAACTGCTGTTTATATTCAAATGTCATCTATTTCAGTCAATAACCAACAGTGTCACTGACATTTTGTGGTAATCAGCTGCAGTAACATCGACTGTGGTAAAGTCCAGCCCTCGAGCCCTGGTTTAGAGTGTGATCCAATCAATGCTTTCTTTAACATGTGTTAAAGCATAATTGAATATGTAGGGAGCCACAAAGACAATGTGCTCCATAATGAGATGGCCAAACCACAACCACCTCCGACTGGGTCGTCAAGAGGGTACGTGGCTGCAAATCAGTGAATCCAAACAAATGCCAACCAACCTACTCCAGGAAGCATTCAGAGGTCTTTGTTCAAGAAGGGGCGCGGGCAAGGACCCAACACTAATATGGCTAATGGCTTAAGGAACCCCACTGCTTCTTTAATTGAAGCTGGCTCTCTGACATCGAGTGGGGTACAGAGAGGAGAGGGTGAGATAAGAAAGAGCAAAGGCGAGACCCAGAGAGAGACTGGAGAAGGTTAGGATAAGATTTAACTCAAATCTTGAAACAGCAAGGAGGGTGTGTGTGTTTGTGTGTGTGAGTGTGCGCACACGCATATTTGGGCCTTGCAGGTCTGTGTGTGTGGTGGGGAGTCTGCATAGGGACTGTGTAGCCAATCAGGATTTCCCCAGAGGTCTTAGGACACCTGGGATCATCAATGATTGATCAAACTAGATGCTTTAACCAAGGGAGAGATGGGTTTGGAAAGGAGGGGGGGGGGGGGGGGGGAGTGAAGAGGCAAGAAATACAAAGAAAGCTGTTTTATGTGTGAGTGCCTATATGTGTGATAATAAAAGAGAAAGAGAGAGAGCAAATTCTAACAAGACAAAAGACAGAAAAGACCAGAAAAAAACAACCAAAGTGGGCAAAAAGAAAAAAAAAAAAACCCCAGAACAAAAGAGGATAAAGGAAAGCCAGATTCAGTTCATTGTATGTGAATCTAAGAGAGGCCGCTGTGGAAGCAAACATCCCCATCAAAGCCAAACCGCTGCAGCCCCAAAGAGATCCCGCTGCCTGCCCACATGGTTTTGGCTGGGCTCAGACCAGTGAAAGGAAAACAGAATCTTAGACTGATCTGTATGGGCTAGAAGATAATGCTAGGCACACACACACACACACACACAGAGAGAGAGAGAGGGAGTAACTTATATAGATATAAACTACATCATTGGACAGGTCAGACTAGACCAACAACAAAAACTGAATGTCTTTTACTTTCACCAGCTTTAAAAAAGGCCCCAGCGGTAGAAAGTAGGTTAAGTCCATTTACACAAATAGAGTACTACGTTTCGATTTCAAAGGCTACCATGCAAAATCTGCTATAATAAGGCTAAAGTGGTTTTCCTTTGTGCCCATTGTCATGTTCAGATGTCTATGGGTAATGAGCAACTCCCAACAACTACTCTAAAACTGCAAAACAAGAGGGTTCTTTCTATAATAAAGTTGGCATTGTTTTTATATATTTCAAGTTGATTAATACATTTGTTCAAAATAAAACTAAATTAAGTAACATTATTTGACCTTTCTTAGCTTTTAATGAGTGAAACTAGATATTTATTTCTAATATTTTACATTTTGAATGTAAAGTACATATAAAATGTATTTAAATTTTTTATTTTGCACTAGTTCAACATAAACACTACCAGTCACACGTTTTAGAACACCCCAGTTTTTCCATTTTTTATTGCCAATTATGCAGTTTAATGTCTCATTGCACTCTGAAATGAAAGCATAGTACAAAGAAGCATTTGGAGTTTAAAAAGAAATCATCAAATCAATTTATAGATCAAAATTTAACCTAAAACCTTTGATACAGCCAACTTTGACAGATATAACAGATATTGTAGGTTGCTTAGCTTTCACTCTTCTGTCCAGTTCATCCCAAACCAGCATGGTGGGGTTTAAGTCTGGAGACTGTGCTGCCACTCCATGTTTTCAAGCTTACAGTCTTGTTCTTTTTTCCTCACGTAGTTCTGACATAGTTTGGACTTGTGTTTTTGGTCATTATCTTGCTGTAGAGGATAAACTCCTGACCAACTACGCGCATACCAGAGGGTATTGCATAGTGCTGCAGAATGCTGTGGTAGCAGTTTTGGTTCAGGGCGCCTCTCACTCTGTGCAAGTCACTGACCCTGGATGTAGTAAAACAGCCCCACACTTCCTCCTCCACGTTTGACAGTTGATGCCACACACTGTGGAACCATCCTTTCGCCTACTCAGCGACCTACAAAGATCCTATATGATGGACCAAAGATTTCAAATTTTGATTCATCAATCCATAAAACCTTCTTCCAGTCTTCTGTAGTCCAGTGATGGTGTTTCATGGCCCAGGCAAGCCTCTTTGTCTTATTCTGATGTCTTAGCGATGGCTTTCTTGCTGCAACTCGTCCTGTCAAACCTGCAGCTTGAAGACTTCTCTTCTCTTCACAGTTGAAATGGAGACTTGCTTACTGTGACCACTACAAAGCTGGGAGAGCAAAGGAAATGTCTACCAATGCTACACTTGGTCAATTGTAGTCAGCATTAGTGTTTATTTGTTATTTCGGCATATGTATATGCCAGTTTTCACTGACATATACATATACTGGCTGGCACAGTGATGCATCAGTATCAAGAATCCAGTGATGTGTACTCGAGTCAAAGGCTCCCCTTCATGTAGATGGAGCATTTTTAAATATGCTTTATTTGATGAAGCCGTTTAAAGGATCTTGAGTACCTCAAACCACTGCTAAAGACCCCTGCATAGCAGCTTACATTGGCTACTTGGCTGCTCTGCTTGGTACTATGTTCAAACTAGACATGTGACTCAAATATCTATTAAAATCCAAATGCAGATAGTCTTGTACTCTTGAGTTCAGTGAAATGTATATAGTATTTGAGTCTGATTACACAAAACTAAGAGTAAAACTGGGGCTGAATGTATTATTGGATAAAGTCCTGCAAACTGAACCTTTAACACATTAGGTGGTTTAAGTACAGAAAAGGGAAGTAGAAAAAAGTGCACACATTTTTTTTTAATACATTGAATCTAGAAGGGTGGTGTGTTTTTATTTAGAAGACAGATTATGGGACTGTTGTTGTTGAGCTCCACGTGTATTGTAATCGTCATTGTTTGGAAACGTAGGGCACGGCTGAGCAGTGAAACCTGCTTCTCTCGGCGGCTGGCTTTCGAGTAAAGCAGATTGGCTCCGAGGGTTGCCTGGCATTGTTGCTGAATGTCTGAATAAAGACTCAAATCCACTCCCTGTGTCAGCACTGCTGCTAAGAAATGCATTATTAATGAGAATAGTCTGACTGATGCTTGGGATTAATTACAGTAGCTATGAAAGGACCCCCCCCCCCTTTCCCTTTTTTTTGTCAGAACAATGAACCCAGCAATATTTTTTGTCTTTTCATTCAAGATGAAAATTAAACAGTGCAAGTGGTTTACAAGAGTCTTGATAGTGAAAACATTACCGTGTGGTTAGATAATTTGCACTCCACACTCTAAAGCATGCCATACGCCTCGTATTTTTCTACACTTTGCAGAGCAACAGTTGCACTGGCTGCGTTTTTGTCACCTGCTTGGTCACATGGTCAAGAGCTAAAAAGCTGAGAGCCTTTTCCCTTTAGACCACTTGTAACCTCTTCTGTTAATAGGCTCCCTGATAATGCAGCTGGGTGAGACATCACAATAGCACAGCCAACATGTGTTTAAGTTCTTTTAGTGAGACTTTGCTTTTATAAGTGCTTTATGAATCATTTCATTTAAGGCAATAAATGCTCCAAATGAACGACATGAGGCAATAAATCATTCTCATATCAGTCCGAGTTCCTCTTTGGAATTTTTACAGTTATTTGAGGTAGGTTAGATCACTACCTTTATATCCTGCACTTTTATTTGGCTCCCTATGTCCAGATTATTTCTCCCTCTGAAATGAAAATAACAACAACAAAAAAAAAGAAAAGAAAAAGAAACAACAACACAAAAATAGGACTATACTTATATAACTAAAATAAAATAATATATATAAGTTTATAACTAAAGGTAATTGCAGCTGTCACACTTTATAATCATTTATTGTAATCAAATAAAACACCTTTTTCTTTTTTACTCTTAGCTCTGTGTGATCTCACAGAGAGCAGATATTAACATTGTTATCTCGAGCCCGCAGCTGTTGGTGTGAGCACAAAGGCACCACCTACCTGCTGGTCAAATCTTTCGGTTGAGAGCAGCAGTCAATCAGAAGAAGCCTAGTTTAAAGGGAGAGGGAAGGAAGGTAAAATTCCTTGTTTGAGCCAAAGCAATTCTCATCCATCAATCCATTTTCTACCACTTATCCAGGTTCAGGTCGTAGTATATCTAAACAGACAAGCAAACTTCCCTATTCCTGTCCACCTCTTGCAGCTCATCCGGGGTAACGCTGAGATTTTTCCAAGCCGGCCAAGAAATATAAAGCCTGCCCCGGGCCCCAAAACACCTCGACTAGGAGGCGTTTCAGCAGCCATCCTAGTAAGACGGTCGAACCACCTCAACCGGCTCTACTCTGAGTCCCTCTCAAATGACCAAGCTCCTCACCCTACCTCTAAGGGAGAACCCAGCCAGCCTTCAAAGGAAACTCATTTCTGACGCTTGTATCGGTGACCTCATTCTTTGGGTCACTACCCAGATCTTGTGACCATAGGTGATAGGGAAGTATAACACTGGTAAATTGATAGCTTTGCTTTTACACTGTGTACAATTGAATGTCATTACATTCCAAGAAAAATCAAAAACTACCAATAAGCGTGATGCACGTCTGTCGTGTCACGCCAAAAAGTTCCACTGTTTGCTGAAAAACTAGTAAAATTAGTAAAAACAACTAAAAATGCACTGTTCATGATGGCAAACAATAACACAGCTGATTATTTAAAATTATCAATACCAAAATCACTTTCATGGCATTCTACACTATAAGCAGTGTGTATCAAAGCACAGCTCCAAGCTGGCATCAACAATTCCTCCACTTTCTCTTTAAGCTTTTCATTTTGTGCCCAGCTGTTATACAGAGGTGTAAAGCAGTGGTGTTTTTAAGGTATTTTTGAAAACAAGAAGAATACAGAATAGTGCCAGCCTCAGCCTGCAAGTGAGAGTGCTGCTGCTACCTTAAAACCACAATTCTCGAGCCACATTTGTCTGGCTGTCATACAGCTGACATGACTGGGGTACAATTTTTCTCACTAATCTTGCAAAAATGAAGGTCCTGACAATAGCTGATGACTGGGTGATCACCATGTGAATGTGGCAGCTCCTCCATCCTCCTCATTCATCATCTCAACACACAGGCAAAAATGCTCATTCGTGCTCACTACGGGTTGTTGTTGGTTTCAATTAGCGGAGCCAACATCTGACACCGGGACACTGGAGTCTCTATTGATTGGCTGAAGCTTTAGAAGTGCATGTGTCAAGGGCAACTGGGGTCAAACTGTGGACCCCCAGGATAAGAAAAGATTCAAAGAATGACAGAAGGGAGGGACAGAGGGAGGAGAGAGAGGCAGGCAGACATGGCCTGTATAGATATGGCTCTGTAAGAAGAGGGGGTAGAGGAAGATCCATTTAAATGGAACACAAAGCCAGAAGGCCAAGGTGTGTATGCATATGTGTGTGTGTGTGTGTGTGTGTGTGTGGTCGTGATGCTGATGGGATAAGGATAATCTGGTCTGTAAAAAGCAGTTCAATATTCAAGGCAAAAAGATTTTTATAAATGCATACTAAATGTTAAAAAAAAAAATCAGCTTTGGTTAGTCAAGGGTTAAAGTTAGTTTAGGATTGGGAATGACTGTAGCCAGTGCAAACGTGTGCAAGTGTGTGCGTGTGTGTGGATGTGGATGTGTGAGTGTATGAGTTAGAGTCTGGTGGGGTGGGGGGGGACCTTCAGCAGCTGGACAAACAGACTTGGTCTGACTACTGTTCAACTAATGGAGACCACATACACACACAGGCTCAATAACAACAACTTGTGGGCCGTTTCTCATAATGCCAGCACCCTCTTTTATGTGAAAGCTTGATCTTAGAATAATAAGCAGGTTGCATAGCCTGTGGGCTGAGCCTGTTGGGAGGTATCATTGGTGTAAACTCAGAACAATAAAAGGGGGCAAGGACCCCACCTGGAGATAGATGCCGTGTAGCAGCTACCTTCTGTCTACAACCATGTAGTCAAGCTCCATATATTAAATATCGCTGTGTCAATGAACTTGGGAAAAACAGCTAGCCTGATGTCATCCAAAGGGAAGGTGCAAAGGTAGGTGAGGTGCAAAAATAAGGGTGCTGGTATGTTTCTGTCAACTCCAGTATGTACATCTACTGTTACACCGACATGTAACTTTGCTGCAGTATTTTCTTTTATGTATTATATTATGTCTGTTATGTTGTATTTGTTATGTTATGTTTCTGCCTGTAATAAATTCAAATTGTTTTATGTCAATACTTTGGTACATTGTTGTGTTGCTGTGTACTTAAACCTCCAACACACAGACATGAGATTCAAAAGCAGCTTCCTTTTTCCAAGACTCATACTGTACACGATGGACACAGTCACCCGCTGGTATTCTGTGTATTCTGAACCCTCAACATTAATGTTTTACCACCATGTTAGTTTTTTGGAACTACAAGTTACTATATTTGGGAAAGAGGCTGGAGTTATCAGGTAATGCTAGCGACCTTGGTTAGCAGGCAACATTTAAGTTGCAAATTCATTCACGTTAAATAACTTGGCCAAGAAAAAGAAAAGAAAAAAACCCACTATGTGCAGGTGAAGCTCTTTTTTTTTTTTTTTAAATCTCTAAGGTTAGCCTATCCTCTTATCTTGCAAATAATAACTTTTTGCTTTAGTGACTCCCTTGTTTAGAGTTACTAAGTTATGTGAATCCTCAGATATCACAAACACACCTATTAATTGTTAAATTAATTGACTATTTTTATATAAAAAGAAGTCTTCTTAAACTATTACCTATTCTCATTCTATATTTTCCGGTGTGGTAAGAATCTTTATATAAAAATGCGTCACTACTTCAATCTACTGCTGAACATGAAATTCATTTTTCTGAAGTGAAAACAGTCCCACAATAGAGACACTTGCTTTCGGTTGAATTGCTGTGCAAAAATCTTTATATCAGTTTCACTTCCTTCGCACCAACAGCCTGTGAATCGTACAACAAAACAGATTTACTCGTTCATGTTGGGAAAATAAGTCATTTTCTTACACTGTGCTATTTTCCAAATACCTAGTTTGCTGTGACCAACAGAGCAGGTGAGCCCGGAGTGTGACAGAACTACAGAGGTGCACATCAAGCTGTCAAACATTCAGGTGTCTATAAAGATCCAGTTACTGTGTTTGGATCATTTCCTCCTGTTCACTTACTGTGTGGTCGACTATGCTGTAACCACTATGAAAATCTATACTCCCCGACTACACCCAGACACACTGTGCTCACTTTGGTTAGCCTCCCCACTGCCACATCACTTGTTCTGTTACATACATATTAAGTAAACATAGCCGAGAGCATCCATATACTTGTTTCCTGCAACAGGAAATTACACTTCCACACTCCATGCCAATAAATAAATAAATAACCCAATGTATATTTTATCCATTATACATACAAGAGTTATTGTTGATCACCATCTATTAATGAACCATGACTCAAGAACCCACTGAGATCTTAACCGTGCAGAAGTGACTGATAGGAAAATAACACTGATACTGTTTTATCCTGCTACAAATAATTTATTTTTTGGTACTTAAATTGTGTATGACTGCTATATGATTAATGCACTTATCATCCTCTTTTCTTCTGTGCAAGAAGAGAAGAAAACATAATTCTGACAAACATCAAAACAATTCACAAACTTCCCAAACAAAGTCTGCGGCTAGGCTATGGTTACGGTTAGAGTTGGCTTAGACCTCAAAGGGTTTACTATCACAAGACAAGAAAAAAAATAATCATGCAAAATCAGCCAATGCAAGTTGGAAAGTTTGGGGCTTTTGATCACGTAAATGAAGCAAATTATAAAGTTTGCTTTGGCAGGCATTATTCACTATGCTGTGACGTGTCGTGGAGCAAATTATGACTCAACTAAAGCTTAATCACAAGTGCTTGCCACAGCAGGTAGCTCCATGTATTTGATTTGGCGGTTTTTAATGCCAGATGCCCTTCCTGACACAACCCCAAAGAGATCTGTGTTTCCTTCTGATATCAAACCAGGGTTCTTTTACTTTTTAGGTGAATGTGTAAACCACTACACCTTGCAGCCACTGTTAACCAGAAATGTATAACAGCAGCCACATGTCAAATTTAATTCAGTTTTATTTATATAGTGCTAAATAACCTACATGCGATTTATATAGTAAAGACCCTACAATCAGCTGACCCCCTTTGAATCCTTGCTTATAGGAGGACATCTGATTATTAGGGTTTTCTCAGACAGTGGAAAGGAAGAACTCCCTTTTAACAGGAAGAAACCTCGGGCAGAAACAGGCACAGCGAGGGGCAGCCATCTGCTGCAGCCGGTTGGGGGTGAGGAGAGGGACAAATGTTAACTAAGTGAAGCAGTATAGCAGTAGGAGCTTTACTCCCTAAGCAGACCATTTCTCACTTTACTTTATAGTCCTTGCGTGACATATGGGCCCTTCCTTTTAGGGCCTATATTTTCTAAAACCTGCACAAAGGGGTTCAGGAGTTTAGTTTCTTTAGTTCTTTTTCAAACATAAAATAAAATTGGTAAAAAAAAATGTATTATGACTTTTTTAATTCAGTGATTCTAAAAACCAGCTGCGTTTTTAAAGTGAAACGTAGCATCTACCATAGCAGGGGGGAAAGGAGACAAAAATCTCAGCCAATTCAAAATGGATTTGACTATAGGATTATTACAGTGCATAACTTCAGCACTGACCTAGACATGAACATACACAAATCAAGGAAAAAATACAATTTCCACTAGGGTTCTAGCTTCCTTATATCAACAGCCTTGGCTTTATGTTAATAAGAAGGCATGTTTTGATTATGGCTGACTGCCAACTGGATCATAGAAATGCGGCAGACTAGTGGACTGCCACGGTCGAACCGGTCAAACAAACCATCTAAATGATTTCCTCCTCTTTCTGCTGCAGCTGCTGCATTTGGAGTAAGCACACACCAAATCCCAGTTTTTCTCTGCTACACTCCGCCCACAAGGCCAAGATCCTTTACTAAATTATACCATTCTGCTCGTCTCCTCATCTAATATAACATTGAGTGAGCAGCCACTCAAACGCTCGGAACAGTCTGGCAGAAAAGCATCTATCTGTCAGTTCCCATGAGCTAGAGAACAGGGTAATTTAAAGCCACTTTTCAGGTTCAATACCAGCCTTCCAGAGAAATCTCACATAGAATGAGATCAGCATTTCCTGCTGAGTTACTGTTTAAGCATAATTGGAAGGCCAGCATTTATTGCACAACTAAATAAAACATACAACCAACGCAAAGAAACTAAGTTAATTGATTGTAGAACATAGCTTTCTGAATTTACTCGTCAGACAGATTAAAAAATTCTAGCCAGAATTTGCAGATTAGCTGTCAGGTCAGTTGTGCATGTAACTGTTGAATCCGTGCTGCACAGGAAATCAAGTAACTTCTGTACAAAAAAGCAATGGCAATCACAGAAGTAGGCTACCCAGATGTTTGCATTCATTAGAAAAGCAGAAGTGAAGCCAATTACTTCCAACAGACTATTGAGAAAAAAATATAACTTGGAAAACAATATATTCAACAGGGTTCAAGTCCTGCATTGTTTGGTTTATGAAGGATGGGACTGTGAGGTACATCAACACGATAATACCAAGACAACTAGCTATGGTTGCTAACCTAATGTTTGCAGGAACATTATTGCAAGTTTTAAGTTATTTCAGACCACAGACCGCAGCCCTTCCATATCCTTGACTTTTCTGACATCCTGTTAGCATACATGTAATCTGGAAGGCTCATTGTCACATGCGACTGTCCAAACATCAATCAAAACTTTCATGTGGTTTGTGATTTGTTTTTAAATTAGCAAAGGCCAGCTTTATCTTCCCTACGCTCCGTTTGAAGTGGACTTCATGCTGATCGTTCCTTGAGGTTTTATGGTTTACTCTTCAACTTTTTATAACTTTCCCCCAGTTTCTCATTAATCAGGAGGAAGCATAAGAGGATTTTAGTTTTATCCACCATGAAAAGTGCCAAGTGAGCTGATTTGAAAGTGAAAGAATAATCGAGAGCAGCAAATGTAAATATTATCCAATTAAGGAAGCAGTTAAGTAGCGAGTTGCATTTTCAGTAGGGTCTAAACTAAATTCAACTTTTTCAAATCCAAAGAGCTATTGCTCAAATAACCTCATTAATACCAGTGACTGTTTAACACGGACAAAGTAAATGGCAGCAGTATGGTTTACTGATGATCAATAGCCTTGGACAGTTACAGCTCTGCCCTCATCCCCTCTCTTGAGTAGCCTAAGGGGATTGAATCCATCTACTGTCTGTTGACATCTAGACTGACACTCTAAAAATCCCTTTCACTGCTGATAAACCTGAGGATTAGACAAACAGCCGAGTAACAGCGGACCCCTGCAGACAATGAAGAAAGCAAAGCTGACTAAGCCTCTGGACCTTACTTTTCAAATATACAAACAAGTAATCCATTAGCTCAACTGACAGCAGAGTGAAGCAGCTGAGTTGGGTGTGTTTGATCAGCCAATTCTCACAATGTTATCTTGACATTTGTGCAAATTATATTGATCATTCATTGACCACTGGTGATTTTCAATTGTTACTAGCAGTCATTAATTCAAGCCTGATCTTGAGAACTAACTGTGAAACACTGTTAACACCCATGGCATTAAATGGCAGTTGCCAGTATACCAAAGAGCTCAAGCAGCTTAGGCATGTCTTATAAAAAAGGAATGCTCCACCTGTGAGTCAGCCACATCACTAGCATAACTCTACTGGGTCCAAAGGCAACTGCCCAGATGCCTAGGGCTGGATTTCAGGGACAACAGTTTAGTGGGAAGAGGGTTTATGTTTCCAGCTTTGCAGCAACTGGACATACATGTAACTGTCTAAAAGTTTAGGCAGCATGGACTCAAATATGTACACAACTCTCTTTAGTGCCACCAAGGACTAGGCTCAGCAATCAGTCAGACCCCTGATTACCATCAGCAGATCCAACGTCATCAGTGATGTCTCAGACACAAGCCTCTACAAAGAACTGGAAAAGAGCGGAAAGTCAAATCTGAAATCCAATAAAAATGGTTGCATTATGTACAGCAAACAGATGCTGTTTGAACAGTCCCTAAAATGGCATTTGAGGGGGATGCAGATCGAGTTCTTACAGCAGAGTCATTTCAACCTTCAACGCAGAATATAAATTATGCTTATTAGTGACATTTCTTCTGAAGGCTTCTGGGTTTTGACATGAACAAGATCAAGATGTCATTTCCTTTTAGCTGTTGTAATTAATTAACCCAATTCAGCAAGAGTGCCTTATATGTATTGTAACTCTGTAGTGAAGAGGGAGAGTTAGGGGCCTAAAGAAGTAATACAGAATGGGGCAGCTGGGGGTTTAGGGTTTTGTCTAGAGCATGAGCTGCAGCCAGAGCTGAGGCTCTCCAGGGAGCTTGGTAAAGGGACCAGGGATGTGGCTGAGGCAGGGCACTGGTGGATAGTGGCACATGCACAACTGTCCTACGGCTGAGGGCTGCTTCAGAACAATAAAAGCCACACCCTCTGGGTTTAATAAGGCATGCCTTCTTCGGACCTATTGTAAGAAGATTACCTTTTCAAAAAGGATTACATGAATGAGGATTAATGTTGACCTTATTGTTGTATTAGCTAGGGATTCTATGCTATTCCGGATATTGAATTTTTTTTAATCCAAATTTTGATACTTCATTCTGAACATCGTCTTCTCAGACGAAGCTGCCCGGCAGAAAGGGAGAGCAATATTAAAGTTACAATTCAGCCACGGTACACAAACACCTACAGGCCAAAATTACGGAAATATCAACCCCCCCAAGAAAACATCAGTATAATATTCAAGCTTTCCAGCTTCATGTGCAAGTGTGATAAGCAATCCAAAGAACAAAGGGAGAAGATGAATAATTTAGTTATGGAAAATAAAAAACCCAATTAAAAGTTGATAAGAAACAAGAAAAAAAGGGCGGACAGCAAGATAAAAACTACTAATGTGTTCATAAAATATCAGCTAGGAAAGAGCTGCTAACACAACAAAGAGAACAAGGCACTCCTTTATCCGCCAGCATTATTCTGCGATGAAGTAAGTAGCTTGCTCAATGGAAAGTTTTGTAAAATAAACATTATTAGTAATATAAGTTACTGTCACATCTACACTCATTGTGAGATTATTTTATTTGTATAAAAAATGCCGTTTCCTGTCCATGAACAAAAAGGTAAGTGTGGTAAATATTCTTAACACCTGGGCAGTAACACATCTTCAATCAAATTAAGGGGCAACCACATAGGACGCATTATGCTTTCTTCTAAACTCAAATGAAATACCAGGTATTGTACACCACACTGCAGAAACATTTTTAGGACACTGTCAGTCAAGCACTACAAAACAAGAAGTCTGCCTTTGAAATTTCTCTAAATTATTCTAGAATATTACTACTTTTCTTTGTGGAGTTCCTCAGAACAAAAGTACAATGAAATTGTACTTTTTGAGTCAATCTAATTCAAATTTCTACAAACCTGTCAGATTTCCCACTAAAAAAATATCTTTCCTACAATTTCCAAGGGGCATGTTCTAAATCATAGGAGATAAATTGTTAGATAAGGTGTTGTAGACAATGAGTAACGAGCTTTCCACTTCCTAACACCGCCAAGAAAAGAAACCTTATCTGTGGATTGGTGGTTATCTGGGCACCCCCATCCATCTGCTTAGTTAACTGATTCTACCAAGAAGAGTTCAGGCTGAATTATATTGCACCCTTCCAGCGGAACCAAAGATATGAATCAAGATTCAGTATGTGACACGTGTGTGTGTGTGTGTGTGCGTGCGTGCGTGCGTGCGTGTGTTCGCGCGCTTTTCTTGACAAACGCCCTGCGCCTCTATTGTAAATCCTGTATGGTCAATAGGATGGGGGAATTGAAAGGGGGTTTCCATTTAAGTACAGTGAATGAAAGCTTGCTCCTAATGAAAAGGAGTATTTATTAGGCTGCCAATCTGACTGTCAGCCAACTCCCGCGAGGGCTTACTGAGGCCTAAGATCCAATCTAGCCAGGAGATAGCAAGCGTATCTGAAGCAGGGTCAACCAAATGTGAGTTGTCTTAACTAAGCTTGGAAAACCGATAAAAGAAGCAGCTTGGAGTTAGAGAAGAGAAGAAAATACAGGCCGAGAGCTTGAACAATGCCTTTTAGTTTCCTTTATCTTCCTAGGGATGCCTGTGGCCACAGTGGTGCCCCAGCAAGTGTTCTCTGCAGAGTCTCCACTCCCACACCCTACTACCACAAACACACACACACTCAGAAGAATGTACCATAAGGGACCACCAGCTGTTGCAGTGACCGATATGGGGAACGCCCTAATACTTCTATCATCAGAATCTGGTGTGCACATTGTCCCCCTCTCAAACACTGATGCACCTACTTGGATAGGCTGTTTGCTCTCTCATTTCTTTCCATGCCAGTTCATGTTTCTGATTATGATTAAGCAAACAAGTGCCTTGAAATCACCTAACAACTTAACAACACAGTTACTCATTAACAAGCGCTCATCAAAACTCAGCAAGGGATCACATCCTTTCCTGTTTTTATGATTAGCAACCGATGCCTGTGTTACTAAAAATGCTGCTAAAAATATATCTCACATCCTACTACGGTATGTGACACCCGAGAAGGTTATGGATGAGACGGCCTGCTGGGGAGGCTTCTGATTTCAAAAGGAAAAAGCACTCCGTTTACTGTTCCCACTCATTTCCACTTTTCTCACTGTTTAAAGGCAAACTACTTAACCTACAGTGCAGTCAACACTTGATACCTATAAATCAAAAAGCCCTGTCCTTGCTGCATGCGTGCTGAGCAGTCCTGCTTCTGTGACTCACAGAAAGGGCTAGAAAGCGGTGGTTTGAGCAGCATCACTTTTTCAATGACCAGCTGCAGCTGAAGTGGCCTTCGACCCATTCCTCTCCGTGTGTCTGAGAGGTTTGGGCTCCGGAAGAAACCTAAATGCTAGCTGTATGCCACATATAATGAGCATAATGAGCCACAGTTTGATTTCAAAAGCTCTCCATGTAGAAATGGCAGCCGCCCTGCGATACTGTTTTGGGTGTGACCCAGAAGATTTCTTGCTGTATGGAGTCTGAAGCCTAACAAAATTTAACAAAAGGTTGTAAGTGATAAACAGAACTAAATTAATGTGTGTTAGTTGAAAGCATATAAATCCTTACATGTTATTTTAACCATTCTGGCTTTCTATTATCATTCACTTTTTACTATAATTTTTAAACTCCCATATTTTTGAATGTCCACTGTATGTATTTCTTTTTTTTTTTACTTTTGGATCTCTCTGTGTGTGTAATAGATAGACAATAGATTCACTATCTATAGATTCAGCCTTCCAGATAGATTCACTATCTATTGTCAGTCATACATCAGAAACACTTGAAACAGTAAAGTAAAATAGACTAATATTTAAAGCTAACAAAAAACATGAGCTAATGTCGATTCCAACTTTTAAGTTAGTTCAGAAAATTACAATACATTAAACAGACTGAATACACAACTTATTACTACTGTGGACCTTGATAAAGACAAGAAAGATGTCGCTAAAAATGAAGACAATATATGAATATATGCAAGTTCTCATTAGCTAATTCAAGCTAAAATGTTTGCTAGGTTATACTAGCTACAGCTCAAGGCAGTACAGCAGTATACGGATCATGGATGTACTGACTGTTAAAGTTTGGCTACCAGTATTTAGAAAAACCTATGAACAACAACGCCATTTTCTTTTGGTTGTTTTTATTCCACTTTTAGTGTTAGGTAAAACCAAAATCCATCCATCCATCCATCTTCATCCGCTTTATCCGAGGCCGGGTCGCAGGGGCAGCAGCCTAAGCAGAGAAGCCCAGACCTCCCTCTCCCCAGCCACCTCCTCCAGCTTATCCGGGGGAACACCAAGGCATTCCCAGGCCAGCCGAGAGATATAATCTCTCCAGTGTGTCCTGGGTCTGCCCCGGGGCCTCCTCCCAGTGGGACATGCCCAGAACACCTCACCCAGGAGGCGCCCAGGAGGCATCCTTGTCAGATGCCCGAACCACCTCAGCTGGCTCCTTTCCATGCGGAGGAGCAGCAGCTCTACTCTGAGCCCCTCCCGGATGGCCGAACTTCTCACCCTATCTCTAAGGGAGAGGCCAGCCACCGTTCAGAGGAAGCTTATTTCTGCCGCTTGTATCCGCGATCTCGTTCTTTCGGTCTCTACCCACAGCTCGTGGCCATAGGTGAGGGTAGGGACGTAGATTGACCGGTAAATTGAGAGCTTCGCTTTTACACTCAGCTCCCTCTTCACCACGACGGACCGGTGCAGCGTCCGCATCACTGCAGCCGCAGCCCCAATCCGTCTGTCAATCTCCGGCTCCCTTCTCCCATCACTCGCGAACAAGACCCCGAGATACTTGAACTCCTCCACTTGGGGCAGGAACTCATCCCCGACCCGGAGTGGGCACTCCACCCTTTTCCGGCTGAGAACCATGGCCTCAAATTTGGAGGTGCTGATCCTCATTCCCGCTGCTTCACACTCGGCTGCGAACCGTTCCAGTGCGAGCTGGAGGCCTTCACCCGATGAAGCCAACAGAACATCATCCGCAAAAATCAGAGATGAGATTCTGAGGCCACCAAAGCGAAAGCCCTCCGCCACTTGGCTGCGACCAGGACGAAAACCGCATTGTTCCTCCTGTATCCGAGGTTCGACTAGCGGACGAACTCTCCTTTCCAGCACCCTGGCATAGACTTTCCCAGGGAGGCTGAGGAGTGTGATCCCCTTGTAGTTGGAACACACCCTCCGGTCTCCCTTCTTAAAGATGGGGACCACCACCCCGGTCTGCCAGTCCAGGGGTACTGCCCCTGATCTCCACGCAACATTGTAGAGGCGTGTCAACCAGGACAGCCCTATAACATCCAGAGCTTTCAGGAACTCGGGGCGGACCTCATGAACACCAGGGGCTCTGCCACCAAGGGGTTGTTTAACTGCCTCAGTGACCTCGCCCCCGGAAATTGGTGGGTCATTCCCCTCATCCCCAGACTCTGCTTCCTCCTCGGAAGACATGTCAGTGGGATTCAGGAGGTCCTCGAAGTATTCCTTCCACCGCCTGACAATTTTCTCAGTCAACGTCAGCAGCGCTCCGCCAGCACTATACACAGTGCAGGTAAAGCACCGCTTTCCCCTCCTGAGACGCCTGACGGTTTGCCAGAATCTCTTCGAGGCAGTCCGAAAGTCTTTTTCCATAGCCTCTCCGAACTCCTCCCACACCGAGTTTTAGCTTCAGCCACTGCCCGAGCCGCATTCCGCTTGGCCTGTCGATACCTGTCGGCTGACTCCAGAGTCCCACAGGCTAACCAAGCCCGATAGGACTCCTTCTTCAGCCTGGTGGCTCCCTTCACCTCTGGTGTCCACCATTTGGTTTGGGGATTACCAACCACCTTGCGGCCGCAGCTCAATGCAGCAGCTTCGGCAATGGAGATGCTGAACATGGTCCATTCGGACTCAATGTCCCCAGTCTCCCTCGGAATGCTGTTGAAGCTCTGCTGGAGGTGTGCGCTGAAGATCTCGTGGACTGGGGCCTCTGCTAGACGTTCCCAGCACACCCTCACTACGCGTTTAGGTATACCGGGTCTGTCCAGCGTCCTCCCCCGCCACCTGACCCAACTCACCACCAGGTGGTGATCAGTTGACAGCTCAGCCCCTCTCTTTACCCGAGTGTCCAGAACATATGGTCGCAGGTCTGGTGATACAATTACAAAATCGATCTCGATCATCGACCTGCGGCCTAGAGCGTCCTGGTGCCATGTGCACTTATGGACACTCTTATGTTCAAACAAGGTGTTCGCTATGGCCAAACTGTGATTTGCACAGAAGTCCAATAACAAAACACCGCTTGGGTTCAGATCAGGGAGGCCATTCCTCCCAAGCACGCTCCTCCAGGTCTCGCTGTCGTTACCCACGTGAGCATTGAAGTCTCCCAGCAGGACAACAGAGTCTCCAGGTGGAGCACCTTCCAGCACCCCCCCCCCCCCCGGGACTCTAAGAAGGCTGGGTACTCTGAACTGCCAATCGGCGCATAAGCACAGATGACAGTCAGGAACCGTTCCCCGACCCTAAGGCGCAGGGAACAAACCTTGTCATCCACCGGGAAAAACCCCAACATACCGGCAGCAAGCCGAGGGGATATTAAAATACCCACCCCAGCTCGCCGCCTCTCACCAGGGGCAAGTCCAGACTGAGACTGAGACAGAGTCCAGCCCCTCTCCAGGAGACTGGTTCCAAACCAAAATGATTCATTAAAACTCTACCAATTTACTTACAGACTAATGTTATCAGGTGATATTAGGTATATGATGATTTACCAATATCATCATTTTTAATAGCCAATAAATAAAGATTTTAAAAGCAAAGAAGAGACAGGGAAAATCATCATTCAGCCATGATATGAGTATTGATGCTGCATAGTTTGTCCACCAGAAGTTACTCTGCAACTCCCTAATAAGGACAACAGTTAGTTGGAATGCCACACATGCATAAACAAGTGAATAAATAACACATTTTAGATTTTAAAACAAAATGCTAAGGAAATTAGCTTAAAAATAAACTATCGGTTGATATATTGATAAGTGTCCAAATATCGATATTGTCCTCAAATGTCTATAGCAGTTTGGCTCTAATATTCATTACAAAAAGAAACAGATTTACAATCTTTCAGGTCTTCAACACCTTATTTTGTGACACTGTGACAAAAACCTTAGCCACCATAATTGGTAATATATTGTTTGCCAATAGGCAATCCAATCAGTGTGTCTGATATCACGCAAAAATGTTGATACCAAAAAATACTGGCAACCATAAGCTATATTGGTATATTTCTTCAAAGAACATTTACATTTGTTTTATTCTATTTATATGGTCCCAATTCACAACAGTAATCACATCAAGGCACTTTATATTGTAAGATAAAAACCCTCAAAGAAACAAAGTTTTATATTCCCTTTTACAAACTTTTCATTCAAGCATCTCTACAGTCAGCTTACATCGCACAACTGACAAACTGGCTTTAAATCTATGAACAGTGTAACTTTTCTACAAAGTGATAAAGCAATAAAAAGCACTTTCTTTCATCCCCCACAGTCCATCGTGGGTAATGCGATATCGTGCTTTGGAACAGACCATCAGCAAGCAGATGGCCAGCTATTCCAAAAGTGTCTGGATGACAGGACCTACATAAGCAAGGTTCAAGACCGGGCTATGCAGCCATTAAAAATGCATATGAATTGTCCTATCAAAACATTTGACCCCTTTAAAAAAAATGGGAAGAAAACCTGCTTTCCATCACTGACCTCTCACGATACTTAGAGGAGAGTTTTTCTGGAGGCTCTGATTTGATTTAATCAATCTCTAAGCTGTTTCTCATGTTGCTGGATTAAATCTGACAGCTGTTTTAAAACAGGAGAACCAGCTGTTGAGCTAAAGTCAAGCTTCCCTTTTTTAGCCATTTCAACCAAACCATGCATTCACCCCGCACTCAAGAACATCAATCTATGAGAGAAACGTCTTTGTCTTAGGGTGAGCTTCCTCATTGTCTAAAGGCTGGTGAGATGTTTCTCGTCACCACACGCGACATAAACAACATCCACAATCATTACCCAACAGTGAGAGCGAGCCCATGTTCACGCCTCTAAACGCCAGTGAACTCCGTCCAAGTTCAGTGAACACAAAGTGCATGATTTCTGTTTTCTAAACGAGGCAGTAAAGAGGCAGCCGCGTATGTCCAGGAGAATGTTAGCAGGTGAGCAAGGCATTTGACATGGGCTCGCACAGCTCATGGACATTCCTACATCAGCTGACAAAGAGAGTGCGCACGGTGGCCCCGCTCTATGTCCATTGTAAAGCAGTCTGGTCTGAGTGTGCTGGGTAAGCTGGCACGGAGACTGTGCGTTACGCTGACAAATTCTGTTATATCCAAACAAACTGTGAGCACAATATTGCAAAATTACAAAGCAGGCCCACCTTCCATGTCAAACAAGTATCTAATATGAATTAAACTTACATTACATTATGCGCATTATGCCACCAAGCAGGTTTCTGTCTTTAACAAAGAAAAACTGAATGAGAATAACAGGCTATTATTCTTAATTTTACAAGAGGTTCTTTTGCCACAACTCCTGCTTGTTTTTTGTTGTTGTTTTTTTAATCAATTTTAATCAAGGACGGCCTTGAACTTACCTGTTAGGTGTAAAGCTGGTGAATCAGCCGTCCATAGTGCTGACTGCAGTGAAACGGAGACTCACATCCACGCTAACAAGCAGAAAGTATCTGATGGGGTTAACCTCTACTTCGCGATTCAGACGGGGAGGAAAAAAGAGAAAGAAAGGATTTCTCAGCGCAGTTTAGAAAAAAACAACTGAACGTAGAAAGAAAGTCCCAGTCCTGTCCGGTGGGTTTTGTGGGTGTGGGTGGGTGTTCCCCTCAGAACCAGGAGCGGTCTGTTGTTTGGCCGCAGGACGGGGACCTCTACTCAGCTGAGCGGGTTCAACAGCTTTGCGTGAGGCTGAGTGAGCGTCAATCCCCGAGTCTGTACCCCGAGACCGGATGATAGTCTAGCCTACAAAATAAAAGCCTCGACTGTTTATTGTAATTCGTAGTAGTATTAGTAGAAAATATCTCTACTTCTGTCGAAATTTAACAAATCCCTCAATTAGTTGTCAGAAGAGTCCATCAAGTCAATTCATTTGAATTCAGTTTTATTTATACAGCACCAAATCACAACAACTGTCGCCTCAAGGCGTTTTATATTCTAAGGTAGAAACTACAATGATACATACAGAGAAAAACCCCATCATATGACCCTCTTAAGGCCTGGAGCCTAACTAATAATAATTGCTGTTATTATAAGAAGTAATAGTTGTCAGTAAAAGGTGTGTAAGTCTTGAGGATCACAGATATTTGTATTTACATTCACCATGGTGAATGCTTTCTGCAGTCGGCTGTGAATAACATAATGTTATTCGTTCGTGGAATATGGAAATGGAATATGGAAATGATTCAAAAGTGCCCTAGTAAGTTCAATTAACATTATCCAAAACTCTTGCTCTCTCTCAAACGCGCGCGCGCACACACACACACACACACACACACACACACACACACTTTATCTTGCTTATTTTCTCTGTCTCCATCTTAACTTCATCCATACTTCCGTGTTCTATATCAAGGCTCTATAACATGAGAGGATTATTTTGAAAATCCACATCAGACGTATTACTCTTCTCCTGCGGCTTGACAGCAGGGTGTAAGTTCATGGAGCGTGGTGACAGATTTCACGCAGAAGCACGGATGTAATTCAAACCTGCTCAGACCACATACAGAGAGAAAAGTTTATATTCTCTGACAGTTCCACATTATCTGGATTCCCTGTGCTTATTAGTTTAGATAACAGTATGTGACCATACAAGGGTTCACTAAGGTGCAGCTGATCATGATGAAGAAAGCTGTCGTCACGGATCTTTGAGGAAGTTTTGTGGTTGTTTTTGTTTGTTTAAATCTCCAGTGAAGTCTAGTTTGGAAGTCCTTCAGAATGAAAATGAAGTGACGTCAAAAGCCGGGACTCTCCTCCTTGTCTGCACCAACCACAACGATGCGTGACTGCCCTCTGCTGGCAGAGGGTCAGCTTTACTTCCCAAGTGTGACGTGTGCCTGAATGTTTCTGGTGCTGAGATATTTTCATAAAAGAACAAATTCCATTCTGAACATTTTTTTTTATTGACACATCTTAAAAAAAAAAGCAGTAAAAGTGTGAGGTCAAATCTGGAGCTGTCCTACGGAAGCGTAGAGCTGCCACCCAGGCAAAAGAAAAATACAAGTGTATCAAGTTATAACGTGAAAGGTTTATTGTTCTAACAAGATACTTTTCCTGTTTGTACAATATACTATCATGTTTGTACAATATACTTTTCACGTTTGAACAACATAATACCACGTTATTACAATATACATAATTATCACGTTCGTACAATATAGGATCATGTTCGTACAATATAATATTTATATTGTACGAACACTGCTGGAGGGGGTGATTTTTGGACATTTCATTGCATTTTGCATCAGGAGGCATTATGCTGCAAGTCCTTAAAAATGGATCACGTCATGGAGGTGGTTGTCCGAACTGTTAATTTCATCCGAGCCAGAGGTCTCAATCATCGTCAGTTTGACAGCCTTCTCAGTGACTGTAACATTACCCATGGTCTGCCAGACCACACTGAGGTAAGGTGGTTAAGCAGAGGTGCTGTGCGCTTCTTTGATCTACGTGGGGAAATCGGACAATTTATGGAGAAAAAAGGAAAACCTGTTAAGGAATTACAGTTCCCACTTTGGCTGCAGGACCTTGCATTTATGGTTGATATTACAGAGCACTTGAATAATCTGAACAGAATGTTGCAGGGACGCAAAAAAATTGTAACACAGTATTATGACAGCATACATGCATTCAAGTTAAAGCTCACGTTATGGGAGACGCAGATAGCAAGCGGAGACCCTGCTCCGAGATGTGTGCGCAGCAAGTGTTAATCCTGACGTGAAACAATACAAAGACAAGATTTCAGGGTTGCTGAGTGAATTTGAGAAACGATTTCAGGTCTTTAGCGAACTCGAGACAGAATTCGCAGTTTTTCGCTCACCATTCACAGTCAGAGCTTCTGATGTGCCTGTTGACATGCAACTTGAAATCATTGATTTGCAGTGTGATGTAGAATTGAAGGACAAATTTGCCTCTGTGGGCTTGGACACATTTTACAAGTATCTCCTACCACGCTATCCTAAATTGACAGCACTGGCTGCAAAAATGTTGTCCATGTTTGGGACTACCTACCTTTGTGAGCAAGTTTTCTCACTCATGACCATTAATAAAATAAAGCTACGCTCAAAGCTCACACATAAGCACTTAAATGAGATTCTGAAACTGGCTGCTACTCAGGATACGATGCCTGATATTGATGCACTAGTGCAGGCTAAAAGATGCCAAGTTTCAGGGGCAAATGCTGAGCAAGACTAAATTCTATGGAATGCTGTTTTGAACGTTGCACTATAAAATAAACAAATGTGAATATTTGCTCTAGTAATTGCTGTGAAAGTCAGTGGTAGTCAGAAACAGATTTACAAAAGAAGACTATTGTTAAGTAAAATATTATGTCTTATGCATGCCACATATGTTATCTATGTGAGTTTTTTATTTTTTTTTTTACATTTTATGCATTAAAAAGGAAGGGGCCAAATTTACTTCATCAAATGTCTGTTTAAAACAGCTACCACTTAAGATTTCAAGTGTGTGGCCTCAATTTATGTGTTCAGAATTGCTTCCTAGATGTGGAAAATGTATTTTAAATTCATTCATTTCTAAATTTAGATGTGTTTGATGTATTTTAACATGCAGGGCAGTGTTTTTAAGTTCCACAAAACTGTTTGTTGACTAAATGTTTTAAAACCTTGTACAATCACTGTGATCAGATTTTTATGTATAATGCACTTAAATAAATGTTAAACTAAAAAACTCACTCACTCACTCACCCCTCCCTCCTGGCTCACAGCTTCTTCTTCTTCTTGGTTGGCAACCAATGTTAAGGCGCATTACCGCCCCCTGGCGCACAGCTCAGTGGACATTTAGATGAGAAAATATACATTTAACACATTTAAGGAAAATACTAATAAAATAAAAATAAACAAAATAAATGTTTATTAACCAATTTTTATAGGAAATTGCTTAATTTTAGAAATGTTTTTGCTCTATAAAATAGTTGGATTTTTTTTTTAGAATCATTCATCTTAGCAGTAGGATTTACATGAAAAGAGAAACAAATTAAGTTTGAGTGAAAATGTACATTTTTTTTGCACTCTCTGGTCAACTGACTCAGTGAATCAAATGACTCAAAAAACCTGATTCACTTTGGTGAGTGACTCATTAAAACTCGATTCAGTAAAAAGAATCAAATTTACCATCACTAATTTTCACTGCAGACTGGCCCACCAGGTATTAAAGCCATAAAGCCTTTGAATGAAAACAAACGCTGTTGTGACAGTGATGTACACTGTCTTTTTGGTATATGTATGATTTCTATAAATTTTACGTCAGATAAAAACTTTGTTCGCAAGATTCAGATAATTATTTAATAAAAGCTAGATATTTTAAATGAGAATAAGAAAGAAAAGTATTTCTTTGTGCCCCCCTTTCCCTGTTAATACCCTACCTGGCCCCCCTGGCAAAACTTTGCTAGATCCGCCCCTGCACAGTTACCAGCTGTCAGCTACATAGAAAAGGATCCTGGTGTTATTTGTCTCTCAGAAACAGTTCATAACTTCCCTTCAACTCATTCATGTCACCTAAAAGGTAAACCTGTTTCTCCATCACCTGTTCAGCTCTGATGATTCAGTAAGGACATCTCCTGGTTTCATCTTCATGTTTCCCTCTCACCAGATATACAAACCATCATGACCAGCAGCTTTTACAGCTGTGGCTCCAGCAAACATCAGCTGATACTAGAAATTAATATTAAATAAATTCTAACAACAGCTGATCAAGCTTAAAGGTGCTGCTGTTGTTTACCGCGACATCCGCTGGTTTCCTCTTTCTGGCGCGAAGTGGGCGATAAACAAACAAGAGAGAAAAGCCGATCAGCTGATCATTGATCAGTTTCATGATTGAAGTAGAAACAGGAGAGGGAGGGGGAGCGGATGAGAGAAGAAGAGGCAGCTGTGCAGCAAAGACAGAATAACTCCAGCTTTGTGTCTTTTTCATTGTAGCTGAAGTCCGGAACAAACTGCGTCTCTTCTCAGCTCAATACAAAACGCATAATATTTTCTCTGAATACGAGACCATTCCATTTTTTAAGGAGCCATTGGCAACTCTACTAACTAACCTTATGAATAAAATAAAGTTCACTATCAGTAACATAGCACCCACCCAGCTGTATAGAAACTCTGTCATGCTAGCTAGTACGAGTTATTGTAACTGACTGTAAAAAGTCAGCACAACGAAAATAAACGACACCTAAACTTGGTTTATATTTGACCCAGATAGACTGCAGGTCATAACTTCTTACCTGAAGTTCAGTTCACCTGACACTCAGACTGGCGGCTGCCTCGTGTCTCTCCTCCTCCTGCCTCCCCTTCCCTCATCCACCTGCTGGCCTCTGTGGAAGCTCCGCCATAGCCACCACCAAACAACTGACTTATTTTTACACATCGGCCAGCATCTGGCCAATCCACCACCTCTCATTGTTTATACTGTTACAAAAAATAAGTCATCAGCCCACCGGGCAAATGCCCGGTATACCCGATGGCCAGTCCAGCTATGTTAAACTGTTAATCTTTCCCCGAAAAACTGTTTTCTGCGGTGCCGTCTTTCGTGCTTGGCTCTCCTACCTTTGCTAACATGATGCTCATAGTGCAGAAGCCGATGCTGTATTCACTTACACTCGGATATCTGAGCTTCACTGTGAAAACATAATCGTACATTTGATATTTCATTGAATTTTATTGTTTTAGCTTTGGGGTGGCACCTGGGGTGGCCAGTCTGGTTGGGGGGGTGGCCTGTGGCCCCCCCCCCCAGGCCACCCCGCTGGACACGCCACTGTCTGTTCATCTGGACGTAGCGTTTTCAGTGGGAGAAACGTTTCATCACTCATCCAAGTGACTGCTTCAGTCTCAGCTGACTGCAGGTTTCCCCAGCTTCATAAACAGTACAGTTCAGTAATGACTGAAACTAGCACCACTGAAGGGCTGGGAGGTCAGTTCCTCGATCATTAATATGCAAATTCTCATGACCATTGATCAACAACCACTGATCAAAGCCCCTGAGTACCATTCACAGAGAGTTGGGTAATGGTTGCAATCACAGCACTGTAAGGCTACATCCACACATCGTTTTTTCTCCATTTCGGCCTCCCGTGCACACTGGGACGGCCTTTTCGCTGAAGGAAAACGCTCTCAAAAAAAATACATTTGAAATCGCAGGGCAGTGTGGACAGCAAAAACTTTTTGAAAATGACGACACATTTTAGTCATGTGTTGCAGTCATGTGACCAATTAAACTAAGATAGCGGAGGGCATTATACAGCAGTTAATTTGTTTGCTCTCAATTTTGACAGTCCTATTTAAGATTAATATCAGTCTGTAGATGCTCCAGATAGCTTTTCTTCAAATTCTTTAATTCTCACTCGCTTTTGCAACTTTTTCCTTTTGTGTTACTCGCAGCAGCAACTCCACCTCATTGTTAGTCCATTTCAAAAACTCGGTGCTTTTCCTCGACATTTTGCCGCGACGTTTCAAAGAGCCGGAAAGTAAATAAACCGCAGGCAGAAATGAGGCAGGTGGAATTGTCTTGCGTTTCAGGCATGCGCAGTACAGGAACGTAAGGGTTTTCGGTCGTTTCAATGTGGGCGAACAACTCTGTGAAAACGATAGTGTGGACGCGGAGCATTTTCAGATGAAAACGCAGTTTTCAAATCTATCTGGGCTAGTGTGGACGTAGCCTTAGATGGCGAAAGATGTACCCTTAGGCCCCCTCCTCGATTTAGAGATGGTCTTTCCCTTTTCACGTAAATTGCCTCCTTGACTCCACGCTCAAACCACCATTCCTCCATGTCCAGGATTTGTATGCCGTTATTTTTGTGCCACTATTCTGAGCGAACGTAAAAAAAAAATTGCAGTTGCAAGTGTTGCATTTTGAGGAGAAATTTATTTTGAGCAAAGAAAAGCTAAATTTGAATGAACAAATTCATTGCTGCATGCAAAAAATGTATTTCAGTGTTTTCTATTATCCATACAGACACACAAAAGCAGCCCCTCTCGCTCAGTTTTTGTATTTGCACTCGCTCACAATGTGTTGCTCGCGCTCTCAACATTTCTGCCCGTGCGTGCTCAACTCTTTCTATACACCGTTATATTTGTGCCACAAAACCAGCCAATCACAGACTTGGATGTAAAAAAATCTGATTGGCTGTTCTGGTCTCCAATCAGCTCGAAATGACGAAATGCAATATTCGAGAATCCATTTCACCCAAAACTCAAACGAGGCAGTGGCGGAGGAACACAGAGTGGCAGAGTTTGAACTATTACTCTTTCTGGGTCACAAAATAAACTTTTAAGATATTTTCATGTGAGAATGGTGCTGTGTAAACTTCAAATATCTGTTCAATTTATCAAGACATCACATATTTGCACAAGTGCTCTAAACATTTTCGGAGATGCCTGTTACCCACCAGCTGACCGGGTGGTCACTCGGGTTAAACATAATATATAAGGCTGAACTGACAAAAAATCGTCCGACTACACTACCAGGTATTATAGGAAAAACCATAAAGCCTTTGAACTAAAACAAACGCTGTTGTGACAGTGCTGTACACTGTCTTGTTGGTATATATGTATGATTTGTATCATCTTCATGTTTCCCTCTCACCACATATCCAAACCGATATCATGAGCAGCAGCTTTTACAGCTGTCACTCCAGCAAACATCAGCTGATACTAGAAAGGAATATTAAATAAATTATAACAACAGCTGATCAAACTTGAACGTGCTGCTGTTGTTTAGCACAACATCCGCTGGTTTCCTTTTTCTGGCACAAAGTGGGCGATAAACAAACAAGAGAGACGATCGGATGATCATCGATCAGTTTCATGATTGAAGTAGCAATAGGAGAGAGAGGGGAGAGAATGAGAGAAGAAGAAACAGCATTGCAGCAAAGCCACAGAATAACTTCAGCTTTGTGTCTTTTTTTTCCATTCTAGCTGAAGTACGGGACGAATCGTGTTCCTTTTCCCCTCAATACAGATGTATTGTAATTGATCCAGCCTACAGTTGATCATGACCAATTGGCTAATCCACCACCTTTCTTTTTTTTTATACTTTATTTTTATTGATTATTATGTTTTATAATTATGACAGTCATCCACATAAATAGACAAAAAAAAAAAAAAAAAACCAAAAGCAAAAAACAAACAAACAAAACATAATACACAATGGCAATAACATAATGGCACAGTAAAAACAACATAACATCAACTGTGACGGACAATGGCTCTAATTTTGTCAAGGCCTTTAAAAAGTACCAGCCAGTTGAGGAGGATGACTCTGAGAATGATGAGGATGAGGTAACTTTTACAAACATGAACGATGCCTTAAAAAAACAGTGTTGGTGATGATAATGACAACGACGAAAATGTAGGTGTGATGATCACTCTGCCGCCACACCAGAGATGTGCATCACACACATTAAGTCTTGTTTCTTGTAATGATGTTGACAAGTGGCTACTTTCACAATCAGAAACAAAGGCAGTATATAGAAGCGCTACCACAAAGTGCACAGGGTTATAGAACAAGGCCAGCCGTTCAACAGTGGCTGCAGAGACAGTGGATGGCATTATTGGAAAGAAACTGCTAGTTCCTAGCACTACAAGATGGAATTCGTTTTATGATTCCCTGGCTCGAATCTGTGAGATTTCGCTTGTTGAGCTGAACACCATCTTCTCCAAGTTTGGGTTGACAGCCATGACAGAGTGGGAACATCAGTTCATCAGGGAGTACTGCACTGTCATGAGGCCACTTACAGTGGCACTGGACATTTTTCAGGGAGAAGACAACACTTTTTATGGGATACTCCTACCCACACTGGAGACATTGATGTTTAAGACCCTGGAGTTGAGCAGTGGCCTGCAAATTCTTGAAAATCTTCCAGAGGCAGTTGTCACAGTAAGAACTTGTATTTTTAATCAATTGTATTTTATACATATGGATGGAAAATGCATATTATTAGTTTATACATCTTATTCTACGCTTTAGAGTTGTATGACTAGAGAGCAGACCTTTTGCTGTAAAGCAAGAACAGAAACCATGTACTTTAAAAAGAACAATTATGAAAAATGTAATGTTAAATGCAATATATTTTTAAAGATCCACATGATATATAATGTGGTGTGTGTGTCTATGTGTATAGATAGGTTGTATAATATATTCTTTACATACTTTACTTTCAGGCAATCAAAACAAGATTTTCAGAGGTGTTGGAAAGTGAAGATGCTCTCTTGGCTGCTATGATTGTGCCCAAGTTCAAACTACGTTGGCTGCGGACACAGGAAAGGAAGGACAAGGCCAAGGCAAGTCTGCTGGCAGAGTGCCGGAAATTTGTCCTTGACCAAGACCAGCGAGCAGGTACCAGCACACCAACATGCCAACTTAGCACAGACTCAGCCACAGAGGATGACTTTTTTCCCTTTTGAAGATGAGGACGACACCTCTGCTACTGCAGAAAGTCAAGTCATAGATTATTTCAAATCAGGATTTCACTCAGATACAATGCATCCACGCCATCCAGTGCACCAGTAGAAAGACTGTTTAGCTTGGGAAAGCTCATCTTCTCTCCAAAGAGGAACAGACTTTCTGATGAGAAATTTGAGAAGCTCCTTGTTTTGAGATACAACCACTGGTTTAATGGCTAGGATGAATGGATGTAAGGGGTTCGTGGATGTGGCAAATAAGAATTCTCCATGTTTTAAAAACGCAGAGGACATTAAAACAGTACTCTCTAATATGCCTATACTGCAAGAACAGCACGTTTGACTTCAAATAGATTTTAAATGGCCATGGAGTTGAAACTTTGTATTATCTGTTTACATTTTTATACCTTATAAAAATTTTTAGTTTTATTATACAGTGTATTTTTTCTGTGTTAAATTGAAATCACCTCAACTATTTACTTTTGCATGGAGGAAAATACTTGTTTAGCCAGAGTTCTCTAAAGCTGTTACAGTTCGGCTCATTTAATTTGCACTACATTGCTTAAAAAGCATAATTTAATTTAATGCTTATTTGACAGCCAGTTGCAGCCTGTTTATGTGCAATAAATATCAAAGGTTCTGACACATCTGTTGTGTTTTATTGTATTAATTATGACAAATTTAAAAAATACTTCTCTCTACAATTATAAAATATTATCTGATTGGTGTTTTGTCATATTATCACAGTAACATTTGAATAGTTTGTATACATATATATTAATGTTTACTGTTAGTTCCTTCTGTAAAGTGCCTATTTACTTCAATTATATATTTGGTTTTATAACAGAGAGTTGCATATATGTTTTAGTATGTTCAAGTATGTTTAGTAATTTATTTTTTATTATTTTAGTAACTTTGATTAAGACTGGATCCAAGTTGTTTTACATATTTAAACATTTTTTTAAAGTAACACAATAGTTACTTTTCCTAGTAATTAAATACTTTTATAATATTGTAACTCAGTTACTAACTGAGTTACTTTTTTGAAGAAGTAACTAGTTACTCTAACTAATTACTTTTTCAAAGTAACTTGCCCAACACTGCTGTCCACTGAGCACTTTACGGTCCACCCCTGGTGATATTCGGAAGGGTATTTCCAGTCTCTTTTAAGAGCTGCCTTCTAAAAACAGTGGCCACGTCCTTAGCAAGCTTTCCTTCTTCCAGTGGTTGCGTGAAAATACTAAGTAACATAGCTAAGCTAAGCTCTGGTTATATAACCCACTGCCCATCATCCCACATTAGCACCTTCAACAAATCTCTCCCACTTCCTCCAGTTTTTATGAAATTGGTCCATTTTGAGAAGCGCACAGACCAGAGGACAACATGTCCCTGTTTTTGTCCTACGAGAACTGTCAGTTTATTAGTTACACTGACCTGATATCAGTAATGGAAAGAATCCTCACTGAAAAAGGTTCAGATTTTCAGCTTGTGTTAAAGATGTCAGAACATTTTGATGGATAGATTCAACAGCTCTGTGAAACACTTCCAAGGTATTTGCTAATTACTGCTTCCAAATACATAAAATAGAATTACACGTACAACAACCTTTGATAAGCCATTAGTATAACCAACTGCACTGCTGCACCAAACGCAGGACCTGAAGAGGTCCAGATCAGTGAGTATAATGAGATAAACTGAAGTTGTTTTGTTGCTTTAATTAATTTATTATTAACAACAATATAAAATTATGCACGAAAGGAATTACTGATGTAAAAAAACCCTGTGGTTTTATTTATATATGTTTATATATAAATATATACGGTGGCACCTAGAGACAAAGCACGTACAAACTCCAAAAAGCACAAGAAATTCCAAAGCATGTACAAACTCCAAAGCACATTTCTAGCGTTAACTGAACTTCCAAAACAGAGCTACCTAGATCACTTAAATTACACAATTGAAAGCATATGTGTATTGTTTGTGTATTTATACACAGGCACTCATATATATTCAAATAATTTAAAAAAAAATTCATTTACCTGTTACTACCACACACCAAATCTGGGCGTTGGTACTTCCTGGCTTGTGTAGCCAACTAGGTAACAAAAGCTCGACACTGCCTCTAGCATCCTGGAGCACTTCTGTTATGTTTTGTACGTGTCTTGGAGTTTGTATGTGCTTCGGGGTTTGTACGTGCTATGGAGCTTTTACGTGTTTTGGAGTTTGTACGCGTCTTGGAGTTTGTATGTGCTTCGGGGTTTGTACGTGCTATGGAGTTTTTACGTGTTTTGGAGTTTGTACATGCTTTGTCTCTAGGGGCCACCGTAAATATACTTTTATTTATTCACTCCAAATAAAATGTAACAAATATGTCATATAATACAAAAAACAACTATTTACATTTCAACTTTTAACTATTTAAATTTTCAGCTTTTTCCTTTTAAACAAATTTAAAGTGAAACAACACAAAACACTGCAAACCACAACACAATTAAATATAAATATAAACAAATATGAAAACAAAAAGAAGATGCACATTCTCTGTCATATGGGTCTGCATGAATAAATCTTTTATCATACGCAACTGAAAATAGTTGTGGATGATTACTATACCTTTCTAATGTGACGTTGTTGTCCCTGGCTCTCTTTCCCTCTCTCTTTAGCTCCGGCTCTGTTCCTGTGCTACTGCGAGTGTACCACCCCTCCCCCCGCTTCCCAGCGCAAAGCACAAGGCTCGCGTGCGGAGTGAAGCAAAAAAAGTGCGAGACAGAGGGTGAGAGAAAGAAAAAAACCCCCACGGCTCCCAATAAGGAGCTGGCTCATGTCGTTCACTTCAAAGAGTCGGCTCTAAGGCTGCGTTCACACTGCAGGTCTTAATGCTCAATTCCGATTTTTTGATCAAATCTGATGTTTTTGTCTGCTTGTTCACACTAGAAATAAAATGCGACAGCAAACGCGCTCTAGTGTGAACCCTCAAAGCGGCCCACATGCGCAAAAGAAGACGTCACACACAACGCGCTCTGTTCAGACCCAGAGCAAACAATATTGTTTGACTGATGGCCCTTAATATAAAGACTTCGGACTTTACGTTTCCCAATCTTTGCTTTAAATTATTTTGTTTATTATTTGCATAATAATGTAAATAACCTAATAATTATCCTTATTGCTGTTTTAGAGAGTAGCCGTGCTTCAAAGGATAGTTGCAGATTTCTGTCAGAATCTGCAAATTATACAGTACAAATAATATGTTCACGTTGTCTTCCCAACAGTTTCACTAACATCTACACTGGATGGCCAGGAAGCGTTCGCGATGTCTTATCGGGCGCTTCTCTGGCGCTGATAATTGGCGTCTGTCTTGTGTCAGTGACATAAAAGACGGACTTGATGCGACCTGACCATTCACACAGCAGTCATTTTCTGAAACATCGGATATGTATCGGATTCAGTACCACATACGAAAGTGACCCAGATCGGATTTGAAAATGTCGGATTTGTGCCGTTCACACTGTCATACCATGATCGGATATGGGTCGCATAGGGTCAAAAAAAATCTAATTTGATGCGCTTTCGCCTGCAGTGTGAACGTAGCCTAAGAGCCATTTCGTTTGCGACCAACACATCACTACAGTGCAGCTGTTAAACAGCTGTTTCCATGAAGTTTCCATCACAGTGTATACATCAATACATAACTGAGGGTTGAAGGAAAACCTAATGAGAACCCCCCGGCTAGCTATCGAGCTGGTGGGTAACAGCCGTCTCTGAAAATGTCAGTGCACTTTTGCAAATATGTGATATCTTGATAAACTGAGCAGATATTTGTTTACACAGCTACATTCTCTTGTAAGATTGAAAACATCTTACAAGTTTATTTTATGACCCAGAAAGAGTAATAAGAGTAATATTAAAACTAAGTGGCTGCCGCCGGCTGGGCTACGCTATGAATTGTGGGATATGATGGGCCACGATGGACATACCCAACGCATCCTTCAAATCTGACGCATTTGTCGGCTGCATTTAGAGGAGTCCACGAATTTGGACAGCCTTCGTTGCATCGCTGTGACGTAATCGGCCTACAAATGTGGCCTCAGGAGGATGCAGCCTCTGAATTTGGACACCCATAGTTTATTTTTACTTATATAAACACTGAGTTGTATTAACCCTTGTGCTCCCCTTTGGGGCAGCTCCGGACCCCGGGGGTCCCAGAGTACCCCTGGGTCGCATTTCACAGGCCGCGCATCAGGGTTGGCTCCTGCCCCGTACACCCATGTTTCCCTCCCTGAATGACACTCCCGTTTCAATTTTTCTCCTAGTTTCAGGCAGGCTCTATCATGTTCGTCCATGGGAGGCCGCTGTTAACCCTTGTGCTCCCCTTCGGGGCAGCCCCAGACCCCGGGGGTCCCAAAGTACCCCACCCTCAGTAGAGACAGGTGAATGAAAATGAAAAAAACAGAACGATCATTTGGGGTCGAAGAGTGCCCCAGAGCGATTCTAATAGGTTCGTCAGGGGATCGGGAAACAAAACGTAGCACTTGGGGGCCACGCACAGAATCTGCTGTGGCAGCGTGGGGGTCATTGATACCCCAGTACATAAAAATGAAGCATAATCACAATAATGATGATAATAATAAGAAGAAGAAGAAAAAGAAGAATACAACACACAGACGCTTCTGAGTTTTATTTCATTTTATTTGAAATTACACTCACGATACAACTGAGGCAATCTGGAAGGCCATACTTTTAAGGGACATGCGCAATAGGGAGGGTGCGTTTTTAAAATGCCCCCCCGGGGCTGTATTTTTGATTACAATATCAACAAACTGTCCGTGTTTCAGGTGCTCGGTGCTGTACAGCGCCTTCAGTGGCTGTGAATACATGATCAGGAGACGTTGAATGGAAGGAATGAAACGCGGCGTGAGGAGTCTTTTCCTGATGCTGTAATAATGTTCAGCGTAAAAGTCATCCTCCAAGTGTCACAGCGGGATAGAACGGACACACGCGCAGGCTCTGAGTTGGGAAACACAAGAATCTTTATTACAGCACACCAGGTGATCTATTTACAGAGGTGAGGGGGAAGCCAGGCTCCGGGGGTCCACACACAAAGGGAAAAGACGCTGAAAGTCCACACGCACTCCGTCCACTCCTCACGCTCCTCTCCACACTCCACAGAAAACACGATGACGTACTCCACTCCTCGCACACTCAATCACTCAGGAAACACAAGGGTTGGTCCAGGGAATGCGGGTCGGCAACGGTCCAGCGACGAGAAACACAGAGCTGCCGTCTTACAAAGGAGCTGGAACACTCTCGTAACGAGCCACAGGTGCGTGATGGCGACCAGGTGCGTGGACCAAGGGCAGAAGCCCACAGGTGAGCTCCGCCCTGGCAGAGGGAGGAGGGAAAGAGAGGAAGGGAGAGAGCAGGAACAAAATGAAAAACATATGTAGCCATACTGAGCCGACCGGGTAGGCACAGGGACCCTGACACCAAGACTCGCAGACACTCGTGTTGTCTCTAGCTGGGGTGATTGGTCTTGCACCCGTTGCATGCTTCGGTGCGGTACTCGTTGATCACTAGGTCGAGTAGGTGATACACCTACGCAGTTTTCACGGTATCGACGAGTAAAGAAGATGCCCAACCGTCAAGTTTGGCGTCTTTAACTGAGAATATCCAAAGGCTCCACTGAGCCCCATGAGAACATAAGATGTAAAGTACGCTCCTGTGCCAAATAATCCCAGGGAAGCGAGGCGGAAGAATTTACACCGCTCCTTCAATTCGATCCTCTCTTCTTCTTCCCTTTTTCTTTGTTCTTCCTCCTTTCTCCTCTTCAGCCTTTCTCCTTCGAGTTTCTTCTGGGCCGCCTTATACATCTCGTTGGTGTAGTGGTTTCCTCCATTGAAATCCACCATTTCATCTATTTCATCCAAAAGACAGCCCCAGAGTGTCGATCACAGCGATATTTCTACCGTCTTCGCCCTCTGCCTCTTTTCTGAGACAGCCGTCGGTGAAAGACTCAGGCAAAACGTCTTCTTTGAAAGCGTTCGCATCCCCCAGGATGGTGTTTCCGGATGCACTCTTTCCCGATCCTGTTTTACCGACCAGAAGGAGTCTCAGTTCTTCACGGGTCGCAGAGCCTGCGGGGTTGGGGAAATGATGGTAACATTTGAATCATTCTAGAAAAAAAAAACATAAAACACTACGTTACACTAGGCTATTCTTTTGTTATCTTTGTATTGATGTTGACAGAAAGAAGTTTGTCCACATAAAGCGAGTACCACAAGCAGCACACAACCCTGGGATTGCACTTTACCTTTGTATCGATGTTGACAGCGAGCAGTTTGCCCACATAACGCCAGTAGCACAAGCAGCACACATCCCTGGATCCGGCCTTTGGTCGCCAACATTTTCAGTAAGCTAAGAATAGAAGAAAGAAAAAAGAGGTGAAATTAAGGCACATTCAAGGAAAGTATTTCAGATCAGATTAGCAAGTTAAACCACACTGAAAATACACGTTGAATAAACCATGGCCCCAAACTGGTCGGTTGTCCCATGTGTTTCCCCCGTAGCTGCTCCGGGCGCACACACAATGAGCCCTGGTGTCGCGACGCAGGCGTAGCAACAACCTCCTTCTACTCCTCACTGCCTCCTGTATGTGTGTGTGTGTGTAGGAGGTACTGGGTTCCTCACAGACGGTGGTGTTCGCGAAACCCACCCTCCCCAAAGCTAAGGGCTCGCCAGCGAGGCGCGTGAGAGCGAGGAAAATGTTTTTAAAAAGGGAAAGGAGGATGAGGAGACACTGAGGGTCCGAGGTCTAAACGGAGGCTGTGTTCAGGTAACCCGCCCTCCGCAGACCTAAGCGTACACTAGCGAGGCTCTTGAGAATGATGTAGAGGGAGCAAGGATGAGGAGGAGGCAAGGAGTGTCTGAAGTCCAAACGGAGGGCGGTGTTCGCGTAATAGGCAGGCCACATAGCTGGTCTTTCACTAGCGAGGCAGATGAGAACGAAGGCGAGGGCGCAAGAAGGACGAGGGGCATGGAGAGCCCCAGGTCCAACTGGAGGGTGGTGTTCACATAATAGGCAGGCCAAGCAGCTGCTCTTTCACTAGCGAGGCGCTTGAGAACGATGTAGAGGGAGTAAGGAGTACGAGGAGCAACGGAGAGCCCGAGGTCCAACTAGAGGGCGGTGTTCGCGAAACCAGCCATTCGCACACCTAAGCGTACGCTCGCGAAGAGCATAAACGGAGGGCCATGTTCACATAATGGGCAGGCCAAACGGCTGCTCTTTCACTAGCGAGGCACTTGAGAACGATGTAGCGGGAGCAAGGAAGATGAGGAGCAACGGAGAGCCCGAGGTCCAACTGGAGGGCGGTGTTCGTGTAATAGGCAGGCCAAACAGCTGCTCTTTCACTAGCGAGGCACTTGAGAACGATGTAGAGGGAGCAAGGAGGATGAGGAGCAACGGAGAGCCCGAGGTCCAACTGGAGGGTGGTGTTTGCGTAATAGGTAGGCCAAACAGCTTCTCTTTCACTAGCGAGGAGCATGAGAGCGATGAAGAGGGAGCAAGGAGGACAAGGAGGCATGGAGAGCCCCAGGTCCAACTGGAGGGTGGTGTTCGCATAATAGGCAGGCCACACAGCTGTTTTTTCACTAGCGAGGCGCATGAAAACGAAGGAGAAGGAGCAAGGAGGACGAGGAGCAACGGAGAGCCCGAGGTCCTCACCAAAGGGGGTGTTCACGAAACCGGCCCTCTGCAGACCTAAGCGTACGCTAGCGAGGAGCATAAACGGAGGGCGGTGTTCACGTAATAGGAAGGCCAAACAGCTTCTCTTTCACTAGCGAGGGGCATGACAACGGTAGAGAAGGAGCAACGAGGACAAGGAGCAATGGAGAGCCCGAGGTCCTCACCGAAGGGGGTGTTCGTGAAACCGGCCCTCCGCAGACCTAAGCGTACGCAAGCGAGGAGCATGAGAACGATGTAGAGGGAGCAAGGATGAGGAGGAGGCAAGGAGTTTCTGAAGTCTAAACGGAGGGCGGTGTTCGCGTAATAGACAGGCCAAGCAGCTGCTCTTTCACTAGCGAGGCACTTGAGATCAATGTAGAGGGGGCAAGGAAGACAGGGAGCAACGGAGATCCCAAGGTCCTCACCGAAGGGGGTGTTCGCGAAACCCGCCCTCCGCAGACCTATGTGTACGCTAGCGAGGAGCATCAGAACGATGTAAAGGGAGCATAGATGAGGAGGAGGCAAGGAGTGTCTGAAGTCCAAACAGAGAGTGGTGTTCGTGTAATAGGCAGGCCAAGCAGCTGCTCTTTCACTAGCGAGGCCCAGGAGAACGATGGAGAAGGAGCAAGGAGGACGAGGAGCAACGGAGAGCTCGATGTCCTCACCGACGGCGGTTTTCGCAAAACCCACCCTCTGCAAACCTAAGCGAGGAGCGTGACAAGGATGTAGAGGGAGCAAGGAGGACGAGGAGGCTCAGAGAGCCTGAGGTCCAACTGGAGGGCGGTGTTTGCGTAATAGGCAGGCCAAGCAGCTGCTCTTTCACTAGCGAGGCGCAGGAGAACGATGGAGAAGGAGCAAGGAAGACGAGGAGCAACGGAGAACCCGTGGTCCTCACTTAGGCCCATTTACGCGTTACCTAAGGCCCATCCGTCAAAGCGCTCACCTGCGAGGAGCAGGAGAACGTAGCAGAAGGAGGTCGCGGGACGAGGAGGCAGGGAGAGTCTGAAGTCCTCACTTAGGCCAGTTTATGTGAACACTGCCGAGAAGGAGACATTGATGATGATGATGATGTGAAGTTGAGAGTTGTTTGCTCCGGCGGTTTAGGGTCCCTCCAGACCCCAGTGTTTGCCATCGTAACTTACGAATGTGCATTGGGGTTGCGAAATACCCCATCGCGATTACAAAAGGGTCACAGTGTACCCACGGAGCAGAGAGCACCCCCGATCTTCATGAAGGCCGGTTTACGTGTAACTTGGGGCCCATTCGGCTAAGCGCTCGCATGCGAGGAGCAGGAGAACGGAGCAGAAGGAGGAAGGGGACTCAGGGAGAGTCCGAGGTCCTCACTTAGGCTGGTTTACGCGAACACTCTCGAGAAGGAGACGATGATGATGATGTGAAGTTAAGAGTTGTTTCCTCCGGCGGTTCGGGGTCCCTCCAGACCCCAGTGTTTGCAATCGTAACTTACGAATGTGCATTGGGGTTGCGAAATACCCCATCGTGGGTACACTTTGACCCCATAGTAATCATGGAGTAGAGAGCATCCCCGGTCCTCACGAAGGCCGGTTTACGCATAACCCGAGGCCCATAAGGCTAAGCACTCACCTGCGAGGAGCAGGAGAACGGAGCAGAAGGAGGAAGGAGGACTAGGAGGCAGGGAGAGTCCGAGGTCCTGACTTAGACCCGTTTACGCGAACACTGCCGAGAAGGAGACGACGACGATGATGATGATGATGTGAAGTTGAGAGTTGATTGCTCCGGCGGTTCAGGGTCCCTCCAGACCCCAGTGTTTGCCATCGTAACTTACGAATGTGCATTGGGTTGCGAAATACCCCATCGTGGGTACAATTTGACCCCATAGTAATCGTGGAGTAGAGAGCATCCCCGGTCGTCGCGAATGCCAGTTTACGCGTAACCCGAGGCCCATAAGGCTAAGCGCTCACCTGCGAGGAGCAGGAGAACGGAGCAGAAGGAGGACGAACTTCCATTGTTTTCATTCAAATTCTGTTGTTTTCATTCAAATTCCATTGTTTTCATTCAAATTCTGTTCTGTACATTCTAATTCCGTTGTTTTCATTCAAACTCTGTTCTGTACATTCTAATTCCATTGTTTTCATTCAAATTCCGTTGTTTTCATTCAAATTCCGTTGTTTTCATTCTAATTCCGTTGTTTTTATTGAAATTCTGTTGTTTTCATTCAAATGCTTTTGTTTTCATTCTAATTCTACTCTTTTTATTCAAATTCTGTTGTTTTCATTAAAATTCCGTCGTTTTCATGTTAATTCCGTTGTTTTCATTCAGACTCTGTTCTGTACATTCTAATTCTGTTGTTTTCATTCAAACCCTGTTCTGTACATTCTAATTCCGTTGTTTTCATTCAAACTCTGTTCTTTACATTCTAATTCCGTTGTTTTCATTCAAATTCCATTGTTTTGATTCAAATTCTATTCATTTCATTCTAATTCCGTTCTTTTTATTGAAATTCGGTTGTTTTCATTCAAATGCTTTGGTTTTCATTCTATTTCTACTCTTTTTATTCAAATTCTGTTGTTTTCATTAAAATTCCGTCGTTTTCATGTTAATTCCGTTGTTTTGATTCAAACTGTTGTTTTCATTCAAATTCCATTGTTTTGATTCAAATTCTGTACTGTACATTCTAATTCCGTTGTTTTCATTCAAACTCTGTTCTGTACATTCTAATTCCGTTGTTTTCATTCAAACTCTGTTCTGTACATTCTAATTCCGTTGTTTTCATTCAAACTCTGTTCTGCACATTCTAATTCCTTTGTTTTCATTCAAATTCTGTTCTGTACATTGTAATTCCGTTGTTTTCATTCACACTCTGTTCTGTACATTCTAATTCCGTTGTTTTCATTCAAACTCTGTTCTGTACATTCTAATTCCGTTGTTTTCATTCAAATACTGTTGTTTTCATTCTAATTCTGTTATTTGCTTTAAAATTCCATTGTTTTGATTCAAATTCTGTTGTTTTCATTCAACTTCCATTGTTTTGATTCAAATTCTGTTCTGTTCATTCTAATTCCGTTGTTTTCATTCAAATTCTATTCATTTCATTCTAATTCCATTCTTTTTATTGAAATTCGGTTGTTTTCATTCAAATGCTTTTGTTTTCATTCTAATTCTACTCTTTTTATTCAAATTCTGTTGTTTTCATTAAAATTCCGTCATTTTCATGTTAATTCCGTTGTTTTGATTCAATTTCTGTTGTTTTCATTCAAATTCCATTATTTTGATTCAAATTCTGTTCTTTACATTCTAATTCCGTTGTTTTCATTCAAACTCTGTTCTGTACATTCTAATTCCGTTGTTTTCATTCAAATTCCATTGTTTTGATTCAAATTCTGTTCTGTTCATTCTAATTCCGTTGTTTTCATTCAAACTCTGTTCTGTACATTCTAATTCCATTGTTTTGATTCAAACTCTGTTCTGAACATTCTAATTCCATTGTTTTAATTCAAACTCTGTTCTGTACATTCTAATTCTGTTGTTTTCATTCAAATTCCATTGTTTTGATTCAAACTCTGTTCTGTTCATTCTAATTCCGTTGTTTTCATTCAAACTCTGTTCTGTACATTCTAATTCCGTTGTTTTCATTCAAACTCTGTTGTTTTCATTCTACTTCTTTTGTTTGTTTTAAACTTCCATTGTTTTCATTCAAATTCTGTTGTTTTCATTCAAATTCCATTGTTTTCATTCAAATTCTGTTCTGTTCATTCTAATTCCGTTGTTTTGATTCAAACTCTGTTAGTTTCATTCTACTTCTTTTGTTTTGATTCAAACTCTGTTCTGTACATTCTAATTCCATTGTTTTGATTCAAACTCTGTTCTGTACATTCTAATTCCATTGTTTTCATTCAAACTCTGTTCTGTACATTTAAATTCTGTTGTTTTCATTCAAATTCCATTGTTTTCATTCAAACTCTGTTCTGTTCATTCTAATTCCGTTGTTTTCATTCAAATTCTATTCATTTCATTCTAATTCCGTTCTTTTTATTGAAATTCGGTTGTTTTCATTCAAATGATTTTGTTTTCATTCTAATTCTACTCTTTTTATTCAAATTCTGTTGTTTTCATTCAAAATTCCGTTGTTTTCATGTTAATTCCGTTGTTTTGATTCAAATTCTGTTGTTTTCATTCAAATTCCATTGTTTTGATTCAAATTCGCTTCTTTACATTCTAATTCCATTGTTTTCATTCAAAGTCTGTTCTGCACATTCTAATTCCTTTGTTTTCATTCAAATTCTGTTCTGTACATTGTAATTCCGTTGTTTTCATTCACACTCTGTTCTGTACATTGTAATTCCGTTGTTTTCATTCAAACTCTGTTCTGTACATTCTAATTCCGTTGTTTTCATTCAAATACTGTTGTTTTCATTCTAATTCTGTTATTTGCTTTAAAATTCCATTGTTTTGATTCAAATTCTGTTGTTTTCATTCAACTTCCATTGTTTTGATTCAAATTCTGTTCTGTTCATTCTAATTCCGTTGTTTTCATTCAAATTCTATTCATTTCATTCTACTTCCATTCTTTTTATTGAAATTCGGTTGTTTTCATTCAAATGCTTTTGTTTTCATTCTAATTCTACTCTTTTTATTCAAATTCTGTTGTTTTCATTAAAATTCCGTCATTTTCATGTTAATTCCGTTGTTTTCATTCAAATTCCATTATTTTGATTCAAATTCTGTTCTTTACATTCTAATTCCGTTGTTTTCATTCAAACTCTGTTCTGTACATTCTAATTCCATTGTTTTCATTCAAACTCTGTTCTGTACATTCTAATTCTGTTGTTTTCATTCAAATTCCATTGTTTTGATTCAAACTCTGTTCTGTTCATTCTAATTCCGTTGTTTTCATTCAAACTCTGTTCTGTACATTCTAATTCCGTTGTTTTCATTCAAACTCTGTTGTTTTCATTCTACTTCTTTTGTTTGTTTTAAACTTCCATTGTTTTCATTCAAATTCTGTTGTTTTCATTCAAATTCCATTGTTTTCATTCAAATTCTGTTCTGTACATTCTAATTCCGTTGTTTTCATTCAAACTCTGTTCTGTACATTCTAATTCCGTTGTTTTCATTCAAACTCTGTTCTGCACATTCTAATTCCTTTGTTTTCATTCAAATTCTGTTCTGTACATTCTAATTCCGTTGTTTTCATTCAAATACTGTTGTTTTCATTCTAATTCTGGTATTTGCTTTAAAATTCCATTGTTTTCATTCAAATTCTGTTGTTTTCATTCAAATTCTATTCATTTCATTCTAATTCCATTCTTTTTATTGAAATTCGGTTGTTTTCATTCAAATGCTTTTGTTTTCATTCTAATTCTACTCTTTTTATTCAAATTCTGTTGTTTTCATTAAAATTCCGTCATTTTCATGTTAATTCCGTTGTTTTGATTCAAATTCTGTTGTTTTCATTCAAATTCCATTATTTTGATTCAAATTCTGTTCTTTACATTCTAATTCCGTTGTTTTCATTCAAACTCTGTTCTGTACATTCTAATTCCGTTGTTTTCATTCAAATTCCATTGTTTTGATTCAAATTCTGTTCTGTTCATTCTAATTCCGTTGTTTTCATTCAAACTCTGTTCTGTACATTCTAATTCCATTGTTTTGATTCAAACTCTGTTCTGTACATTCTAATTCCATTGTTTTAATTCAAACTCTGTTCTGTACATTCTAATTCTGTTGTTTTCATTCAAATTCCATTGTTTTGATTCAAACTCTGTTCTGTTCATTCTAATTCCGTTGTTTTCATTCAAACTCTGTTCTGTACATTCTAATTCCGTTGTTTTCATTCAAACTCTGTTGTTTTCATTCTACTTCTTTTGTTTGTTTTAAACTTCCATTGTTTTCATTCAAATTCTGTTGTTTTCATTCAAATTCCATTGTTTTCATTCAAATTCTGTTCTGTTCATTCTAATTCCGTTGTTTTGATTCAAACTCTGTTCTGTACATTCTAATTCCGTTGTTTTGATTCAAACTCTGTTCTGTACATTCTAATTCCATTGTTTTGATTCAAACTCTGTTCTGTACATTCTAATTCCATTGTTTTCATTCAAACTCTGTTCTGTACATTTAAATTCTGTTGTTTTCATTCAAATTCCATTGTTTTCATTCAAACTCTGTTCTGTTCATTCTAATTCCGTTGTTTTCATTCAAATTCTATTCATTTCATTCTAATTCCGTTCTTTTTATTGAAATTCGGTTGTTTTCATTCAAATGATTTTGTTTTCATTCTAATTCTACTCTTTTTATTCAAATTCTGTTGTTTTCATTCAAAATTCCGTCGTTTTCATGTTAATTCCGTTGTTTTCATTCAAATTCTGTTGTTTTCATTCAAATTCCATTGTTTTGATTCAAATTCGCTTCTTTACATTCTAATTCCATTGTTTTCATTCAAAGTCTGTTCTGCACATTCTAATTCCTTTGTTTTCATTCAAATTCTGTTCTGTACATTGTAATTCCGTTGTTTTCATTCACACTCTGTTCTGTACATTCTAATTCCGTTGTTTTCATTCAAATACTGTTGTTTTCATTCTAATTCTGTTATTTGCTTTAAAATTCCATTGTTTTGATTCAAATTCTGTTGTTTTCATTCAACTTCCATTGTTTTGATTCAAATTCTGTTCTGTTCATTCTAATTCCGTTGTTTTCATTCAAATTCTATTCATTTCATTCTAATTCTACTCTTTTTATTCAAATTCTGTTGTTTTCATTAAAATTCCGTCATTTTCATGTTAATTCCGTTGTTTTGATTCAAATTCTGTTGTTTTCATTCAAATTCCATTATTTTGATTCAAATTCTGTTCTTTACATTCTAATTCCGTTGTTTTCATTCAAACTCTGTTCTGTACATTCTAATTCCGTTGTTTTCATTCAAATTCCATTGTTTTGATTCAAATTCTGCTCTGTTCATTCTAATTCCGTTGTTTTCATTCAAACTCTGTTCTGTACATTCTAATTCCATTGTTTTGATTCAAACTCTGTTCTGTACATTCTAATTCTGTTGTTTTCATTCAAATTCCATTGTTTTGATTCAAACTCTGTTCTGTTCATTCTAATTCCGTTGTTTTCATTCAAACTCTGTTCTGTACATTCTAATTCCGTTGTTTTCATTCAAACTCTGTTGTTTTCATTCTACTTCTTTTGTTTGTTTTAAACTTCCATTGTTTTCATTCAAATTCTGTTGTTTTCATTCAAATTCCATTGTTTTCATTCAAATTCTGTTCTGTTCATTCTAATTCCGTTGTTTTGATTCAAACTCTGTTCTGTACATTCTAATTCCGTTGTTTTCATTCAAACTCTGTTCTGTACATTCTAATTCCGTTGTTTTCATTCAAACTCTGTTCTGCACATTCTAATTCCTTTGTTTTCATTCAAATTCTGTTCTGTACATTCTAATTCCGTTGTTTTCATTCAAATACTGTTGTTTTCATTCTAATTCTGTTATTTGCTTTAAACTTCCATTGTTTTGATTCAAATTCTGTTGTTTTCATTCAAATTCCATTGTTTTGATTCAAATTCTGTTCTGTTCATTCTAATTCCATTGTTTTGATTCAAACTCTGTTCTTTACATTCTAATTCCGTTGTTTTGATTCAAACTCTGTTCTGTACATTCTAATTCCGTTGTTTTGATTCAAACTCTGTTCTGTACATTCTAATTCCATTGTTGTGATTCAAACGCTGTTCTGTACATTCTAATTCCATTGTTTTCATTCAAACTCTGTTCTGTACATTTAAATTCTGTTGTTTTCATTCAAATTCCATTGTTTTCATTCAAATTCTCTTCTGTTCATTCTAATTCCGTTGTTTTCATTCAAACTCTGTTCTGTACATTCTAATTCCGTTGTTTTCATTCAAACTCTGTTGTTTTCATTCTACTTCTTTTGTTTGTTTTAAACTTCCATTGTTTTCATTCAAATTCTGTTGTTTTCATTCAAATTCCATTGTTTTCATTCAAATTCTGTTCTGTTCATTCTAATTCCGTTGTTTTGATTCAAACTCTGTTCTGTACATTCTAATTCCGTTGTTTTCATTCAAACTCTGTTCTGTACATTCTAATTCCGTTGTTTTCATTCAAACTCTGTTCTGCACATTCTAATTCCTTTGTTTTCATTCAAATTCTGTTCTGTACATTCTAATTCCGTTGTTTTCATTCAAACTCTGTTCTGTACATTCTAATTCTGTTGTTTTCATTCAAATTCCATTGTTTTGATTCAAATTCTGTTCTGTTCATTCTAATTCCGTTGTTTTGATTCAAACTCTGTTCTGTACATTCTAATTCTGTTGTTTTCATTCAAATTCCATTGTTTTTATTCAAATTCTGTTCTGTTCATTCTAATTCCGTTGTTTTCATTCAAACTCTGTTCTTTACATTCTAATTCCGTTGTTTTGATTCAAACTCTGTTCTGTACATTCTAATTCCGTTGTTTTGATTCAAACTCTGTTCTGTACATTCTAATTCCATTGTTTTGATTCAAACTCTGTTCTGTACATTCTAATTCCATTGTTTTCATTCAAACTCTGTTCTGTACATTTAAATTCTGTTGTTTTCATTCAAATTCCATTGTTTTCATTCAAACTCTGTTCTGTTCATTCTAATTCCGTTGTTTTCATTCAAATTCTATTCATTTCATTCTAATTCCGTTCTTTTTATTGAAATTCGGTTGTTTTCATTCAAATGATTTTGTTTTCATTCTAATTCTACTCTTTTTATTCAAATTCTGTTGTTTTCATTCAAAATTCCGTCATTTTCATGTTAATTCCGTTGTTTTGATTCAAATTCTGTTGTTTTCATTCAAATTCCATTGTTTTGATTCAAATTCGCTTCTTTACATTCTAATTCCATTGTTTTCATTCAAAGTCTGTTCTGCACATTCTAATTCCTTTGTTTTCATTCAAATTCTGTTCTGTACATTGTAATTCCGTTGTTTTCATTCACACTCTGTTCTGTACATTCTAATTCCGTTGTTTTCATTCAAACTCTGTTCTGTACATTCTAATTCCGTTGTTTTCATTCAAATACTGTTGTTTTCATTCTAATTCTGTTATTTGCTTTAAAATTCCATTGTTTTGATTCAAATTCTGTTGTTTTCATTCAACTTCCATTGTTTTGATTCAAATTCTGTTCTGTTCATTCTAATTCCGTTGTTTTCATTCAAATTCTATTCATTTCATTCTAATTCTACTCTTTTTATTCAAATTCTGTTGTTTTCATTAAAATTCCGTCATTTTCATGTTAATTCTGTTGTTTTCATTCAAATTCCATTGTTTTGATTCAAACTCTGTTCTGTTCATTCTAATTCCGTTGTTTTCATTCAAACTCTGTTCTGTACATTCTAATTCCGTTGTTTTCATTCAAACTCTGTTGTTTTCATTCTACTTCTTTTGTTTGCTTTAAAATTCCATTGTTTTCATTCAAATTCTGTTCTTTTCATTCAAATTCTATTCATTTCATTCTAATTCCATTCTTTTTATTGAAATTCGGTTGTTTTCATTCAAATGCTTTTGTTTTCATTCTAATTCTACTCTTTTTATTCAAATTCTGTTGTTTTCATTAAAATTCCGTCATTTTCATGTTAATTCCGTTGTTTTGATTCAAATTCTGTTGTTTTCATTCAAATTCCATTATTTTGATTCAAATTCTGTTCTTTACATTCTAATTCCGTTGTTTTCATTCAAACTCTGTTCTGTACATTCTAATTCCGTTGTTTTCATTCAAATTCCATTGTTTTGATTCAAACTCTGTTCTGTACATTCTAATTCCATTGTTTTCATTCAAACTCTGTTCTGTACATTTAAATTCTGTTGTTTTCATTCAAATTCCATTGTTTTCATTCAAACTCTGTTCTGTTCATTCTAATTCCGTTGTTTTCATTCAAATTCTATTCATTTCATTCTAATTCCGTTCTTTTTATTGAAATTCGGTTGTTTTCATTCAAATGATTTTGTTTTCATTCTAATTCTACTCTTTTTATTCAAATTCTGTTGTTTTCATTCAAAATTCCGTCGTTTTCATGTTAATTCCGTTGTTTTCATTCAAATTCTGTTGTTTTCATTCAAATTCCATTGTTTTGATTCAAATTCGCTTCTTTACATTCTAATTCCATTGTTTTCATTCAAAGTCTGTTCTGCACATTCTAATTCCTTTGTTTTCATTCAAATTCTGTTCTGTACATTGTAATTCCGTTGTTTTCATTCACACTCTGTTCTGTACATTCTAATTCCGTTGTTTTCATTCAAACTCTGTTCTGTACATTCTAATTCCGTTGTTTTCATTCAAATACTGTTGTTTTCATTCTAATTCTGTTATTTGCTTTAAAATTCCATTGTTTTGATTCAAATTCTGTTGTTTTCATTCAACTTCCATTGTTTTGATTCAAATTCTGTTCTGTTCATTCTAATTCCGTTGTTTTCATTCAAATTCTATTCATTTCATTCTAATTCTACTCTTTTTATTCAAATTCTGTTGTTTTCATTAAAATTCCGTCATTTTCATGTTAATTCCGTTGTTTTGATTCAAATTCTGTTGTTTTCATTCAAATTCCATTATTTTGATTCAAATTCTGTTCTTTACATTCTAATTCCGTTGTTTTCATTCAAACTCTGTTCTGTACATTCTAATTCCATTGTTTTCATTCAAACTCTGTTCTGTACATTCTAATTCTGTTGTTTTCATTCAAATTCCATTGTTTTGATTCAAACTCTGTTCTGTACATTCTAATTCCGTTGTTTTCATTCAAACTCTGTTCTGTACATTCTAATTCCGTTGTTTTCATTCAAACTCTGTTGTTTTCATTCTACTTCTTTTGTTTGTTTTAAACTTCCATTGTTTTCATTCAAATTCTGTTGTTTTCATTCAAATTCCATTGTTTTCATTCAAATTCTGTTCTGTTCATTCTAATTCCGTTGTTTTGATTCAAACTCTGTTCTGTACATTCTAATTCCGTTGTTTTCATTCAAACTCTGTTCTGTACATTCTAATTCCGTTGTTTTCATTCAAACTCTGTTCTGCACATTCTAATTCCTTTGTTTTCATTCAAATTCTGTTCTGTACATTCTAATTCCGTTGTTTTCATTCAAATACTGTTGTTTTCATTCTAATTCTGTTATTTGCTTCAAAATTCCATTGTTTTGATTCAAATTCTGTTGTTTTCATTCAACTTCCATTGTTTTGATTCAAATTCTGTTCTGTTCATTCTAATTCCGTTGTTTTCATTCAAATTCTATTCATTTCATTCTAATTCTACTCTTTTTATTCAAATTCTGTTGTTTTCATTAAAATTCCGTCATTTTCATGTTAATTCCGTTGTTTTGATTCAAATTCTGTTGTTTTCATTCAAATTCCATTATTTTGATTCAAATTCTGTTCTTTACATTCTAATTCCGTTGTTTTCATTCAAACTCTGTTCTGTACATTCTAATTCCGTTGTTTTCATTCAAATTCCATTGTTTTGATTCAAATTCTGTTCTGTTCATTCTAATTCCGTTGTTTTCATTCAAACTCTGTTCTGTACATTCTAATTCCATTGTTTTGATTCAAACTCTGTTCTGTACATTCTAATTCCATTGTTTTAATTCAAACTCTGTTCTGTACATTCTAATTCTGTTGTTTTCATTCAAATTCCATTGTTTTGATTCAAACTCTGTTCTGTTCATTCTAATTCCGTTGTTTTCATTCAAACTCTGTTCTGTACATTCTAATTCCGTTGTTTTCATTCAAACTCTGTTGTTTTCATTCTACTTCTTTTGTTTGTTTTAAACTTCCATTGTTTTCATTCAAATTCTGTTGTTTTCATTCAAATTCCATTGTTTTCATTCAAATTCTGTTCTGTTCATTCTAATTCCGTTGTTTTGATTCAAACTCTGTTCTGTACATTCTAATTCCGTTGTTTTCATTCAAACTCTGTTCTGTACATTCTAATTCCGTTGTTTTCATTCAAATTCCATTGTTTTGATTCAAATTCTGCTCTGTTCATTCTAATTCCGTTGTTTTCATTCAAACTCTGTTCTGTACATTCTAATTCCATTGTTTTGATTCAAACTCTGTTCTGTACATTCTAATTCTGTTGTTTTCATTCAAATTCCATTGTTTTGATTCAAACTCTGTTCTGTTCATTCTAATTCCGTTGTTTTCATTCAAACTCTGTTCTGTACATTCTAATTCCGTTGTTTTCATTCAAACTCTGTTGTTTTCATTCTACTTCTTTTGTTTGTTTTAAACTTCCATTGTTTTCATTCAAATTCTGTTGTTTTCATTCAAATTCCATTGTTTTCATTCAAATTCTGTTCTGTTCATTCTAATTCCGTTGTTTTGATTCAAACTCTGTTCTGTACATTCTAATTCCGTTGTTTTCATTCAAACTCTGTTCTGTACATTCTAATTCCGTTGTTTTCATTCAAACTCTGTTCTGCACATTCTAATTCCTTTGTTTTCATTCAAATTCTGTTCTGTACATTCTAATTCCGTTGTTTTCATTCAAATACTGTTGTTTTCATTCTAATTCTGTTATTTGCTTTAAACTTCCATTGTTTTGATTCAAATTCTGTTGTTTTCATTCAAATTCCATTGTTTTGATTCAAATTCTGTTCTGTTCATTCTAATTCCATTGTTTTGATTCAAACTCTGTTCTTTACATTCTAATTCCGTTGTTTTGATTCAAACTCTGTTCTGTACATTCTAATTCCGTTGTTTTGATTCAAACTCTGTTCTGTACATTCTAATTCCATTGTTGTGATTCAAACTCTGTTCTGTACATTCTAATTCCATTGTTTTCATTCAAACTCTGTTCTGTACATTTAAATTCTGTTGTTTTCATTCAAATTCCATTGTTTTCATTCAAATTCTCTTCTGTTCATTCTAATTCCGTTGTTTTCATTCAAACTCTGTTCTGTACATTCTAATTCCGTTGTTTTCATTCAAACTCTGTTGTTTTCATTCTACTTCTTTTGTTTGTTTTAAACTTCCATTGTTTTCATTCAAATTCTGTTGTTTTCATTCAAATTCCATTGTTTTCATTCAAATTCTGTTCTGTTCATTCTAATTCCGTTGTTTTGATTCAAACTCTGTTCTGTACATTCTAATTCCGTTGTTTTCATTCAAACTCTGTTCTGTACATTCTAATTCCGTTGTTTTCATTCAAACTCTGTTCTGCACATTCTAATTCCTTTGTTTTCATTCAAATTCTGTTCTGTACATTCTAATTCCGTTGTTTTCATTCAAACTCTGTTCTGTACATTCTAATTCTGTTGTTTTCATTCAAATTCCATTGTTTTGATTCAAATTCTGTTCTGTTCATTCTAATTCCGTTGTTTTGATTCAAACTCTGTTCTGTACATTCTAATTCTGTTGTTTTCATTCAAATTCCATTGTTTTTATTCAAATTCTGTTCTGTTCATTCTAATTCCGTTGTTTTCATTCAAACTCTGTTCTTTACATTCTAATTCCGTTGTTTTGATTCAAACTCTGTTCTGTACATTCTAATTCCGTTGTTTTGATTCAAACTCTGTTCTGTACATTCTAATTCCATTGTTTTGATTCAAACTCTGTTCTGTACATTCTAATTCCATTGTTTTCATTCAAACTCTGTTCTGTACATTTAAATTCTGTTGTTTTCATTCAAATTCCATTGTTTTCATTCAAACTCTGTTCTGTTCATTCTAATTCCGTTGTTTTCATTCAAATTCTATTCATTTCATTCTAATTCCGTTCTTTTTATTGAAATTCGGTTGTTTTCATTCAAATGATTTTGTTTTCATTCTAATTCTACTCTTTTTATTCAAATTCTGTTGTTTTCATTCAAAATTCCGTCATTTTCATGTTAATTCCGTTGTTTTGATTCAAATTCTGTTGTTTTCATTCAAATTCCATTGTTTTGATTCAAATTCGCTTCTTTACATTCTAATTCCATTGTTTTCATTCAAAGTCTGTTCTGCACATTCTAATTCCTTTGTTTTCATTCAAATTCTGTTCTGTACATTGTAATTCCGTTGTTTTCATTCACACTCTGTTCTGTACATTCTAATTCCGTTGTTTTCATTCAAACTCTGTTCTGTACATTCTAATTCCGTTGTTTTCATTCAAATACTGTTGTTTTCATTCTAATTCTGTTATTTGCTTTAAAATTCCATTGTTTTGATTCAAATTCTGTTGTTTTCATTCAACTTCCATTGTTTTGATTCAAATTCTGTTCTGTTCATTCTAATTCCGTTGTTTTCATTCAAATTCTATTCATTTCATTCTAATTCTACTCTTTTTATTCAAATTCTGTTGTTTTCATTAAAATTCCGTCATTTTCATGTTAATTCCGTTGTTTTCATTCAAATTCCATTATTTTGATTCAAATTCTGTTCTTTACATTCTAATTCCGTTGTTTTCATTCAAACTCTGTTCTGTACATTCTAATTCCATTGTTTTCATTCAAACTCTGTTCTGTACATTCTAATTCTGTTGTTTTCATTCAAATTCCATTGTTTTGATTCAAACTCTGTTCTGTTCATTCTAATTCCGTTGTTTTCATTCAAACTCTGTTCTGTACATTCTAATTCCGTTGTTTTCATTCAAACTCTGTTGTTTTCATTCTACTTCTTTTGTTTGCTTTAAAATTCCATTGTTTTCATTCAAATTCTGTTCTTTTCATTCAAATTCTATTCATTTCATTCTAATTCCATTCTTTTTATTGAAATTCGGTTGTTTTCATTCAAATGCTTTTGTTTTCATTCTAATTCTACTCTTTTTATTCAAATTCTGTTGTTTTCATTAAAATTCCGTCATTTTCATGTTAATTCCGTTGTTTTGATTCAAATTCTGTTGTTTTCATTCAAATTCCATTATTTTGATTCAAATTCTGTTCTTTACATTCTAATTCCGTTGTTTTCATTCAAACTCTGTTCTGTACATTCTAATTCCGTTGTTTTCATTCAAATTCCATTGTTTTGATTCAAACTCTGTTCTGTACATTCTAATTCCATTGTTTTCATTCAAACTCTGTTCTGTACATTTAAATTCTGTTGTTTTCATTCAAATTCCATTGTTTTCATTCAAACTCTGTTCTGTTCATTCTAATTCCGTTGTTTTCATTCAAATTCTATTCATTTCATTCTAATTCCGTTCTTTTTATTGAAATTCGGTTGTTTTCATTCAAATGATTTTGTTTTCATTCTAATTCTACTCTTTTTATTCAAATTCTGTTGTTTTCATTCAAAATTCCGTCGTTTTCATGTTAATTCCGTTGTTTTCATTCAAATTCTGTTGTTTTCATTCAAATTCCATTGTTTTGATTCAAATTCGCTTCTTTACATTCTAATTCCATTGTTTTCATTCAAAGTCTGTTCTGCACATTCTAATTCCTTTGTTTTCATTCAAATTCTGTTCTGTACATTGTAATTCCGTTGTTTTCATTCACACTCTGTTCTGTACATTCTAATTCCGTTGTTTTCATTCAAACTCTGTTCTGTACATTCTAATTCCGTTGTTTTCATTCAAATACTGTTGTTTTCATTCTAATTCTGTTATTTGCTTTAAAATTCCATTGTTTTGATTCAAATTCTGTTGTTTTCATTCAACTTCCATTGTTTTGATTCAAATTCTGTTCTGTTCATTCTAATTCCGTTGTTTTCATTCAAATTCTATTCATTTCATTCTAATTCTACTCTTTTTATTCAAATTCTGTTGTTTTCATTAAAATTCCGTCATTTTCATGTTAATTCCGTTGTTTTGATTCAAATTCTGTTGTTTTCATTCAAATTCCATTATTTTGATTCAAATTCTGTTCTTTACATTCTAATTCCGTTGTTTTCATTCAAACTCTGTTCTGTACATTCTAATTCCATTGTTTTCATTCAAACTCTGTTCTGTACATTCTAATTCTGTTGTTTTCATTCAAATTCCATTGTTTTGATTCAAACTCTGTTCTGTACATTCTAATTCCGTTGTTTTCATTCAAACTCTGTTCTGTACATTCTAATTCCGTTGTTTTCATTCAAACTCTGTTGTTTTCATTCTACTTCTTTTGTTTGTTTTAAACTTCCATTGTTTTCATTCAAATTCTGTTGTTTTCATTCAAATTCCATTGTTTTCATTCAAATTCTGTTCTGTTCATTCTAATTCCGTTGTTTTGATTCAAACTCTGTTCTGTACATTCTAATTCCGTTGTTTTCATTCAAACTCTGTTCTGTACATTCTAATTCCGTTGTTTTCATTCAAACTCTGTTCTGCACATTCTAATTCCTTTGTTTTCATTCAAATTCTGTTCTGTACATTCTAATTCCGTTGTTTTCATTCAAATACTGTTGTTTTCATTCTAATTCTGTTATTTGCTTTAAAATTCCATTGTTTTGATTCAAATTCTGTTGTTTTCATTCAAATTCCATTGTTTTGATTCAAATTCGCTTCTTTACATTCTAATTCCATTGTTTTCATTCAAAGTCTGTTCTGCACATTCTAATTCCTTTGTTTTCATTCAAATTCTGTTCTGTACATTGTAATTCCGTTGTTTTCATTCACACTCTGTTCTGTACATTCTAATTCCGTTGTTTTCATTCAAACTCTGTTCTGTACATTCTAATTCCGTTGTTTTCATTCAAATACTGTTGTTTTCATTCTAATTCTGTTATTTGCTTTAAAATTCCATTGTTTTGATTCAAATTCTGTTGTTTTCATTCAACTTCCATTGTTTTGATTCAAATTCTGTTCTGTTCATTCTAATTCCGTTGTTTTCATTCAAATTCTATTCATTTCATTCTAATTCTACTCTTTTTATTCAAATTCTGTTGTTTTCATTAAAATTCCGTCATTTTCATGTTAATTCCGTTGTTTTCATTCAAATTCCATTATTTTGATTCAAATTCTGTTCTTTACATTCTAATTCCGTTGTTTTCATTCAAACTCTGTTCTGTACATTCTAATTCCATTGTTTTCATTCAAACTCTGTTCTGTACATTCTAATTCTGTTGTTTTCATTCAAATTCCATTGTTTTGATTCAAACTCTGTTCTGTTCATTCTAATTCCGTTGTTTTCATTCAAACTCTGTTCTGTACATTCTAATTCCGTTGTTTTCATTCAAACTCTGTTGTTTTCATTCTACTTCTTTTGTTTGCTTTAAAATTCCATTGTTTTCATTCAAATTCTGTTCTTTTCATTCAAATTCTATTCATTTCATTCTAATTCCATTCTTTTTATTGAAATTCGGTTGTTTTCATTCAAATGCTTTTGTTTTCATTCTAATTCTACTCTTTTTATTCAAATTCTGTTGTTTTCATTAAAATTCCGTCATTTTCATGTTAATTCCGTTGTTTTGATTCAAATTCTGTTGTTTTCATTCAAATTCCATTATTTTGATTCAAATTCTGTTCTTTACATTCTAATTCCGTTGTTTTCATTCAAACTCTGTTCTGTACATTCTAATTCCGTTGTTTTCATTCAAATTCCATTGTTTTGATTCAAACTCTGTTCTGTACATTCTAATTCCATTGTTTTCATTCAAACTCTGTTCTGTACATTTAAATTCTGTTGTTTTCATTCAAATTCCATTGTTTTCATTCAAACTCTGTTCTGTTCATTCTAATTCCGTTGTTTTCATTCAAATTCTATTCATTTCATTCTAATTCCGTTCTTTTTATTGAAATTCGGTTGTTTTCATTCAAATGATTTTGTTTTCATTCTAATTCTACTCTTTTTATTCAAATTCTGTTGTTTTCATTCAAAATTCCGTCGTTTTCATGTTAATTCCGTTGTTTTCATTCAAATTCTGTTGTTTTCATTCAAATTCCATTGTTTTGATTCAAATTCGCTTCTTTACATTCTAATTCCATTGTTTTCATTCAAAGTCTGTTCTGCACATTCTAATTCCTTTGTTTTCATTCAAATTCTGTTCTGTACATTGTAATTCCGTTGTTTTCATTCACACTCTGTTCTGTACATTCTAATTCCGTTGTTTTCATTCAAACTCTGTTCTGTACATTCTAATTCCGTTGTTTTCATTCAAATACTGTTGTTTTCATTCTAATTCTGTTATTTGCTTTAAAATTCCATTGTTTTGATTCAAATTCTGTTGTTTTCATTCAACTTCCATTGTTTTGATTCAAATTCTGTTCTGTTCATTCTAATTCCGTTGTTTTCATTCAAATTCTATTCATTTCATTCTAATTCTACTCTTTTTATTCAAATTCTGTTGTTTTCATTAAAATTCCGTCATTTTCATGTTAATTCCGTTGTTTTGATTCAAATTCTGTTGTTTTCATTCAAATTCCATTATTTTGATTCAAATTCTGTTCTTTACATTCTAATTCCGTTGTTTTCATTCAAACTCTGTTCTGTACATTCTAATTCCATTGTTTTCATTCAAACTCTGTTCTGTACATTCTAATTCTGTTGTTTTCATTCAAATTCCATTGTTTTGATTCAAACTCTGTTCTGTACATTCTAATTCCGTTGTTTTCATTCAAACTCTGTTCTGTACATTCTAATTCCGTTGTTTTCATTCAAACTCTGTTGTTTTCATTCTACTTCTTTTGTTTGTTTTAAACTTCCATTGTTTTCATTCAAATTCTGTTGTTTTCATTCAAATTCCATTGTTTTCATTCAAATTCTGTTCTGTTCATTCTAATTCCGTTGTTTTGATTCAAACTCTGTTCTGTACATTCTAATTCCGTTGTTTTCATTCAAACTCTGTTCTGTACATTCTAATTCCGTTGTTTTCATTCAAACTCTGTTCTGCACATTCTAATTCCTTTGTTTTCATTCAAATTCTGTTCTGTACATTCTAATTCCGTTGTTTTCATTCAAATACTGTTGTTTTCATTCTAATTCTGTTATTTGCTTTAAAATTCCATTGTTTTGATTCAAATTCTGTTGTTTTCATTCAAATTCCATTGTTTTGATTCAAATTCGCTTCTTTACATTCTAATTCCATTGTTTTCATTCAAAGTCTGTTCTGCACATTCTAATTCCTTTGTTTTCATTCAAATTCTGTTCTGTACATTGTAATTCCGTTGTTTTCATTCACACTCTGTTCTGTACATTCTAATTCCGTTGTTTTCATTCAAACTCTGTTCTGTACATTCTAATTCCGTTGTTTTCATTCAAATACTGTTGTTTTCATTCTAATTCTGTTATTTGCTTTAAAATTCCATTGTTTTGATTCAAATTCTGTTGTTTTCATTCAACTTCCATTGTTTTGATTCAAATTCTGTTCTGTTCATTCTAATTCCGTTGTTTTCATTCAAATTCTATTCATTTCATTCTAATTCTACTCTTTTTATTCAAATTCTGTTGTTTTCATTAAAATTCCGTCATTTTCATGTTAATTCCGTTGTTTTCATTCAAATTCCATTATTTTGATTCAAATTCTGTTCTTTACATTCTAATTCCGTTGTTTTCATTCAAACTCTGTTCTGTACATTCTAATTCCATTGTTTTCATTCAAACTCTGTTCTGTACATTCTAATTCTGTTGTTTTCATTCAAATTCCATTGTTTTGATTCAAACTCTGTTCTGTTCATTCTAATTCCGTTGTTTTCATTCAAACTCTGTTCTGTACATTCTAATTCCGTTGTTTTCATTCAAACTCTGTTGTTTTCATTCTACTTCTTTTGTTTGCTTTAAAATTCCATTGTTTTCATTCAAATTCTGTTCTTTTCATTCAAATTCTATTCATTTCATTCTAATTCCATTCTTTTTATTGAAATTCGGTTGTTTTCATTCAAATGCTTTTGTTTTCATTCTAATTCTACTCTTTTTATTCAAATTCTGTTGTTTTCATTAAAATTCCGTCATTTTCATGTTAATTCCGTTGTTTTGATTCAAATTCTGTTGTTTTCATTCAAATTCCATTATTTTGATTCAAATTCTGTTCTTTACATTCTAATTCCGTTGTTTTCATTCAAACTCTGTTCTGTACATTCTAATTCCGTTGTTTTCATTCAAATTCCATTGTTTTGATTCAAACTCTGTTCTGTACATTCTAATTCCATTGTTTTCATTCAAACTCTGTTCTGTACATTTAAATTCTGTTGTTTTCATTCAAATTCCATTGTTTTCATTCAAACTCTGTTCTGTTCATTCTAATTCCGTTGTTTTCATTCAAATTCTATTCATTTCATTCTAATTCCGTTCTTTTTATTGAAATTCGGTTGTTTTCATTCAAATGATTTTGTTTTCATTCTAATTCTACTCTTTTTATTCAAATTCTGTTGTTTTCATTCAAAATTCCGTCGTTTTCATGTTAATTCCGTTGTTTTCATTCAAATTCTGTTGTTTTCATTCAAATTCCATTGTTTTGATTCAAATTCGCTTCTTTACATTCTAATTCCATTGTTTTCATTCAAAGTCTGTTCTGCACATTCTAATTCCTTTGTTTTCATTCAAATTCTGTTCTGTACATTGTAATTCCGTTGTTTTCATTCACACTCTGTTCTGTACATTCTAATTCCGTTGTTTTCATTCAAACTCTGTTCTGTACATTCTAATTCCGTTGTTTTCATTCAAATACTGTTGTTTTCATTCTAATTCTGTTATTTGCTTTAAAATTCCATTGTTTTGATTCAAATTCTGTTGTTTTCATTCAACTTCCATTGTTTTGATTCAAATTCTGTTCTGTTCATTCTAATTCCGTTGTTTTCATTCAAATTCTATTCATTTCATTCTAATTCTACTCTTTTTATTCAAATTCTGTTGTTTTCATTAAAATTCCGTCATTTTCATGTTAATTCCGTTGTTTTGATTCAAATTCTGTTGTTTTCATTCAAATTCCATTATTTTGATTCAAATTCTGTTCTTTACATTCTAATTCCGTTGTTTTCATTCAAACTCTGTTCTGTACATTCTAATTCCATTGTTTTCATTCAAACTCTGTTCTGTACATTCTAATTCTGTTGTTTTCATTCAAATTCCATTGTTTTGATTCAAACTCTGTTCTGTACATTCTAATTCCGTTGTTTTCATTCAAACTCTGTTCTGTACATTCTAATTCCGTTGTTTTCATTCAAACTCTGTTGTTTTCATTCTACTTCTTTTGTTTGTTTTAAACTTCCATTGTTTTCATTCAAATTCTGTTGTTTTCATTCAAATTCCATTGTTTTCATTCAAATTCTGTTCTGTTCATTCTAATTCCGTTGTTTTGATTCAAACTCTGTTCTGTACATTCTAATTCCGTTGTTTTCATTCAAACTCTGTTCTGTACATTCTAATTCCGTTGTTTTCATTCAAACTCTGTTCTGCACATTCTAATTCCTTTGTTTTCATTCAAATTCTGTTCTGTACATTCTAATTCCGTTGTTTTCATTCAAATACTGTTGTTTTCATTCTAATTCTGTTATTTGCTTTAAAATTCCATTGTTTTGATTCAAATTCTGTTGTTTTCATTCAACTTCCATTGTTTTGATTCAAATTCTGTTCTGTTCATTCTAATTCCGTTGTTTTCATTCAAATTCTATTCATTTCATTCTAATTCTACTCTTTTTATTCAAATTCTGTTGTTTTCATTAAAATTCCGTCATTTTCATGTTAATTCCGTTGTTTTGATTCAAATTCTGTTGTTTTCATTCAAATTCCATTATTTTGATTCAAATTCTGTTCTTTACATTCTAATTCCGTTGTTTTCATTCAAACTCTGTTCTGTACATTCTAATTCCGTTGTTTTCATTCAAATTCCATTGTTTTGATTCAAATTCTGTTCTGTTCATTCTAATTCCGTTGTTTTCATTCAAACTCTGTTCTGTACATTCTAATTCCATTGTTTTGATTCAAACTCTGTTCTGTACATTCTAATTCCATTGTTTTAATTCAAACTCTGTTCTGTACATTCTAATTCTGTTGTTTTCATTCAAATTCCATTGTTTTGATTCAAACTCTGTTCTGTTCATTCTAATTCCGTTGTTTTCATTCAAACTCTGTTCTGTACATTCTAATTCCGTTGTTTTCATTCAAACTCTGTTGTTTTCATTCTACTTCTTTTGTTTGTTTTAAACTTCCATTGTTTTCATTCAAATTCTGTTGTTTTCATTCAAATTCCATTGTTTTCATTCAAATTCTGTTCTGTTCATTCTAATTCCGTTGTTTTGATTCAAACTCTGTTCTGTACATTCTAATTCCGTTGTTTTGATTCAAACTCTGTTCTGTACATTCTAATTCCATTGTTTTGATTCAAACTCTGTTCTGTACATTCTAATTCCATTGTTTTCATTCAAACTCTGTTCTGTACATTTAAATTCTGTTGTTTTCATTCAAATTCCATTGTTTTCATTCAAACTCTGTTCTGTTCATTCTAATTCCGTTGTTTTCATTCAAATTCTATTCATTTCATTCTAATTCCGTTCTTTTTATTGAAATTCGGTTGTTTTCATTCAAATGATTTTGTTTTCATTCTAATTCTACTCTTTTTATTCAAATTCTGTTGTTTTCATTCAAAATTCCGTCGTTTTCATGTTAATTCCGTTGTTTTCATTCAAATTCTGTTGTTTTCATTCAAATTCCATTGTTTTGATTCAAATTCGCTTCTTTACATTCTAATTCCATTGTTTTCATTCAAAGTCTGTTCTGCACATTCTAATTCCTTTGTTTTCATTCAAATTCTGTTCTGTACATTGTAATTCCGTTGTTTTCATTCACACTCTGTTCTGTACATTCTAATTCCGTTGTTTTCATTCAAACTCTGTTCTGTACATTCTAATTCCGTTGTTTTCATTCAAATACTGTTGTTTTCATTCTAATTCTGTTATTTGCTTTAAAATTCCATTGTTTTGATTCAAATTCTGTTGTTTTCATTCAACTTCCATTGTTTTGATTCAAATTCTGTTCTGTTCATTCTAATTCCGTTGTTTTCATTCAAATTCTATTCATTTCATTCTAATTCTACTCTTTTTATTCAAATTCTGTTGTTTTCATTAAAATTCCGTCATTTTCATGTTAATTCCGTTGTTTTGATTCAAATTCTGTTGTTTTCATTCAAATTCCATTATTTTGATTCAAATTCTGTTCTTTACATTCTAATTCCGTTGTTTTCATTCAAACTCTGTTCTGTACATTCTAATTCCATTGTTTTCATTCAAACTCTGTTCTGTACATTCTAATTCTGTTGTTTTCATTCAAATTCCATTGTTTTGATTCAAACTCTGTTCTGTACATTCTAATTCCGTTGTTTTCATTCAAACTCTGTTCTGTACATTCTAATTCCGTTGTTTTCATTCAAACTGTTGTTTTCATTCTACTTCTTTTGTTTGTTTTAAACTTCCATTGTTTTCATTCAAATTCTGTTGTTTTCATTCAAATTCCATTGTTTTCATTCAAATTCTGTTCTGTTCATTCTAATTCCGTTGTTTTGATTCAAACTCTGTTCTGTACATTCTAATTCCGTTGTTTTCATTCAAACTCTGTTCTGTACATTCTAATTCCGTTGTTTTCATTCAAACTCTGTTCTGCACATTCTAATTCCTTTGTTTTCATTCAAATTCTGTTCTGTACATTCTAATTCCGTTGTTTTCATTCAAATACTGTTGTTTTCATTCTAATTCTGTTATTTGCTTTAAAATTCCATTGTTTTGATTCAAATTCTGTTGTTTTCATTCAACTTCCATTGTTTTGATTCAAATTCTGTTCTGTTCATTCTAATTCCGTTGTTTTCATTCAAATTCTATTCATTTCATTCTAATTCTACTCTTTTTATTCAAATTCTGTTGTTTTCATTAAAATTCCGTCATTTTCATGTTAATTCCGTTGTTTTGATTCAAATTCTGTTGTTTTCATTCAAATTCCATTATTTTGATTCAAATTCTGTTCTTTACATTCTAATTCCGTTGTTTTCATTCAAACTCTGTTCTGTACATTCTAATTCCGTTGTTTTCATTCAAATTCCATTGTTTTGATTCAAATTCTGTTCTGTTCATTCTAATTCCGTTGTTTTCATTCAAACTCTGTTCTGTACATTCTAATTCCATTGTTTTGATTCAAACTCTGTTCTGTACATTCTAATTCCATTGTTTTAATTCAAACTCTGTTCTGTACATTCTAATTCTGTTGTTTTCATTCAAATTCCATTGTTTTGATTCAAACTCTGTTCTGTTCATTCTAATTCCGTTGTTTTCATTCAAACTCTGTTCTGTACATTCTAATTCCGTTGTTTTCATTCAAACTCTGTTGTTTTCATTCTACTTCTTTTGTTTGTTTTAAACTTCCATTGTTTTCATTCAAATTCTGTTGTTTTCATTCAAATTCCATTGTTTTCATTCAAATTCTGTTCTGTTCATTCTAATTCCGTTGTTTTGATTCAAACTCTGTTCTGTACATTCTAATTCCGTTGTTTTGATTCAAACTCTGTTCTGTACATTCTAATTCCATTGTTTTGATTCAAACTCTGTTCTGTACATTCTAATTCCATTGTTTTCATTCAAACTCTGTTCTGTACATTTAAATTCTGTTGTTTTCATTCAAATTCCATTGTTTTCATTCAAACTCTGTTCTGTTCATTCTAATTCCGTTGTTTTCATTCAAATTCTATTCATTTCATTCTAATTCCGTTCTTTTTATTGAAATTCGGTTGTTTTCATTCAAATGATTTTGTTTTCATTCTAATTCTACTCTTTTTATTCAAATTCTGTTTTCATTCAAAATTCCGTCGTTTTCATGTTAATTCCGTTGTTTTCATTCAAATTCTGTTGTTTTCATTCAAATTCCATTGTTTTGATTCAAATTCGCTTCTTTACATTCTAATTCCATTGTTTTCATTCAAAGTCTGTTCTGCACATTCTAATTCCTTTGTTTTCATTCAAATTCTGTTCTGTACATTGTAATTCCGTTGTTTTCATTCACACTCTGTTCTGTACATTCTAATTCCGTTGTTTTCATTCAAACTCTGTTCTGTACATTCTAATTCCGTTGTTTACATTTAAATACTGTTGTTTTCATTCTAATTCTGTTATTTGCTTTAAAATTCCATTGTTTTGATTCAAATTCTGTTGTTTTCATTCAACTTCCATTGTTTTGATTCAAATTCTGTTCTGTTCATTCTAATTCCGTTGTTTTCATTCAAATTCTATTCATTTCATTCTAATTCTACTCTTTTTATTCAAATTCTGTTGTTTTCATTAAAATTCCGTTATTTTGATTCAAATTCTGTTCTTTACATTCTAATTCCGTTGTTTTCATTCAAACTCTGTTCTGTACATTCTAATTCCGTTGTTTTCATTCAAATTCCATTGTTTTGATTCAAATTCTGTTCTGTTCATTCTAATTCCGTTGTTTTCATTCAAATTCTATTCATTTCATTCTAATTCCATTCTTTTTATTGAAATTCGGTTGTTTTCATTCAAATGCTTTTGTTTTCATTCTAATTCTACTCTTTTTATTCTAATTCCGTTGTTTTCATTCAAATTCTATTCATTTCATTCTAATTCCATTCTTTTTATTGAAATTCGGTTGTTTTGATTCAAATTCTGTTGTTTTCATTCAAATTCCATTATTTTGATTCAAATTCTGTTCTTTACATTCTAATTCCGTTGTTTTCATTCAAACTCTGTTCTGTACATTCTAATTCCGTTGTTTTCATTCAAATTCCATTGTTTTGATTCAAATTCTGTTCTGTTCATTCTAATTCCGTTGTTTTCATTCAAACTCTGTTCTGTACATTCTAATTCCATTGTTTTGATTCAAACTCTGTTCTGTACATTCTAATTCCATTGTTTTAATTCAAACTCTGTTCTGTACATTCTAATTCTGTTGTTTTCATTCAAATTCCATTGTTTTGATTCAAACTCTGTTCTGTTCATTCTAATTCCGTTGTTTTCATTCAAACTCTGTTCTGTACATTCTAATTCCGTTGTTTTCATTCAAACTCTGTTGTTTTCATTCTACTTCTTTTGTTTGTTTTAAACTTCCATTGTTTTCATTCAAATTCTGTTGTTTTCATTCAAATTCCATTGTTTTCATTCAAATTCTGTTCTGTTCATTCTAATTCCGTTGTTTTGATTCAAACTCTGTTCTGTACATTCTAATTCCGTTGTTTTGATTCAAACTCTGTTCTGTACATTCTAATTCCATTGTTTTGATTCAAACTCTGTTCTGTACATTCTAATTCCATTGTTTTCATTCAAACTCTGTTCTGTACATTTAAATTCTGTTGTTTTCATTCAAATTCCATTGTTTTCATTCAAACTCTGTTCTGTTCATTCTAATTCCGTTGTTTTCATTCAAATTCTATTCATTTCATTCTAATTCCGTTCTTTTTATTGAAATTCGGTTGTTTTCATTCAAATGATTTTGTTTTCATTCTAATTCTACTCTTTTTATTCAAATTCTGTTGTTTTCATTCAAAATTCCGTCGTTTTCATGTTAATTCCGTTGTTTTCATTCAAATTCTGTTGTTTTCATTCAAATTCCATTGTTTTGATTCAAATTCGCTTCTTTACATTCTAATTCCATTGTTTTCATTCAAAGTCTGTTCTGCACATTCTAATTCCTTTGTTTTCATTCAAATTCTGTTCTGTACATTGTAATTCCGTTGTTTTCATTCACACTCTGTTCTGTACATTCTAATTCCGTTGTTTTCATTCAAATACTGTTGTTTTCATTCTAATTCTGTTATTTGCTTTAAAATTCCATTGTTTTGATTCAAATTCTGTTGTTTTCATTCAACTTCCATTGTTTTGATTCAAATTCTGTTCTGTTCATTCTAATTCCGTTGTTTTCATTCAAATTCTATTCATTTCATTCTAATTCTACTCTTTTTATTCAAATTCTGTTGTTTTCATTAAAATTCCGTCATTTTCATGTTAATTCCGTTGTTTTGATTCAAATTCTGTTGTTTTCATTCAAATTCCATTATTTTGATTCAAATTCTGTTCTTTACATTCTAATTCCGTTGTTTTCATTCAAACTCTGTTCTGTACATTCTAATTCCGTTGTTTTCATTCAAATTCCATTGTTTTGATTCAAATTCTGCTCTGTTCATTCTAATTCCGTTGTTTTCATTCAAACTCTGTTCTGTACATTCTAATTCCATTGTTTTCATTCAAACTCTGTTCTGTACATTCTAATTCTGTTGTTTTCATTCAAATTCCATTGTTTTGATTCAAACTCTGTTCTGTTCATTCTAATTCCGTTGTTTTCATTCAAACTCTGTTCTGTACATTCTAATTCCGTTGTTTTCATTCAAACTCTGTTGTTTTCATTCTACTTCTTTTGTTTGTTTTAAACTTCCATTGTTTTCATTCAAATTCTGTTGTTTTCATTCAAATTCCATTGTTTTCATTCAAATTCTGTTCTGTTCATTCTAATTCCGTTGTTTTGATTCAAACTCTGTTCTGTACATTCTAATTCCGTTGTTTTCATTCAAACTCTGTTCTGTACATTCTAATTCCGTTGTTTTCATTCAAACTCTGTTCTGCACATTCTAATTCCTTTGTTTTCATTCAAATTCTGTTCTGTACATTCTAATTCCGTTGTTTTCATTCAAATACTGTTGTTTTCATTCTAATTCTGTTATTTGCTTTAAACTTCCATTGTTTTGATTCAAATTCTGTTGTTTTCATTCAAATTCCATTGTTTTGATTCAAATTCTGTTCTGTTCATTCTAATTCCATTGTTTTGATTCAAACTCTGTTCTTTACATTCTAATTCCGTTGTTTTGATTCAAACTCTGTTCTGTACATTCTAATTCCGTTGTTTTGATTCAAACTCTGTTCTGTACATTCTAATTCCATTGTTGTGATTCAAACTCTGTTCTTTACATTCTAATTCCGTTGTTTTGATTCAAATTCTGTTCTGTTCATTCTAATTCCGCTGTTTTCATTCAAACTCTGTTCTGTACATTCTAATTCCATTGTTTTGATTCAAACTCTGTTCTGTACATTCTAATTCCATTGTTTTCATTCAAACTCTGTTCTGTACATTTAAATTCTGTTGTTTTCATTCAAATTCCATTGTTTTCATTCAAATTCTCTTCTGTTCATTCTAATTCCGTTGTTTTCATTCAAACTCTGTTCTGTACATTCTAATTCCGTTGTTTTCATTCAAACTCTGTTGTTTTCATTCTACTTCTTTTGTTTGTTTTAAACTTCCATTGTTTTCATTCAAATTCCATTGTTTTCATTCAAATTCTGTTCTGTTCATTCTAATTCCGTTGTTTTGATTCAAACTCTGTTCTGTACATTCTAATTCCGTTGTTTTCATTCAAACTCTGTTCTGTACATTCTAATTCCGTTGTTTTCATTCAAACTCTGTTCTGCACATTCTAATTCCTTTGTTTTCATTCAAATTCTGTTCTGTACATTCTAATTCCGTTGTTTTCATTCAAACTCTGTTCTGTACATTCTAATTCTGTTGTTTTCATTCAAATTCCATTGTTTTGATTCAAATTCTGTTCTGTTCATTCTAATTCCGTTGTTTTGATTCAAACTCTGTTCTGTACATTCTAATTCTGTTGTTTTCATTCAAATTCCATTGTTTTTATTCAAATTCTGTTCTGTTCATTCTAATTCCGTTGTTTTCATTCAAACTCTGTTCTTTACATTCTAATTCCGTTGTTTTGATTCAAACTCTGTTCTGTACATTCTAATTCCGTTGTTTTGATTCAAACTCTGTTCTGTACATTCTAATTCCATTGTTTTGATTCAAACTCTGTTCTGTACATTCTAATTCCATTGTTTTCATTCAAACTCTGTTCTGTACATTTAAATTCTGTTGTTTTCATTCAAATTCCATTGTTTTCATTCAAACTCTGTTCTGTTCATTCTAATTCCGTTGTTTTCATTCAAATTCTATTCATTTCATTCTAATTCCGTTCTTTTTATTGAAATTCGGTTGTTTTCATTCAAATGCTTTTGTTTTCATTCTAATTCTACTCTTTTTATTCAAATTCTGTTGTTTTCATTCAAAATTCCGTCGTTTTCATGTTAATTCCGTTGTTTTGATTCAAATTCTGTTGTTTTCATTCAAATTCCATTGTTTTGATTCAAATTCGCTTCTTTACATTCTAATTCCATTGTTTTCATTCAAAGTCTGTTCTGCACATTCTAATTCCTTTGTTTTCATTCAAATTCTGTTCTGTACATTATAATTCCGTTGTTTTCATTCACACTCTGTTCTGTACATTCTAATTCCGTTGTTTTCATTCAAACTCTGTTCTGTACATTCTAATTCCGTTGTTTTCATTCAAATACTGTTGTTTTCATTCTAATTCTGTTATTTGCTTTAAAATTCCATTGTTTTGATTCAAATTCTGTTGTTTTCATTCAACTTCCATTGTTTTGATTCAAATTCTGTTCTGTTCATTCTAATTCCGTTGTTTTCATTCAAATTCTATTCATTTCATTCTAATTCTACTCTTTTTATTCAAATTCTGTTGTTTTCATTAAAATTCCGTCATTTTCATGTTAATTCCGTTGTTTTCATTCAAATTCCATTATTTTGATTCAAATTCTGTTCTTTACATTCTAATTCCGTTGTTTTCATTCAAACTCTGTTCTGTACATTCTAATTCCATTGTTTTCATTCAAACTCTGTTCTGTACATTCTAATTCTGTTGTTTTCATTCAAATTCCATTGTTTTGATTCAAACTCTGTTCTGTTCATTCTAATTCCGTTGTTTTCATTCAAACTCTGTTCTGTACATTCTAATTCCGTTGTTTTCATTCAAACTCTGTTGTTTTCATTCTACTTCTTTTGTTTGCTTTAAAATTCCATTGTTTTCATTCAAATTCTGTTGTTTTCATTCAAATTCTATTCATTTCATTCTAATTCCATTCTTTTTATTGAAATTCGGTTGTTTTCATTCAAATGCTTTTGTTTTCATTCTAATTCTACTCTTTTTATTCAAATTCTGTTGTTTTCATTAAAATTCCGTCATTTTCATGTTAATTCCGTTGTTTTGATTCAAATTCTGTTGTTTTCATTCAAATTCCATTATTTTGATTCAAATTCTGTTCTTTACATTCTAATTCCGTTGTTTTCATTCAAACTCTGTTCTGTACATTCTAATTCCGTTGTTTTCATTCAAATTCCATTGTTTTGATTCAAACTCTGTTCTGTACATTCTAATTCCATTGTTTTCATTCAAACTCTGTTCTGTACATTTAAATTCTGTTGTTTTCATTCAAATTCCATTGTTTTGATTCAAACTCTGTTCTGTTCATTCTAATTCCGTTGTTTTCATTCAAATTCTATTCATTTCATTCTAATTCCGTTCTTTTTATTGAAATTCGGTTGTTTTCATTCAAATGATTTTGTTTTCATTCTAATTCTACTCTTTTTATTCAAATTCTGTTGTTTTCATTCAAAATTCCGTCGTTTTCATGTTAATTCCGTTGTTTTCATTCAAATTCTGTTGTTTTCATTCAAATTCCATTGTTTTGATTCAAATTCGCTTCTTTACATTCTAATTCCATTGTTTTCATTCAAATTCTGTTCTGCACATTCTAATTCCTTTGTTTTCATTCAAATTCTGTTCTGTACATTCTAATTCCGTTGTTTTCATTCAAACTCTGTTCTGTACATTCTAATTCCGTTGTTTTCATTCAAATACTGTTGTTTTCATTCTAATTCTGTTATTTGCTTTAAAATTCCATTGTTTTGATTCAAATTCTGTTGTTTTCATTCAACTTCCATTGTTTTGATTCAAATTCTGTTCTGTTCATTCTAATTCCGTTGTTTTCATTCAAATTCTATTCATTTCATTCTAATTCTACTCTTTTTATTCAAATTCTGTTGTTTTCATTAAAATTCCGTCATTTTCATGTTAATTCCGTTGTTTTGATTCAAATTCTGTTGTTTTCATTCAAATTCCATTATTTTGATTCAAATTCTGTTCTTTACATTCTAATTCCGTTGTTTTCATTCAAACTCTGTTCTGTACATTCTAATTCCGTTGTTTTCATTCAAATTCCATTGTTTTGATTCAAATTCTGTTCTGTTCATTCTAATTCCGCTGTTTTCATTCAAACTCTGTTCTGCACATTCTAATTCCTTTGTTTTCATTCAAATTCTGTTCTGTACATTCTAATTCCGTTGTTTTCATTCAAATACTGTTGTTTTCATTCTAATTCTGTTATTTGCTTTAAACTTCCATTGTTTTGATTCAAATTCTGTTGTTTTCATTCAAATTCCATTGTTTTGATTCAAATTCTGTTCTGTTCATTCTAATTCCATTGTTTTGATTCAAACTCTGTTCTTTACATTCTAATTCCGTTGTTTTGATTCAAACTCTGTTCTGTACATTCTAATTCCGTTGTTTTGATTCAAACTCTGTTCTGTACATTCTAATTCCATTGTTGTGATTCAAACTCTGTTCTGTACATTCTAATTCCATTGTTTTCATTCAAACTCTGTTCTGTACATTTAAATTCTGTTGTTTTCATTCAAATTCCATTGTTTTCATTCAAATTCTCTTCTGTTCATTCTAATTCCGTTGTTTTCATTCAAACTCTGTTCTGTACATTCTAATTCCGTTGTTTTCATTCAAACTCTGTTGTTTTCATTCTACTTCTTTTGTTTGTTTTAAACTTCCATTGTTTTCATTCAAATTCCATTGTTTTCATTCAAATTCTGTTCTGTTCATTCTAATTCCGTTGTTTTGATTCAAACTCTGTTCTGTACATTCTAATTCCGTTGTTTTCATTCAAACTCTGTTCTGTACATTCTAATTCCGTTGTTTTCATTCAAACTCTGTTCTGCACATTCTAATTCCTTTGTTTTCATTCAAATTCTGTTCTGTACATTCTAATTCCGTTGTTTTCATTCAAACTCTGTTCTGTACATTCTAATTCTGTTGTTTTCATTCAAATTCCATTGTTTTGATTCAAATTCTGTTCTGTTCATTCTAATTCCGTTGTTTTGATTCAAACTCTGTTCTGTACATTCTAATTCTGTTGTTTTCATTCAAATTCCATTGTTTTTATTCAAATTCTGTTCTGTTCATTCTAATTCCGTTGTTTTCATTCAAACTCTGTTCTTTACATTCTAATTCCGTTGTTTTGATTCAAACTCTGTTCTGTACATTCTAATTCCGTTGTTTTGATTCAAACTCTGTTCTGTACATTCTAATTCCATTGTTTTGATTCAAACTCTGTTCTGTACATTCTAATTCCATTGTTTTCATTCAAACTCTGTTCTGTACATTTAAATTCTGTTGTTTTCATTCAAATTCCATTGTTTTCATTCAAACTCTGTTCTGTTCATTCTAATTCCGTTGTTTTCATTCAAATTCTATTCATTTCATTCTAATTCCGTTCTTTTTATTGAAATTCGGTTGTTTTCATTCAAATGCTTTTGTTTTCATTCTAATTCTACTCTTTTTATTCAAATTCTGTTGTTTTCATTCAAAATTCCGTCGTTTTCATGTTAATTCCGTTGTTTTGATTCAAATTCTGTTGTTTTCATTCAAATTCCATTGTTTTGATTCAAATTCGCTTCTTTACATTCTAATTCCATTGTTTTCATTCAAAGTCTGTTCTGCACATTCTAATTCCTTTGTTTTCATTCAAATTCTGTTCTGTACATTGTAATTCCGTTGTTTTCATTCACACTCTGTTCTGTACATTCTAATTCCGTTGTTTTCATTCAAACTCTGTTCTGTACATTCTAATTCCGTTGTTTTCATTCAAATACTGTTGTTTTCATTCTAATTCTGTTATTTGCTTTAAAATTCCATTGTTTTGATTCAAATTCTGTTGTTTTCATTCAACTTCCATTGTTTTGATTCAAATTCTGTTCTGTTCATTCTAATTCCGTTGTTTTCATTCAAATTCTATTCATTTCATTCTAATTCTACTCTTTTTATTCAAATTCTGTTGTTTTCATTAAAATTCCGTCATTTTCATGTTAATTCCGTTGTTTTCATTCAAATTCCATTATTTTGATTCAAATTCTGTTCTTTACATTCTAATTCCGTTGTTTTCATTCAAACTCTGTTCTGTACATTCTAATTCCATTGTTTTCATTCAAACTCTGTTCTGTACATTCTAATTCTGTTGTTTTCATTCAAATTCCATTGTTTTGATTCAAACTCTGTTCTGTTCATTCTAATTCCGTTGTTTTCATTCAAACTCTGTTCTGTACATTCTAATTCCGTTGTTTTCATTCAAACTCTGTTGTTTTCATTCTACTTCTTTTGTTTGCTTTAAAATTCCATTGTTTTCATTCAAATTCTGTTGTTTTCATTCAAATTCTATTCATTTCATTCTAATTCCATTCTTTTTATTGAAAGTCGGTTGTTTTCATTCAAATGCTTTTGTTTTCATTCTAATTCTACTCTTTTTATTCAAATTCTGTTGTTTTCATTAAAATTCCGTCATTTTCATGTTAATTCCGTTGTTTTGATTCAAATTCTGTTGTTTTCATTCAAATTCCATTATTTTGATTCAAATTCTGTTCTTTACATTCTAATTCCGTTGTTTTCATTCAAACTCTGTTCTGTACATTCTAATTCCGTTGTTTTCATTCAAATTCCATTGTTTTGATTCAAACTCTGTTCTGTACATTCTAATTCCATTGTTTTCATTCAAACTCTGTTCTGTACATTTAAATTCTGTTGTTTTCATTCAAATTCCATTGTTTTGATTCAAACTCTGTTCTGTTCATTCTAATTCCGTTGTTTTCATTCAAATTCTATTCATTTCATTCTAATTCCGTTCTTTTTATTGAAATTCGGTTGTTTTCATTCAAATGATTTTGTTTTCATTCTAATTCTACTCTTTTTATTCAAATTCTGTTGTTTTCATTCAAAATTCCGTCGTTTTCATGTTAATTCCGTTGTTTTCATTCAAATTCTGTTGTTTTCATTCAAATTCCATTGTTTTGATTCAAATTCGCTTCTTTACATTCTAATTCCATTGTTTTCATTCAAAGTCTGTTCTGCACATTCTAATTCCTTTGTTTTCATTCAAATTCTGTTCTGTACATTGTAATTCCGTTGTTTTCATTCACACTCTGTTCTGTACATTCTAATTCCGTTGTTTTCATTTAAATACTGTTGTTTTCATTCTAATTCTGTTATTTGCTTTAAAATTCCATTGTTTTGATTCAAATTCTGTTGTTTTCATTCAACTTCCATTGTTTTGATTCAAATTCTGTTCTGTTCATTCTAATTCCGTTGTTTTCATTCAAATTCTATTCATTTCATTCTAATTCTACTCTTTTTATTCAAATTCTGTTGTTTTCATTAAAATTCCGTCATTTTCATGTTAATTCCGTTGTTTTGATTCAAATTCTGTTGTTTTCATTCAAATTCCATTATTTTGATTCAAATTCTGTTCTTTACATTCTAATTCCGTTGTTTTCATTCAAACTCTGTTCTGTACATTCTAATTCCGTTGTTTTCATTCAAATTCCATTGTTTTGATTCAAATTCTGTTCTGTTCATTCTAATTCCGCTGTTTTCATTCAAACTCTGTTCTGTACATTCTAATTCCATTGTTTTGATTCAAACTCTGTTCTGTACATTCTAATTCCATTGTTTTAATTCAAACTCTGTTCTGTACATTCTAATTCTGTTGTTTTCATTCAAATTCCATTGTTTTGATTCAAACTCTGTTCTGTTCATTCTAATTCCGTTGTTTTCATTCAAACTCTGTTCTGTACATTCTAATTCCGTTGTTTTCATTCAAACTCTGTTGTTTTCATTCTACTTCTTTTGTTTGTTTTAAACTTCCATTGTTTTCATTCAAATTCCATTGTTTTCATTCAAATTCTGTTCTGTTCATTCTAATTCCGTTGTTTTGATTCAAACTCTGTTCTGTACATTCTAATTCCGTTGTTTTCATTCAAACTCTGTTCTGTACATTCTAATTCCGTTGTTTTCATTCAAACTCTGTTCTGCACATTCTAATTCCTTTGTTTTCATTCAAATTCTGTTCTGTACATTCTAATTCCGTTGTTTTCATTCAAACTCTGTTCTGTACATTCTAATTCTGTTGTTTTCATTCAAATTCCATTGTTTTGATTCAAATTCTGTTCTGTTCATTCTAATTCCGTTGTTTTGATTCAAACTCTGTTCTGTACATTCTAATTCTGTTGTTTTCATTCAAATTCCATTGTTTTTATTCAAATTCTGTTCTGTTCATTCTAATTCCGTTGTTTTCATTCAAACTCTGTTCTTTACATTCTAATTCCGTTGTTTTGATTCAAACTCTGTTCTGTACATTCTAATTCCGTTGTTTTGATTCAAACTCTGTTCTGTACATTCTAATTCCATTGTTTTGATTCAAACTCTGTTCTGTACATTCTAATTCCATTGTTTTCATTCAAACTCTGTTCTGTACATTTAAATTCTGTTGTTTTCATTCAAATTCCATTGTTTTCATTCAAACTCTGTTCTGTTCATTCTAATTCCGTTGTTTTCATTCAAATTCTATTCATTTCATTCTAATTCCGTTCTTTTTATTGAAATTCGGTTGTTTTCATTCAAATGATTTTGTTTTCATTCTAATTCTACTCTTTTTATTCAAATTCTGTTGTTTTCATTCAAAATTCCGTCGTTTTCATGTTAATTCCGTTGTTTTGATTCAAATTCTGTTGTTTTCATTCAAATTCCATTGTTTTGATTCAAATTCGCTTCTTTACATTCTAATTCCATTGTTTTCATTCAAAGTCTGTTCTGCACATTCTAATTCCTTTGTTTTCATTCAAATTCTGTTCTGTACATTATAATTCCGTTGTTTTCATTCACACTCTGTTCTGTACATTCTAATTCCGTTGTTTTCATTCAAACTCTGTTCTGTACATTCTAATTCCGTTGTTTTCATTCAAATACTGTTGTTTTCATTCTAATTCTGTTATTTGCTTTAAAATTCCATTGTTTTGATTCAAATTCTGTTGTTTTCATTCAACTTCCATTGTTTTGATTCAAATTCTGTTCTGTTCATTCTAATTCCGTTGTTTTCATTCAAATTCTATTCATTTCATTCTAATTCTACTCTTTTTATTCAAATTCTGTTGTTTTCATTAAAATTCCGTCATTTTCATGTTAATTCCGTTGTTTTCATTCAAATTCCATTATTTTGATTCAAATTCTGTTCTTTACATTCTAATTCCGTTGTTTTCATTCAAACTCTGTTCTGTACATTCTAATTCCATTGTTTTCATTCAAACTCTGTTCTGTACATTCTAATTCTGTTGTTTTCATTCAAATTCCATTGTTTTGATTCAAACTCTGTTCTGTTCATTCTAATTCCGTTGTTTTCATTCAAACTCTGTTCTGTACATTCTAATTCCGTTGTTTTCATTCAAACTCTGTTGTTTTCATTCTACTTCTTTTGTTTGCTTTAAAATTCCATTGTTTTCATTCAAATTCTGTTGTTTTCATTCAAATTCTATTCATTTCATTCTAATTCCATTCTTTTTATTGAAATTCGGTTGTTTTCATTCAAATGCTTTTGTTTTCATTCTAATTCTACTCTTTTTATTCAAATTCTGTTGTTTTCATTAAAATTCCGTCATTTTCATGTTAATTCCGTTGTTTTGATTCAAATTCTGTTGTTTTCATTCAAATTCCATTATTTTGATTCAAATTCTGTTCTTTACATTCTAATTCCGTTGTTTTCATTCAAACTCTGTTCTGTACATTCTAATTCCGTTGTTTTCATTCAAATTCCATTGTTTTGATTCAAACTCTGTTCTGTACATTCTAATTCCATTGTTTTCATTCAAACTCTGTTCTGTACATTTAAATTCTGTTGTTTTCATTCAAATTCCATTGTTTTGATTCAAACTCTGTTCTGTTCATTCTAATTCCGTTGTTTTCATTCAAATTCTATTCATTTCATTCTAATTCCGTTCTTTTTATTGAAATTCGGTTGTTTTCATTCAAATGATTTTGTTTTCATTCTAATTCTACTCTTTTTATTCAAATTCTGTTGTTTTCATTCAAAATTCCGTCGTTTTCATGTTAATTCCGTTGTTTTCATTCAAATTCTGTTGTTTTCATTCAAATTCCATTGTTTTGATTCAAATTCGCTTCTTTACATTCTAATTCCATTGTTTTCATTCAAATTCTGTTCTGCACATTCTAATTCCTTTGTTTTCATTCAAATTCTGTTCTGTACATTCTAATTCCGTTGTTTTCATTCAAACTCTGTTCTGTACATTCTAATTCCGTTGTTTTCATTCAAATACTGTTGTTTTCATTCTAATTCTGTTATTTGCTTTAAAATTCCATTGTTTTGATTCAAATTCTGTTGTTTTCATTCAACTTCCATTGTTTTGATTCAAATTCTGTTCTGTTCATTCTAATTCCGTTGTTTTCATTCAAATTCTATTCATTTCATTCTAATTCTACTCTTTTTATTCAAATTCTGTTGTTTTCATTAAAATTCCGTCATTTTCATGTTAATTCCGTTGTTTTGATTCAAATTCTGTTGTTTTCATTCAAATTCCATTATTTTGATTCAAATTCTGTTCTTTACATTCTAATTCCGTTGTTTTCATTCAAACTCTGTTCTGTACATTCTAATTCCGTTGTTTTCATTCAAACTCTGTTGTTTTCATTCTACTTCTTTTGTTTGCTTTAAAATTCCATTGTTTTCATTCAAATTCTGTTGTTTTCATTCAAATTCTATTCATTTCATTCTAATTCCATTCTTTTTATTGAAAGTCGGTTGTTTTCATTCAAATGCTTTTGTTTTCATTCTAATTCTACTCTTTTTATTCAAATTCTGTTGTTTTCATTAAAATTCCGTCATTTTCATGTTAATTCCGTTGTTTTGATTCAAATTCTGTTGTTTTCATTCAAATTCCATTATTTTGATTCAAATTCTGTTCTTTACATTCTAATTCCGTTGTTTTCATTCAAACTCTGTTCTGTACATTCTAATTCCGTTGTTTTCATTCAAATTCCATTGTTTTGATTCAAACTCTGTTCTGTACATTCTAATTCCATTGTTTTCATTCAAACTCTGTTCTGTACATTTAAATTCTGTTGTTTTCATTCAAATTCCATTGTTTTGATTCAAACTCTGTTCTGTTCATTCTAATTCCGTTGTTTTCATTCAAATTCTATTCATTTCATTCTAATTCCGTTCTTTTTATTGAAATTCGGTTGTTTTCATTCAAATGATTTTGTTTTCATTCTAATTCTACTCTTTTTATTCAAATTCTGTTGTTTTCATTCAAAATTCCGTCGTTTTCATGTTAATTCCGTTGTTTTCATTCAAATTCTGTTGTTTTCATTCAAATTCCATTGTTTTGATTCAAATTCGCTTCTTTACATTCTAATTCCATTGTTTTCATTCAAAGTCTGTTCTGCACATTCTAATTCCTTTGTTTTCATTCAAATTCTGTTCTGTACATTGTAATTCCGTTGTTTTCATTCACACTCTGTTCTGTACATTCTAATTCCGTTGTTTTCATTTAAATACTGTTGTTTTCATTCTAATTCTGTTATTTGCTTTAAAATTCCATTGTTTTGATTCAAATTCTGTTGTTTTCATTCAACTTCCATTGTTTTGATTCAAATTCTGTTCTGTTCATTCTAATTCCGTTGTTTTCATTCAAATTCTATTCATTTCATTCTAATTCTACTCTTTTTATTCAAATTCTGTTGTTTTCATTAAAATTCCGTCATTTTCATGTTAATTCCGTTGTTTTGATTCAAATTCTGTTGTTTTCATTCAAATTCCATTATTTTGATTCAAATTCTGTTCTTTACATTCTAATTCCGTTGTTTTCATTCAAACTCTGTTCTGTACATTCTAATTCCGTTGTTTTCATTCAAATTCCATTGTTTTGATTCAAATTCTGTTCTGTTCATTCTAATTCCGCTGTTTTCATTCAAACTCTGTTCTGTACATTCTAATTCCATTGTTTTGATTCAAACTCTGTTCTGTACATTCTAATTCCATTGTTTTAATTCAAACTCTGTTCTGTACATTCTAATTCTGTTGTTTTCATTCAAATTCCATTGTTTTGATTCAAACTCTGTTCTGTTCATTCTAATTCCGTTGTTTTCATTCAAACTCTGTTCTGTACATTCTAATTCCGTTGTTTTCATTCAAACTCTGTTGTTTTCATTCTACTTCTTTTGTTTGTTTTAAACTTCCATTGTTTTCATTCAAATTCCATTGTTTTCATTCAAATTCTGTTCTGTTCATTCTAATTCCGTTGTTTTGATTCAAACTCTGTTCTGTACATTCTAATTCCGTTGTTTTCATTCAAACTCTGTTCTGTACATTCTAATTCCGTTGTTTTCATTCAAACTCTGTTCTGCACATTCTAATTCCTTTGTTTTCATTCAAATTCTGTTCTGTACATTCTAATTCCGTTGTTTTCATTCAAACTCTGTTCTGTACATTCTAATTCTGTTGTTTTCATTCAAATTCCATTGTTTTGATTCAAATTCTGTTCTGTTCATTCTAATTCCGTTGTTTTGATTCAAACTCTGTTCTGTACATTCTAATTCTGTTGTTTTCATTCAAATTCCATTGTTTTTATTCAAATTCTGTTCTGTTCATTCTAATTCCGTTGTTTTCATTCAAACTCTGTTCTTTACATTCTAATTCCGTTGTTTTGATTCAAACTCTGTTCTGTACATTCTAATTCCGTTGTTTTGATTCAAACTCTGTTCTGTACATTCTAATTCCATTGTTTTGATTCAAACTCTGTTCTGTACATTCTAATTCCATTGTTTTCATTCAAACTCTGTTCTGTACATTTAAATTCTGTTGTTTTCATTCAAATTCCATTGTTTTCATTCAAACTCTGTTCTGTTCATTCTAATTCCGTTGTTTTCATTCAAATTCTATTCATTTCATTCTAATTCCGTTCTTTTTATTGAAATTCGGTTGTTTTCATTCAAATGCTTTTGTTTTCATTCTAATTCTACTCTTTTTATTCAAATTCTGTTGTTTTCATTCAAAATTCCGTCGTTTTCATGTTAATTCCGTTGTTTTGATTCAAATTCTGTTGTTTTCATTCAAATTCCATTGTTTTGATTCAAATTCGCTTCTTTACATTCTAATTCCATTGTTTTCATTCAAAGTCTGTTCTGCACATTCTAATTCCTTTGTTTTCATTCAAATTCTGTTCTGTACATTATAATTCCGTTGTTTTCATTCACACTCTGTTCTGTACATTCTAATTCCGTTGTTTTCATTCAAACTCTGTTCTGTACATTCTAATTCCGTTGTTTTCATTCAAATACTGTTGTTTTCATTCTAATTCTGTTATTTGCTTTAAAATTCCATTGTTTTGATTCAAATTCTGTTGTTTTCATTCAACTTCCATTGTTTTGATTCAAATTCTGTTCTGTTCATTCTAATTCCGTTGTTTTCATTCAAATTCTATTCATTTCATTCTAATTCTACTCTTTTTATTCAAATTCTGTTGTTTTCATTAAAATTCCGTCATTTTCATGTTAATTCCGTTGTTTTCATTCAAATTCCATTATTTTGATTCAAATTCTGTTCTTTACATTCTAATTCCGTTGTTTTCATTCAAACTCTGTTCTGTACATTCTAATTCCATTGTTTTCATTCAAACTCTGTTCTGTACATTCTAATTCTGTTGTTTTCATTCAAATTCCATTGTTTTGATTCAAACTCTGTTCTGTTCATTCTAATTCCGTTGTTTTCATTCAAACTCTGTTCTGTACATTCTAATTCCGTTGTTTTCATTCAAACTCTGTTGTTTTCATTCTACTTCTTTTGTTTGCTTTAAAATTCCATTGTTTTCATTCAAATTCTGTTGTTTTCATTCAAATTCTATTCATTTCATTCTAATTCCATTCTTTTTATTGAAAGTCGGTTGTTTTCATTCAAATGCTTTTGTTTTCATTCTAATTCTACTCTTTTTATTCAAATTCTGTTGTTTTCATTAAAATTCCGTCATTTTCATGTTAATTCCGTTGTTTTGATTCAAATTCTGTTGTTTTCATTCAAATTCCATTATTTTGATTCAAATTCTGTTCTTTACATTCTAATTCCGTTGTTTTCATTCAAACTCTGTTCTGTACATTCTAATTCCGTTGTTTTCATTCAAATTCCATTGTTTTGATTCAAACTCTGTTCTGTACATTCTAATTCCATTGTTTTCATTCAAACTCTGTTCTGTACATTTAAATTCTGTTGTTTTCATTCAAATTCCATTGTTTTGATTCAAACTCTGTTCTGTTCATTCTAATTCCGTTGTTTTCATTCAAATTCTATTCATTTCATTCTAATTCCGTTCTTTTTATTGAAATTCGGTTGTTTTCATTCAAATGATTTTGTTTTCATTCTAATTCTACTCTTTTTATTCAAATTCTGTTGTTTTCATTCAAAATTCCGTCGTTTTCATGTTAATTCCGTTGTTTTCATTCAAATTCTGTTGTTTTCATTCAAATTCCATTGTTTTGATTCAAATTCGCTTCTTTACATTCTAATTCCATTGTTTTCATTCAAAGTCTGTTCTGCACATTCTAATTCCTTTGTTTTCATTCAAATTCTGTTCTGTACATTGTAATTCCGTTGTTTTCATTCACACTCTGTTCTGTACATTCTAATTCCGTTGTTTTCATTTAAATACTGTTGTTTTCATTCTAATTCTGTTATTTGCTTTAAAATTCCATTGTTTTGATTCAAATTCTGTTGTTTTCATTCAACTTCCATTGTTTTGATTCAAATTCTGTTCTGTTCATTCTAATTCCGTTGTTTTCATTCAAATTCTATTCATTTCATTCTAATTCTACTCTTTTTATTCAAATTCTGTTGTTTTCATTAAAATTCCGTCATTTTCATGTTAATTCCGTTGTTTTGATTCAAATTCTGTTGTTTTCATTCAAATTCCATTATTTTGATTCAAATTCTGTTCTTTACATTCTAATTCCGTTGTTTTCATTCAAACTCTGTTCTGTACATTCTAATTCCGTTGTTTTCATTCAAATTCCATTGTTTTGATTCAAATTCTGTTCTGTTCATTCTAATTCCGCTGTTTTCATTCAAACTCTGTTCTGTACATTCTAATTCCATTGTTTTGATTCAAACTCTGTTCTGTACATTCTAATTCCATTGTTTTAATTCAAACTCTGTTCTGTACATTCTAATTCTGTTGTTTTCATTCAAATTCCATTGTTTTGATTCAAACTCTGTTCTGTTCATTCTAATTCCGTTGTTTTCATTCAAACTCTGTTCTGTACATTCTAATTCCGTTGTTTTCATTCAAACTCTGTTGTTTTCATTCTACTTCTTTTGTTTGTTTTAAACTTCCATTGTTTTCATTCAAATTCCATTGTTTTCATTCAAATTCTGTTCTGTTCATTCTAATTCCGTTGTTTTGATTCAAACTCTGTTCTGTACATTCTAATTCCGTTGTTTTCATTCAAACTCTGTTCTGTACATTCTAATTCCGTTGTTTTCATTCAAACTCTGTTCTGCACATTCTAATTCCTTTGTTTTCATTCAAATTCTGTTCTGTACATTCTAATTCCGTTGTTTTCATTCAAACTCTGTTCTGTACATTCTAATTCTGTTGTTTTCATTCAAATTCCATTGTTTTGATTCAAATTCTGTTCTGTTCATTCTAATTCCGTTGTTTTGATTCAAACTCTGTTCTGTACATTCTAATTCTGTTGTTTTCATTCAAATTCCATTGTTTTTATTCAAATTCTGTTCTGTTCATTCTAATTCCGTTGTTTTCATTCAAACTCTGTTCTTTACATTCTAATTCCGTTGTTTTGATTCAAACTCTGTTCTGTACATTCTAATTCCGTTGTTTTGATTCAAACTCTGTTCTGTACATTCTAATTCCATTGTTTTGATTCAAACTCTGTTCTGTACATTCTAATTCCATTGTTTTCATTCAAACTCTGTTCTGTACATTTAAATTCTGTTGTTTTCATTCAAATTCCATTGTTTTCATTCAAACTCTGTTCTGTTCATTCTAATTCCGTTGTTTTCATTCAAATTCTATTCATTTCATTCTAATTCCGTTCTTTTTATTGAAATTCGGTTGTTTTCATTCAAATGCTTTTGTTTTCATTCTAATTCTACTCTTTTTATTCAAATTCTGTTGTTTTCATTCAAAATTCCGTCGTTTTCATGTTAATTCCGTTGTTTTGATTCAAATTCTGTTGTTTTCATTCAAATTCCATTGTTTTGATTCAAATTCGCTTCTTTACATTCTAATTCCATTGTTTTCATTCAAAGTCTGTTCTGCACATTCTAATTCCTTTGTTTTCATTCAAATTCTGTTCTGTACATTATAATTCCGTTGTTTTCATTCACACTCTGTTCTGTACATTCTAATTCCGTTGTTTTCATTCAAACTCTGTTCTGTACATTCTAATTCCGTTGTTTTCATTCAAATACTGTTGTTTTCATTCTAATTCTGTTATTTGCTTTAAAATTCCATTGTTTTGATTCAAATTCTGTTGTTTTCATTCAACTTCCATTGTTTTGATTCAAATTCTGTTCTGTTCATTCTAATTCCGTTGTTTTCATTCAAATTCTATTCATTTCATTCTAATTCTACTCTTTTTATTCAAATTCTGTTGTTTTCATTAAAATTCCGTCATTTTCATGTTAATTCCGTTGTTTTCATTCAAATTCCATTATTTTGATTCAAATTCTGTTCTTTACATTCTAATTCCGTTGTTTTCATTCAAACTCTGTTCTGTACATTCTAATTCCATTGTTTTCATTCAAACTCTGTTCTGTACATTCTAATTCTGTTGTTTTCATTCAAATTCCATTGTTTTGATTCAAACTCTGTTCTGTTCATTCTAATTCCGTTGTTTTCATTCAAACTCTGTTCTGTACATTCTAATTCCGTTGTTTTCATTCAAACTCTGTTGTTTTCATTCTACTTCTTTTGTTTGCTTTAAAATTCCATTGTTTTCATTCAAATTCTGTTGTTTTCATTCAAATTCTATTCATTTCATTCTAATTCCATTCTTTTTATTGAAAGTCGGTTGTTTTCATTCAAATGCTTTTGTTTTCATTCTAATTCTACTCTTTTTATTCAAATTCTGTTGTTTTCATTAAAATTCCGTCATTTTCATGTTAATTCCGTTGTTTTGATTCAAATTCTGTTGTTTTCATTCAAATTCCATTATTTTGATTCAAATTCTGTTCTTTACATTCTAATTCCGTTGTTTTCATTCAAACTCTGTTCTGTACATTCTAATTCCGTTGTTTTCATTCAAATTCCATTGTTTTGATTCAAACTCTGTTCTGTACATTCTAATTCCATTGTTTTCATTCAAACTCTGTTCTGTACATTTAAATTCTGTTGTTTTCATTCAAATTCCATTGTTTTCATTCAAACTCTGTTCTGTTCATTCTAATTCCGTTGTTTTCATTCAAATTCTATTCATTTCATTCTAATTCCGTTCTTTTTATTGAAATTCGGTTGTTTTCATTCAAATGATTTTGTTTTCATTCTAATTCTACTCTTTTTATTCAAATTCTGTTGTTTTCATTCAAAATTCCGTCGTTTTCATGTTAATTCCGTTGTTTTCATTCAAATTCTGTTGTTTTCATTCAAATTCCATTGTTTTGATTCAAATTCGCTTCTTTACATTCTAATTCCATTGTTTTCATTCAAAGTCTGTTCTGCACATTCTAATTCCTTTGTTTTCATTCAAATTCTGTTCTGTACATTGTAATTCCGTTGTTTTCATTCACACTCTGTTCTGTACATTCTAATTCCGTTGTTTTCATTTAAATACTGTTGTTTTCATTCTAATTCTGTTATTTGCTTTAAAATTCCATTGTTTTGATTCAAATTCTGTTGTTTTCATTCAACTTCCATTGTTTTGATTCAAATTCTGTTCTGTTCATTCTAATTCCGTTGTTTTCATTCAAATTCTATTCATTTCATTCTAATTCTACTCTTTTTATTCAAATTCTGTTGTTTTCATTAAAATTCCGTCATTTTCATGTTAATTCCGTTGTTTTGATTCAAATTCTGTTGTTTTCATTCAAATTCCATTATTTTGATTCAAATTCTGTTCTTTACATTCTAATTCCGTTGTTTTCATTCAAACTCTGTTCTGTACATTCTAATTCCGTTGTTTTCATTCAAATTCCATTGTTTTGATTCAAATTCTGTTCTGTTCATTCTAATTCCGCTGTTTTCATTCAAACTCTGTTCTGTACATTCTAATTCCATTGTTTTGATTCAAACTCTGTTCTGTACATTCTAATTCCATTGTTTTAATTCAAACTCTGTTCTGTACATTCTAATTCTGTTGTTTTCATTCAAATTCCATTGTTTTGATTCAAACTCTGTTCTGTTCATTCTAATTCCGTTGTTTTCATTCAAACTCTGTTCTGTACATTCTAATTCCGTTGTTTTCATTCAAACTCTGTTGTTTTCATTCTACTTCTTTTGTTTGTTTTAAACTTCCATTGTTTTCATTCAAATTCTGTTGTTTTCATTCAAATTCCATTGTTTTCATTCAAATTCTGTTCTGTTCATTCTAATTCCGTTGTTTTGATTCAAACTCTGTTCTGTACATTCTAATTCCGTTGTTTTGATTCAAACTCTGTTCTGTACATTCTAATTCCATTGTTTTGATTCAAACTCTGTTCTGTACATTTAAATTCTGTTGTTTTCATTCAAATTCCATTGTTTTCATTCAAACTCTGTTCTGTACATTTAAATTCTGTTGTTTTCATTCAAATTCCATTGTTTTCATTCAAACTCTGTTCTGTTCATTCTAATTCCGTTGTTTTCATTCAAATTCTATTCATTTCATTCTAATTCCGTTCTTTTTATTGAAATTCGGTTGTTTTCATTCAAATGATTTTGTTTTCATTCTAATTCTACTCTTTTTATTCAAATTCTGTTGTTTTCATTCAAAATTCCGTCGTTTTCATGTTAATTCCGTTGTTTTCATTCAAATTCTGTTGTTTTCATTCAAATTCCATTGTTTTGATTCAAATTCGCTTCTTTACATTCTAATTCCATTGTTTTCATTCAAAGTCTGTTCTGCACATTCTAATTCCTTTGTTTTCATTCAAATTCTGTTCTGTACATTGTAATTCCGTTGTTTTCATTCACACTCTGTTCTGTACATTCTAATTCCGTTGTTTTCATTCAAACTCTGTTCTGTACATTCTAATTCCGTTGTTTTCATTCAAATACTGTTGTTTTCATTCTAATTCTGTTATTTGCTTTAAAATTCCATTGTTTTGATTCAAATTCTGTTGTTTTCATTCAACTTCCATTGTTTTGATTCAAATTCTGTTCTGTTCATTCTAATTCCGTTGTTTTCATTCAAATTCTATTCATTTCATTCTAATTCTACTCTTTTTATTCAAATTCTGTTGTTTTCATTAAAATTCCGTCATTTTCATGTTAATTCCGTTGTTTTGATTCAAATTCTGTTGTTTTCATTCAAATTCCATTATTTTGATTCAAATTCTGTTCTTTACATTCTAATTCCGTTGTTTTCATTCAAACTCTGTTCTGTACATTCTAATTCCATTGTTTTCATTCAAACTCTGTTCTGTACATTCTAATTCTGTTGTTTTCATTCAAATTCCATTGTTTTGATTCAAACTCTGTTCTGTACATTCTAATTCCGTTGTTTTCATTCAAACTCTGTTCTGTACATTCTAATTCCGTTGTTTTCATTCAAACTCTGTTGTTTTCATTCTACTTCTTTTGTTTGTTTTAAACTTCCATTGTTTTCATTCAAATTCTGTTGTTTTCATTCAAATTCCATTGTTTTCATTCAAATTCTGTTCTGTTCATTCTAATTCCGTTGTTTTGATTCAAACTCTGTTCTGTACATTCTAATTCCGTTGTTTTCATTCAAACTCTGTTCTGTACATTCTAATTCCGTTGTTTTCATTCAAACTCTGTTCTGCACATTCTAATTCCTTTGTTTTCATTCAAATTCTGTTCTGTACATTCTAATTCCGTTGTTTTCATTCAAATACTGTTGTTTTCATTCTAATTCTGTTATTTGCTTTAAAATTCCATTGTTTTGATTCAAATTCTGTTGTTTTCATTCAACTTCCATTGTTTTGATTCAAATTGTGTTCTGTTCATTCTAATTCCGTTGTTTTCATTCAAATTCTATTCATTTCATTCTAATTCTACTCTTTTTATTCAAATTCTGTTGTTTTCATTAAAATTCCGTCATTTTCATGTTAATTCCGTTGTTTTGATTCAAATTCTGTTGTTTTCATTAAAATTCCATTATTTTGATTCAAATTCTGTTCTTTACATTCTAATTCCGTTGTTTTCATTCAAACTCTGTTCTGTACATTCTAATTCCGTTGTTTTCATTCAAATTCCATTGTTTTGATTCAAATTCTGTTCTGTTCATTCTAATTCCGTTGTTTTCATTCAAATTCTATTCATTTCATTCTAATTCTACTCTTTTTATTCAAATTCTGTTGTTTTCATTAAAATTCCGTCATTTTCATGTTAATTCCGTTGTTTTCATTCAAATTCCATTATTTTGATTCAAATTCTGTTCTTTACATTCTAATTCCGTTGTTTTCATTCAAACTCTGTTCTGTACATTCTAATTCCATTGTTTTCATTCAAACTCTGTTCTGTACATTCTAATTCTGTTGTTTTCATTCAAATTCCATTGTTTTGATTCAAACTCTGTTCTGTTCATTCTAATTCCGTTGTTTTCATTCAAACTCTGTTCTGTACATTCTAATTCCGTTGTTTTCATTCAAACTCTGTTGTTTTCATTCTACTTCTTTTGTTTGCTTTAAAATTCCATTGTTTTCATTCAAATTCTGTTGTTTTCATTCAAATTCTATTCATTTCATTCTAATTCCATTCTTTTTATTGAAATTCGGTTGTTTTCATTCAAATGCTTTTGTTTTCATTCTAATTCTACTCTTTTTATTCAAATTCTGTTGTTTTCATTAAAATTCCGTCATTTTCATGTTAATTCCGTTGTTTTGATTCAAATTCTGTTGTTTTCATTCAAATTCCATTATTTTGATTCAAATTCTGTTCTTTACATTCTAATTCCGTTGTTTTCATTCAAACTCTGTTCTGTACATTCTAATTCCGTTGTTTTCATTCAAATTCCATTGTTTTGATTCAAACTCTGTTCTGTACATTCTAATTCCATTGTTTTCATTCAAACTCTGTTCTGTACATTTAAATTCTGTTGTTTTCATTCAAATTCCATTGTTTTCATTCAAACTCTGTTCTGTTCATTCTAATTCCGTTGTTTTCATTCAAATTCTATTCATTTCATTCTAATTCCGTTCTTTTTATTGAAATTCGGTTGTTTTCATTCAAATGATTTTGTTTTCATTCTAATTCTACTCTTTTTATTCAAATTCTGTTGTTTTCATTCAAAATTCCGTCGTTTTCATGTTAATTCCGTTGTTTTCATTCAAATTCTGTTGTTTTCATTCAAATTCCATTGTTTTGATTCAAATTCGCTTCTTTACATTCTAATTCCATTGTTTTCATTCAAAGTCTGTTCTGCACATTCTAATTCCTTTGTTTTCATTCAAATTCTGTTCTGTACATTGTAATTCCGTTGTTTTCATTCACACTCTGTTCTGTACATTCTAATTCCGTTGTTTTCATTCAAACTCTGTTCTGTACATTCTAATTCCGTTGTTTTCATTCAAATACTGTTGTTTTCATTCTAATTCTTTTGTTTGTTTTAAACTTCCATTGTTTTCATTCAAATTCTGTTGTTTTCATTCAAATTCCATTGTTTTCATTCAAATTCTGTTCTGTTCATTCTAATTCCGTTGTTTTGATTCAAACTCTGTTCTGTACATTCTAATTCCGTTGTTTTCATTCAAACTCTGTTCTGTACATTCTAATTCTGTTGTTTTCATTCAAATTCCATTGTTTTGATTCAAACTCTGTTCTGTACATTCTAATTCCGTTGTTTTCATTCAAACTCTGTTCTGTACATTCTAATTCCGTTGTTTTCATTCAAACTCTGTTGTTTTCATTCTACTTCTTTTGTTTGTTTTAAACTTCCATTGTTTTCATTCAAATTCTGTTGTTTTCATTCAAATTCCATTGTTTTCATTCAAATTCTGTTCTGTTCATTCTAATTCCGTTGTTTTGATTCAAACTCTGTTCTGTACATTCTAATTCCGTTGTTTTCATTCAAACTCTGTTCTGTACATTCTAATTCCGTTGTTTTCATTCAAACTCTGTTCTGCACATTCTAATTCCTTTGTTTTCATTCAAATTCTGTTCTGTACATTCTAATTCCGTTGTTTTCATTCAAATACTGTTGTTTTCATTCTAATTCTGTTATTTGCTTTAAAATTCCATTGTTTTGATTCAAATTCTGTTGTTTTCATTCAACTTCCATTGTTTTGATTCAAATTCTGTTCTGTTCATTCTAATTCCGTTGTTTTCATTCAAATTCTATTCATTTCATTCTAATTCTACCCTTTTTATTCAAATTCTGTTGTTTTCATTAAAATTCCGTCATTTTCATGTTAATTCCGTTGTTTTGATTCAAATTCTGTTGTTTTCATTCAAATTCCATTATTTTGATTCAAATTCTGTTCTTTACATTCTAATTCCGTTGTTTTCATTCAAACTCTGTTCTGTACATTCTAATTCCGTTGTTTTCATTCAAATTCCATTGTTTTGATTCAAATTCTGTTCTGTTCATTCTAATTCCGTTGTTTTCATTCAAACTCTGTTCTGTACATTCTAATTCCATTGTTTTGATTCAAACTCTGTTCTGTACATTCTAATTCTGTTGTTTTCATTCAAATTCCATTGTTTTTATTCAAATTCTGTTCTGTTCATTCTAATTCCGTTGTTTTCATTCAAACTCTGTTCTGTTCATTCTAATTCCGTTGTTTTCATTCAAATTCTATTCATTTCATTCTAATTCCGTTCTTTTTATTGAAATTCGGTTGTTTTCATTCAAATGATTTTGTTTTCATTCTAATTCTACTCTTTTTATTCAAATTCTGTTGTTTTCATTCAAAATTCCGTCGTTTTCATGTTAATTCCGTTGTTTTCATTCAAATTCTGTTGTTTTCATTCAAATTCCATTGTTTTGATTCAAATTCGCTTCTTTACATTCTAATTCCATTGTTTTCATTCAAAGTCTGTTCTGCACATTCTAATTCCTTTGTTTTCATTCAAATTCTGTTCTGTACATTGTAATTCCGTTGTTTTCATTCACACTCTGTTCTGTACATTCTAATTCCGTTGTTTTCATTCAAACTCTGTTCTGTACATTCTAATTCCGTTGTTTTCATTCAAATACTGTTGTTTTCATTCTAATTCTGTTATTTGCTTTAAAATTCCATTGTTTTGATTCAAATTCTGTTGTTTTCATTCAACTTCCATTGTTTTGATTCAAATTCTGTTCTGTTCATTCTAATTCCGTTGTTTTCATTCAAATTCTATTCATTTCATTCTAATTCTACTCTTTTTATTCAAATTCTGTTGTTTTCATTAAAATTCCGTCATTTTCATGTTAATTCCGTTGTTTTCATTCAAATTCCATTATTTTGATTCAAATTCTGTTCTTTACATTCTAATTCCGTTGTTTTCATTCAAACTCTGTTCTGTACATTCTAATTCCATTGTTTTCATTCAAACTCTGTTCTGTACATTCTAATTCTGTTGTTTTCATTCAAATTCCATTGTTTTGATTCAAACTCTGTTCTGTTCATTCTAATTCCGTTGTTTTCATTCAAACTCTGTTCTGTACATTCTAATTCCGTTGTTTTCATTCAAACTCTGTTGTTTTCATTCTACTTCTTTTGTTTGCTTTAAAATTCCATTGTTTTCATTCAAATTCTGTTGTTTTCATTCAAATTCTATTCATTTCATTCTAATTCCATTCTTTTTATTGAAATTCGGTTGTTTTCATTCAAATGCTTTTGTTTTCATTCTAATTCTACTCTTTTTATTCAAATTCTGTTGTTTTCATTAAAATTCCGTCATTTTCATGTTAATTCCGTTGTTTTGATTCAAATTCTGTTGTTTTCATTCAAATTCCATTATTTTGATTCAAATTCTGTTCTGTTCATTCTAATTCCGTTGTTTTCATTCAAACTCTGTTCTGTACATTCTAATTCCGTTGTTTTCATTCAAATTCCATTGTTTTGATTCAAATTCGCTTCTTTACATTCTAATTCCATTGTTTTCATTCAAAGTCTGTTCTGCACATTCTAATTCCTTTGTTTTCATTCAAATTCTGTTCTGTACATTGTAATTCCGTTGTTTTCATTCACACTCTGTTCTGTACATTCTAATTCCGTTGTTTTCATTCAAACTCTGTTCTGTACATTCTAATTCCGTTGTTTTCATTCAAATACTGTTGTTTTCATTCTAATTCTTTTGTTTGTTTTAAACTTCCATTGTTTTCATTCAAATTCTGTTGTTTTCATTCAAATTCCATTGTTTTCATTCAAATTCTGTTCTGTTCATTCTAATTCCGTTGTTTTGATTCAAACTCTGTTCTGTACATTCTAATTCCGTTGTTTTCATTCAAACTCTGTTCTGTACATTCTAATTCTGTTGTTTTCATTCAAATTCCATTGTTTTGATTCAAACTCTGTTCTGTACATTCTAATTCCGTTGTTTTCATTCAAACTCTGTTCTGTACATTCTAATTCCGTTGTTTTCATTCAAACTCTGTTGTTTTCATTCTACTTCTTTTGTTTGTTTTAAACTTCCATTGTTTTCATTCAAATTCTGTTGTTTTCATTCAAATTCCATTGTTTTCATTCAAATTCTGTTCTGTTCATTCTAATTCCGTTGTTTTGATTCAAACTCTGTTCTGTACATTCTAATTCCGTTGTTTTCATTCAAACTCTGTTCTGTACATTCTAATTCCGTTGTTTTCATTCAAACTCTGTTCTGCACATTCTAATTCCTTTGTTTTCATTCAAATTCTGTTCTGTACATTCTAATTCCGTTGTTTTCATTCAAATACTGTTGTTTTCATTCTAATTCTGTTATTTGCTTTAAAATTCCATTGTTTTGATTCAAATTCTGTTGTTTTCATTCAACTTCCATTGTTTTGATTCAAATTCTGTTCTGTTCATTCTAATTCCGTTGTTTTCATTCAAATTCTATTCATTTCATTCTAATTCTACCCTTTTTATTCAAATTCTGTTGTTTTCATTAAAATTCCGTCATTTTCATGTTAATTCCGTTGTTTTGATTCAAATTCTGTTGTTTTCATTCAAATTCCATTATTTTGATTCAAATTCTGTTCTTTACATTCTAATTCCGTTGTTTTCATTCAAACTCTGTTCTGTACATTCTAATTCCGTTGTTTTCATTCAAATTCCATTGTTTTGATTCAAATTCTGTTCTGTTCATTCTAATTCCGTTGTTTTCATTCAAACTCTGTTCTGTACATTCTAATTCCATTGTTTTGATTCAAACTCTGTTCTGTACATTCTAATTCTGTTGTTTTCATTCAAATTCCATTGTTTTTATTCAAATTCTGTTCTGTTCATTCTAATTCCGTTGTTTTCATTCAAACTCTGTTCTGTTCATTCTAATTCCGTTGTTTTCATTCAAATTCTATTCATTTCATTCTAATTCCGTTCTTTTTATTGAAATTCGGTTGTTTTCATTCAAATGATTTTGTTTTCATTCTAATTCTACTCTTTTTATTCAAATTCTGTTGTTTTCATTCAAAATTCCGTCGTTTTCATGTTAATTCCGTTGTTTTCATTCAAATTCTGTTGTTTTCATTCAAATTCCATTGTTTTGATTCAAATTCGCTTCTTTACATTCTAATTCCATTGTTTTCATTCAAAGTCTGTTCTGCACATTCTAATTCCTTTGTTTTCATTCAAATTCTGTTCTGTACATTGTAATTCCGTTGTTTTCATTCACACTCTGTTCTGTACATTCTAATTCCGTTGTTTTCATTCAAACTCTGTTCTGTACATTCTAATTCCGTTGTTTTCATTCAAATACTGTTGTTTTCATTCTAATTCTGTTATTTGCTTTAAAATTCCATTGTTTTGATTCAAATTCTGTTGTTTTCATTCAACTTCCATTGTTTTGATTCAAATTCTGTTCTGTTCATTCTAATTCCGTTGTTTTCATTCAAATTCTATTCATTTCATTCTAATTCTACTCTTTTTATTCAAATTCTGTTGTTTTCATTAAAATTCCGTCATTTTCATGTTAATTCCGTTGTTTTCATTCAAATTCCATTATTTTGATTCAAATTCTGTTCTTTACATTCTAATTCCGTTGTTTTCATTCAAACTCTGTTCTGTACATTCTAATTCCATTGTTTTCATTCAAACTCTGTTCTGTACATTCTAATTCTGTTGTTTTCATTCAAATTCCATTGTTTTGATTCAAACTCTGTTCTGTTCATTCTAATTCCGTTGTTTTCATTCAAACTCTGTTCTGTACATTCTAATTCCGTTGTTTTCATTCAAACTCTGTTGTTTTCATTCTACTTCTTTTGTTTGCTTTAAAATTCCATTGTTTTCATTCAAATTCTGTTGTTTTCATTCAAATTCTATTCATTTCATTCTAATTCCATTCTTTTTATTGAAATTCGGTTGTTTTCATTCAAATGCTTTTGTTTTCATTCTAATTCTACTCTTTTTATTCAAATTCTGTTGTTTTCATTAAAATTCCGTCATTTTCATGTTAATTCCGTTGTTTTGATTCAAATTCTGTTGTTTTCATTCAAATTCCATTATTTTGATTCAAATTCTGTTCTGTTCATTCTAATTCCGTTGTTTTCATTCAAACTCTGTTCTGTACATTCTAATTCCGTTGTTTTCATTCAAATTCCATTGTTTTGATTCAAACTCTGTTCTGTACATTCTAATTCCATTGTTTTCATTCAAACTCTGTTCTGTACATTTAAATTCTGTTGTTTTCATTCAAATTCCATTGTTTTCATTCAAACTCTGTTCTGTTCATTCTAATTCCGTTGTTTTCATTCAAATTCTATTCATTTCATTCTAATTCCGTTCTTTTTATTGAAATTCAGTTGTTTTCATTCAAATGATTTTGTTTTCATTCTAATTCTACTCTTTTTATTCAAATTCTGTTGTTTTCATTCAAAATTCCGTCGTTTTCATGTTAATTCCGTTGTTTTCATTCAAATTCTGTTGTTTTCATTCAAATTCCATTGTTTTGATTCAAATTCGCTTCTTTACATTCTAATTCCATTGTTTTCATTCAAAGTCTGTTCTGCACATTCTAATTCCTTTGTTTTCATTCAAATTCTGTTCTGTACATTGTAATTCCGTTGTTTTCATTCACACTCTGTTCTGTACATTCTAATTCCGTTGTTTTCATTCAAACTCTCTTCTGTACATTCTAATTCCGTTGTTTTCATTCAAATACTGTTGTTTTCATTCTAATTCTGTTATTTGCTTTAAAATTCCATTGTTTTGATTCAAATTCTGTTGTTTTCATTCAACTTCCATTGTTTTGATTCAAATTCTGTTCTGTTCATTCTAATTCCGTTGTTTTCATTCAAATTCTATTCATTTCATTCTAATTCTACTCTTTTTATTCAAATTCTGTTGTTTTCATTAAAATTCCGTCATTTTCATGTTAATTCCGTTGTTTTGATTCAAATTCTGTTGTTTTCATTCAAATTCCATTATTTTGATTCAAATTCTGTTCTTTACATTCTAATTCCGTTGTTTTCATTCAAACTCTGTTCTGTACATTCTAATTCCATTGTTTTCATTCAAACTCTGTTCTGTACATTCTAATTCTGTTGTTTTCATTCAAATTCCATTGTTTTGATTCAAACTCTGTTCTGTACATTCTAATTCCGTTGTTTTCATTCAAACTCTGTTCTGTACATTCTAATTCCGTTGTTTTCATTCAAACTCTGTTGTTTTCATTCTACTTCTTTTGTTTGTTTTAAACTTCCATTGTTTTCATTCAAATTCTGTTGTTTTCATTCAAATTCCATTGTTTTCATTCAAATTCTGTTCTGTTCATTCTAATTCCGTTGTTTTGATTCAAACTCTGTTCTGTACATTCTAATTCCGTTGTTTTCATTCAAACTCTGTTCTGTACATTCTAATTCCGTTGTTTTCATTCAAACTCTGTTCTGCACATTCTAATTCCTTTGTTTTCATTCAAATTCTGTTCTGTACATTCTAATTCCGTTGTTTTCATTCAAATACTGTTGTTTTCATTCTAATTCTGTTATTTGCTTTAAAATTCCATTGTTTTGATTCAAATTCTGTTGTTTTCATTCAACTTCCATTGTTTTGATTCAAATTCTGTTCTGTTCATTCTAATTCCGTTGTTTTCATTCAAATTCTATTCATTTCATTCTAATTCTACTCTTTTTATTCAAATTCTGTTGTTTTCATTAAAATTCCGTCATTTTCATGTTAATTCCGTTGTTTTGATTCAAATTCTGTTGTTTTCATTCAAATTCCATTATTTTGATTCAAATTCTGTTCTTTACATTCTAATTCCGTTGTTTTCATTCAAACTCTGTTCTGTACATTCTAATTCCGTTGTTTTCATTCAAATTCCATTGTTTTGATTCAAATTCTGTTCTGTTCATTCTAATTCCGTTGTTTTCATTCAAACTCTGTTCTGTACATTCTAATTCCATTGTTTTGATTCAAACTCTGTTCTGTACATTCTAATTCCATTGTTTTAATTCAAACTCTGTTCTGTACATTCTAATTCTGTTGTTTTCATTCAAATTCCATTGTTTTGATTCAAACTCTGTTCTGTTCATTCTAATTCCGTTGTTTTCATTCAAACTCTGTTCTGTACATTCTAATTCCGTTGTTTTCATTCAAACTCTGTTGTTTTCATTCTACTTCTTTTGTTTGTTTTAAACTTCCATTGTTTTCATTCAAATTCTGTTGTTTTCATTCAAATTCCATTGTTTTCATTCAAATTCTGTTCTGTTCATTCTAATTCCGTTGTTTTGATTCAAACTCTGTTCTGTACATTCTAATTCCGTTGTTTTGATTCAAACTCTGTTCTGTACATTCTAATTCCATTGTTTTGATTCAAACTCTGTTCTGTACATTCTAATTCCATTGTTTTCATTCAAACTCTGTTCTGTACATTTAAATTCTGTTGTTTTCATTCAAATTCCATTGTTTTCATTCAAACTCTGTTCTGTTCATTCTAATTCCGTTGTTTTCATTCAAATTCTATTCATTTCATTCTAATTCCGTTCTTTTTATTGAAATTCGGTTGTTTTCATTCAAATGATTTTGTTTTCATTCTAATTCTACTCTTTTTATTCAAATTCTGTTGTTTTCATTCAAAATTCCGTCGTTTTCATGTTAATTCCGTTGTTTTCATTCAAATTCTGTTGTTTTCATTCAAATTCCATTGTTTTGATTCAAATTCGCTTCTTTACATTCTAATTCCATTGTTTTCATTCAAAGTCTGTTCTGCACATTCTAATTCCTTTGTTTTCATTCAAATTCTGTTCTGTACATTGTAATTCCGTTGTTTTCATTCACACTCTGTTCTGTACATTCTAATTCCGTTGTTTTCATTCAAACTCTGTTCTGTACATTCTAATTCCGTTGTTTTCATTCAAATACTGTTGTTTTCATTCTAATTCTGTTATTTGCTTTAAAATTCCATTGTTTTGATTCAAATTCTGTTGTTTTCATTCAACTTCCATTGTTTTGATTCAAATTCTGTTCTGTTCATTCTAATTCCGTTGTTTTCATTCAAATTCTATTCATTTCATTCTAATTCTACTCTTTTTATTCAAATTCTGTTGTTTTCATTAAAATTCCGTCATTTTCATGTTAATTCCGTTGTTTTGATTCAAATTCTGTTGTTTTCATTCAAATTCCATTATTTTGATTCAAATTCTGTTCTTTACATTCTAATTCCGTTGTTTTCATTCAAACTCTGTTCTGTACATTCTAATTCCATTGTTTTCATTCAAACTCTGTTCTGTACATTCTAATTCTGTTGTTTTCATTCAAATTCCATTGTTTTGATTCAAACTCTGTTCTGTACATTCTAATTCCGTTGTTTTCATTCAAACTCTGTTCTGTACATTCTAATTCCGTTGTTTTCATTCAAACTGTTGTTTTCATTCTACTTCTTTTGTTTGTTTTAAACTTCCATTGTTTTCATTCAAATTCTGTTGTTTTCATTCAAATTCCATTGTTTTCATTCAAATTCTGTTCTGTTCATTCTAATTCCGTTGTTTTCATTCAAACTCTGTTCTGTACATTCTAATTCCGTTGTTTTCATTCAAACTCTGTTCTGCACATTCTAATTCCTTTGTTTTCATTCAAATTCTGTTCTGTACATTCTAATTCCGTTGTTTTCATTCAAATACTGTTGTTTTCATTCTAATTCTGTTATTTGCTTTAAAATTCCATTGTTTTGATTCAAATTCTGTTGTTTTCATTCAACTTCCATTGTTTTGATTCAAATTCTGTTCTGTTCATTCTAATTCCGTTGTTTTCATTCAAATTCTATTCATTTCATTCTAATTCTACTCTTTTTATTCAAATTCTGTTGTTTTCATTAAAATTCCGTCATTTTCATGTTAATTCCGTTGTTTTGATTCAAATTCTGTTGTTTTCATTCAAATTCCATTATTTTGATTCAAATTCTGTTCTTTACATTCTAATTCCGTTGTTTTCATTCAAACTCGTTCTGTACATTCTAATTCCGTTGTTTTCATTCAAATTCCATTGTTTTGATTCAAATTCTGTTCTGTTCATTCTAATTCCGTTGTTTTCATTCAAACTCTGTTCTGTACATTCTAATTCCATTGTTTTGATTCAAACTCTGTTCTGTACATTCTAATTCCATTGTTTTAATTCAAACTCTGTTCTGTACATTCTAATTCTGTTGTTTTCATTCAAATTCCATTGTTTTGATTCAAACTCTGTTCTGTTCATTCTAATTCCGTTGTTTTCATTCAAACTCTGTTCTGTACATTCTAATTCCGTTGTTTTCATTCAAACTCTGTTGTTTTCATTCTACTTCTTTTGTTTGTTTTAAACTTCCATTGTTTTCATTCAAATTCTGTTGTTTTCATTCAAATTCCATTGTTTTCATTCAAATTCTGTTCTGTTCATTCTAATTCCGTTGTTTTGATTCAAACTCTGTTCTGTACATTCTAATTCCGTTGTTTTGATTCAAACTCTGTTCTGTACATTCTAATTCCATTGTTTTGATTCAAACTCTGTTCTGTACATTCTAATTCCATTGTTTTCATTCAAACTCTGTTCTGTACATTTAAATTCTGTTGTTTTCATTCAAATTCCATTGTTTTCATTCAAACTCTGTTCTGTTCATTCTAATTCCGTTGTTTTCATTCAAATTCTATTCATTTCATTCTAATTCCGTTCTTTTTATTGAAATTCGGTTGTTTTCATTCAAATGATTTTGTTTTCATTCTAATTCTACTCTTTTTATTCAAATTCTGTTTTCATTCAAAATTCCGTCGTTTTCATGTTAATTCCGTTGTTTTCATTCAAATTCTGTTGTTTTCATTCAAATTCCATTGTTTTGATTCAAATTCGCTTCTTTACATTCTAATTCCATTGTTTTCATTCAAAGTCTGTTCTGTACATTGTAATTCCGTTGTTTTCATTCACACTCTGTTCTGTACATTCTAATTCCGTTGTTTTCATTCAAACTCTGTTCTGTACATTCTAATTCCGTTGTTTTCATTCAAATACTGTTGTTTTCATTCTAATTCTGTTATTTGCTTTAAAATTCCATTGTTTTGATTCAAATTCTGTTGTTTTCATTCAACTTCCATTGTTTTGATTCAAATTCTGTTCTGTTCATTCTAATTCCGTTGTTTTCATTCAAATTCTATTCATTTCATTCTAATTCTACTCTTTTTATTCAAATTCTGTTGTTTTCATTAAAATTCCGTCATTTTCATGTTAATTCCGTTGTTTTGATTCAAATTCTGTTGTTTTCATTCAAATTCCATTATTTTGATTCAAATTCTGTTCTTTACATTCTAATTCCGTTGTTTTCATTCAAACTCTGTTCTGTACATTCTAATTCCATTGTTTTCATTCAAACTCTGTTCTGTACATTCTAATTCTGTTGTTTTCATTCAAATTCCATTGTTTTGATTCAAACTCTGTTCTGTACATTCTAATTCCGTTGTTTTCATTCAAACTCTGTTCTGTACATTCTAATTCCGTTGTTTTCATTCAAATTCCATTGTTTTGATTCAAATTCTGTTCTGTTCATTCTAATTCCGTTGTTTTCATTCAAACTCTGTTCTGTACATTCTAATTCCATTGTTTTGATTCAAACTCTGTTCTGTACATTCTAATTCTGTTGTTTTCATTCAAATTCCATTGTTTTTATTCAAATTCTGTTCTGTTCATTCTAATTCCGTTGTTTTCATTCAAACTCTGTTCTGTTCATTCTAATTCCGTTGTTTTCATTCAAATTCTATTCATTTCATTCTAATTCCGTTCTTTTTATTGAAATTCGGTTGTTTTCATTCAAATGATTTTGTTTTCATTCTAATTCTACTCTTTTTATTCAAATTCTGTTGTTTTCATTCAAAATTCCGTCGTTTTCATGTTAATTCCGTTGTTTTCATTCAAATTCTGTTGTTTTCATTCAAATTCCATTGTTTTGATTCAAATTCGCTTCTTTACATTCTAATTCCATTGTTTTCATTCAAAGTCTGTTCTGCACATTCTAATTCCTTTGTTTTCATTCAAATTCTGTTCTGTACATTGTAATTCCGTTGTTTTCATTCACACTCTGTTCTGTACATTCTAATTCCGTTGTTTTCATTCAAATACTGTTGTTTTCATTCTAATTCTGTTATTTGCTTTAAAATTCCATTGTTTTGATTCAAATTCTGTTGTTTTCATTCAACTTCCATTGTTTTGATTCAAATTCTGTTCTGTTCATTCTAATTCCGTTGTTTTCATTCAAATTCTATTCATTTCATTCTAATTCTACTCTTTTTATTCAAATTCTGTTGTTTTCATTAAAATTCCGTCATTTTCATGTTAATTCCGTTGTTTTCATTCAAATTCCATTATTTTGATTCAAATTCTGTTCTTTACATTCTAATTCCGTTGTTTTCATTCAAACTCTGTTCTGTACATTCTAATTCCATTGTTTTCATTCAAACTCTGTTCTGTACATTCTAATTCTGTTGTTTTCATTCAAATTCCATTGTTTTGATTCAAACTCTGTTCTGTTCATTCTAATTCCGTTGTTTTCATTCAAACTCTGTTCTGTACATTCTAATTCCGTTGTTTTCATTCAAACTCTGTTGTTTTCATTCTACTTCTTTTGTTTGCTTTAAAATTCCATTGTTTTCATTCAAATTCTGTTGTTTTCATTCAAATTCTATTCATTTCATTCTAATTCCATTCTTTTTATTGAAATTCGGTTGTTTTCATTCAAATGCTTTTGTTTTCATTCTAATTCTACTCTTTTTATTCAAATTCTGTTGTTTTCATTAAAATTCCGTCATTTTCATGTTAATTCCGTTGTTTTGATTCAAATTCTGTTGTTTTCATTCAAATTCCATTATTTTGATTCAAATTCTGTTCTGTTCATTCTAATTCCGTTGTTTTCATTCAAACTCTGTTCTGTACATTCTAATTCCGTTGTTTTCATTCAAATTCCATTGTTTTGATTCAAACTCTGTTCTGTACATTCTAATTCCATTGTTTTCATTCAAACTCTGTTCTGTACATTTAAATGCTGTTGTTTTCATTCAAATTCCATTGTTTTCATTCAAACTCTGTTCTGTTCATTCTAATTCCGTTGTTTTCATTCAAATTCTATTCATTTCATTCTAATTCCGTTCTTTTTATTGAAATTCAGTTGTTTTCATTCAAATGATTTTGTTTTCATTCTAATTCTACTCTTTTTATTCAAATTCTGTTGTTTTCATTCAAAATTCCGTCGTTTTCATGTTAATTCCGTTGTTTTCATTCAAATTCTGTTGTTTTCATTCAAATTCCATTGTTTTGATTCAAATTCGCTTCTTTACATTCTAATTCCATTGTTTTCATTCAAAGTCTGTTCTGCACATTCTAATTCCTTTGTTTTCATTCAAATTCTGTTCTGTACATTGTAATTCCGTTGTTTTCATTCACACTCTGTTCTGTACATTCTAATTCCGTTGTTTTCATTCAAACTCTGTTCTGTACATTCTAATTCCGTTGTTTTCATTCAAATACTGTTGTTTTCATTCTAATTCTGTTATTTGCTTTAAAATTCCATTGTTTTGATTCAAATTCTGTTGTTTTCATTCAACTTCCATTGTTTTGATTCAAATTCTGTTCTGTTCATTCTAATTCCGTTGTTTTCATTCAAATTCTATTCATTTCATTCTAATTCTACTCTTTTTATTCAAATTCTGTTGTTTTCATTAAAATTCCGTCATTTTCATGTTAATTCCGTTGTTTTGATTCAAATTCTGTTGTTTTCATTCAAATTCCATTATTTTGATTCAAATTCTGTTCTTTACATTCTAATTCCGTTGTTTTCATTCAAACTCTGTTCTGTACATTCTAATTCCATTGTTTTCATTCAAACTCTGTTCTGTACATTCTAATTCTGTTGTTTTCATTCAAATTCCATTGTTTTGATTCAAACTCTGTTCTGTACATTCTAATTCCGTTGTTTTCATTCAAACTCTGTTCTGTACATTCTAATTCCGTTGTTTTCATTCAAACTCTGTTGTTTTCATTCTACTTCTTTTGTTTGTTTTAAACTTCCATTGTTTTCATTCAAATTCTGTTGTTTTCATTCAAATTCCATTGTTTTCATTCAAATTCTGTTCTGTTCATTCTAATTCCGTTGTTTTGATTCAAACTCTGTTCTGTACATTCTAATTCCGTTGTTTTCATTCAAACTCTGTTCTGTACATTCTAATTCCGTTGTTTTCATTCAAACTCTGTTCTGCACATTCTAATTCCTTTGTTTTCATTCAAATTCTGTTCTGTACATTCTAATTCCGTTGTTTTCATTCAAATACTGTTGTTTTCATTCTAATTCTGTTATTTGCTTTAAAATTCCATTGTTTTGATTCAAATTCTGTTGTTTTCATTCAACTTCCATTGTTTTGATTCAAATTCTGTTCTGTTCATTCTAATTCCGTTGTTTTCATTCAAATTCTATTCATTTCATTCTAATTCTACTCTTTTTATTCAAATTCTGTTGTTTTCATTAAAATTCCGTCATTTTCATGTTAATTCCGTTGTTTTGATTCAAATTCTGTTGTTTTCATTCAAATTCCATTATTTTGATTCAAATTCTGTTCTTTACATTCTAATTCCGTTGTTTTCATTCAAACTCTGTTCTGTACATTCTAATTCCGTTGTTTTCATTCAAATTCCATTGTTTTGATTCAAATTCTGTTCTGTTCATTCTAATTCCGTTGTTTTCATTCAAACTCTGTTCTGTACATTCTAATTCCATTGTTTTGATTCAAACTCTGTTCTGTACATTCTAATTCCATTGTTTTAATTCAAACTCTGTTCTGTACATTCTAATTCTGTTGTTTTCATTCAAATTCCATTGTTTTGATTCAAACTCTGTTCTGTTCATTCTAATTCCGTTGTTTTCATTCAAACTCTGTTCTGTACATTCTAATTCCGTTGTTTTCATTCAAACTCTGTTGTTTTCATTCTACTTCTTTTGTTTGTTTTAAACTTCCATTGTTTTCATTCAAATTCTGTTGTTTTCATTCAAATTCCATTGTTTTCATTCAAATTCTGTTCTGTTCATTCTAATTCCGTTGTTTTGATTCAAACTCTGTTCTGTACATTCTAATTCCGTTGTTTTGATTCAAACTCTGTTCTGTACATTCTAATTCCATTGTTTTGATTCAAACTCTGTTCTGTACATTCTAATTCCATTGTTTTCATTCAAACTCTGTTCTGTACATTTAAATTCTGTTGTTTTCATTCAAATTCCATTGTTTTCATTCAAACTCTGTTCTGTTCATTCTAATTCCGTTGTTTTCATTCAAATTCTATTCATTTCATTCTAATTCCGTTCTTTTTATTGAAATTCGGTTGTTTTCATTCAAATGATTTTGTTTTCATTCTAATTCTACTCTTTTTATTCAAATTCTGTTGTTTTCATTCAAAATTCCGTCGTTTTCATGTTAATTCCGTTGTTTTCATTCAAATTCTGTTGTTTTCATTCAAATTCCATTGTTTTGATTCAAATTCGCTTCTTTACATTCTAATTCCATTGTTTTCATTCAAAGTCTGTTCTGCACATTCTAATTCCTTTGTTTTCATTCAAATTCTGTTCTGTACATTGTAATTCCGTTGTTTTCATTCACACTCTGTTCTGTACATTCTAATTCCGTTGTTTTCATTCAAACTCTGTTCTGTACATTCTAATTCCGTTGTTTTCATTCAAATACTGTTGTTTTCATTCTAATTCTGTTATTTGCTTTAAAATTCCATTGTTTTGATTCAAATTCTGTTGTTTTCATTCAACTTCCATTGTTTTGATTCAAATTCTGTTCTGTTCATTCTAATTCCGTTGTTTTCATTCAAATTCTATTCATTTCATTCTAATTCTACTCTTTTTATTCAAATTCTGTTGTTTTCATTAAAATTCCGTCATTTTCATGTTAATTCCGTTGTTT